>NC_138206.1:64385983-64738483 GCF_964194415.1 Vipera berus
ATATGTATATATATGTATGTATATATATATATATATATATATATATATATATATATATATATATATATATATATATATATATATATATATATATATATATATATATATATATATATCTTAGGCGGTTATATCTGCTTCTCTGAGTGAGGGTAGTTTTCCCGCCGCCTTGAAAGAGGCGGTGGTGAGACCTCTCCTCAAGAAGCCTGCCTTGGACCCGGCTGTTTTGAATAACTTTCATCCGGTCTCCAACCTTCGCTTTCTTGCGAAGGTTGTTGAGAGTGTGGTGGCGCATCAGCTCCCTCTGGTCCTGGATGAAGCGGATTATCTAGACCCGTACCAATCGGGCTTCAGACCCGGGTACAGCACGGAGACGGCATTGGTCGCGCTGGTGAATGATCTCTGGAGGGCTCGGGACAGAGGATACTCCTCTGTTCTAGTCCTATTAGACCTCTCAGCGGCTTTCGATACCATCGACCATGGTATCTTGCTGCGGCGTCTCAGGGGATTGGGAGTGGGAGGCACGGTTTTTCAGTGGTTCTCCTCCTATCTCCTGGGACGCTCGCAGTCGGTGTTGGCAGGAGGGCAGAGGTCGACCGCGAGGCCTCTCGCTTGTGGAGTCCCTCAGGGGTCGGTCCTCTCGCCCCTTCTGTTCAACATCTACATGAAACCGCTGGGTGAGATCATTCGTGGTTTTGGAGTTGGGTATCATCAGTATGCTGATGATACCCAACTTTTCATTTCGACCCCAAACCACCCCAGTGATGCCCTCGACGTGATGTCCCGGTGCCTGGAGGCGGTCCGGGTCTGGATGGGGAAGAACAGGCTTCGTCTCAACCCTGACAAGACGGAGTGGCTGTGCGTACCGGCATCTCGGGATATTCAGGATATCCCACCCCTCATTATGGGGGGTGAGTCTTTATCTCCTGTAGATAGGGCTCGCAACTTGGGAGTCCTCCTAGACTCACAACTCTCCTTAGAAGATCATATTGTAGCTGTGACTAGGGGGGCGTTCGCCCAGGTTCGCCTGGTGCGCCAGTTGCGGCCCTATCTAGACCGGGATGCCTTGCGCACGGTCACTCATGCGCTCGTGACCTCCCGTCTTGATTACTGCAACGCTCTCTACATGGGGCTACCCTTGAAGACTACTCGGAGGCTCCAACTGGTACAGAATGCAGCCGCGAGAGTTGTATTGGGAGTCTCCCGATACTCCCGTGTTACACCTCTGCTCCGCGAGCTGCATTGGTTACCAGTTGTCTTCCGGGTGAGGTTCAAGGTGTTGGTAATGACCTACAAAGCCCTCCATGGCATGGGTCCAGAATACCTTGGGGAGCACCTGCAGCCGGCGTCAACTTCCCTCCGCCCAGTACGCTCCCACAGAGAGGGCCTCCTCAGGGTGCCGCCGGTCAAAGAATGCCGACTGGTGGCGCCCAGGGGGAGAGCGTTCTCTGTGGGTGCACCGGATTTATGGAACCATCTTCCGGTTGAGCTCCGGATGGCGCCCGATCTCCGCTCCTTCCGGCGCGACCTTAAAACCTATCTCTTTAAACAAGCTGGCCTGGCCTGATGGGACGGGGTGGGATTTTTATTAACGACTTCAATTTTAAATTTGTATTATCTCTGGGCATTGTTTAATTATGTTTTAATAATCTAATTTTAACTTTTGTATCTAATTTTTATGTATTGCCCTGTTCACCGCCCTGAGTCTCTTGAGAGAAGGGCGGTATATAAATTAAATTAATAATAATAATATATATATATATATATATATATATATATATATATATATATATATATATATGTGTGTGTGTGTGTGTGTTTGTGTGTGTGTGTGTGTGTGTGTGTGTGTGTGTGTGTGTGTGTATACAGTGCTTTTTTCTATAAAAAAGGTGCTGGAACTCTCATCTTGGCAGGCGCAGGAGGCAGGGGGGGTAGGGGGGATGGTGCTGCTGCAGTCACAGGTGCGAAGGGTGTTGGCGGTGGGCTCCCCTCCCTGGGGCCGGAGCTGGCGCGACTGGTGCTGCGGGAGCAGCAGAGCCCACTCTATATGGCGGGGCTGCGCAATGCGGGCAGCAGAGGTGGTGCAGGCCAGGCGATGTTTTAATCTTACGATTTTAAATATATATTTTTTCTATTGTAAGTTTCCCCAAACCTCGCCATGTGGATTGCATACAAATATTATATAATTGGTAAATAAAGGTAGAACATATGGTAAATATACATCAAATGATAATATGCTTCCCTACAAAGTCAATTCTTGACAGACAATTCTTGTCAATGACAGACCAAGGAGTTAACTCGGAAAGGCAAGAGGAAAATCTAGAAGAGGTCTGTGCAGCTCTTCAACATCTTCATCAGGTGCTTTGGAGAATAGCTTGATTCCCTCTTCTTTGTGGCAGCCCCTGAGATATTGGAACACTGCTATCATGTCACCCCTCACCCTTCTCTTCATTAAACTACACATACCCAATTCCAGCAACCGTTCCCTATATTTTTTAGCCTCCAGTCCCCCAATCATCTTTGTTGCTCTTCTCTGTACTCCTTCTAGAGTCTCGACATCTTTTTTACATTGTGGTGACCAAAACTGGATACAATATTCCAGGTGTGGCCTTACCAAGGTATTGTAAAGTGGTATTAGTACTTCACGTGATCTTGATTCTATCCCTCTGTTAATGCAGCCTAGCACTGTGTTGGCTTTTTTGGCAGCTGCAGCACACTGCTGGCTCATATTTAAGTGATTGTCCACTAGGACTCCGAGATCTCTCTCACAGTTACTATTATTGAGCAAGGTACCACCTATACTATACCTGTGCATTTGATTTTTCCTGCCTAAATGTAGAACCTTACTTTTTCACCATTGAACTTCATTTTGTTAGATAGCACCCAGTGTTCGAGTCTGTCCAGATCCTCCTGTATCTTAAGCCTATCTTCTGGAGTATTGGCTATTCCTGCCAGCTTGGTGTTGTCTGCAAATTTGATGAGTTCCCCATCTATCACCTCATCCAAATCATTGATGAAGATGTTGAAGAGCTGCACAGACCTCTTCTAGATTTTCCTCTTGCCTTTCCGAGTTAACTCCTTGGTCTGTCATTGTCAAGAATTGTCTGTCAAGAATTGACTTTGTAGGGAAGCATATTATCATTTGATGTATATTTAACATATGTTCTACCTTTATTTACCAATTATATAATATTTGTATGCAATCCACATGGCGAGGTTTGGGGAAACTTACAATAGAAAAAATATATATTTAAAATCGTAAGATTAAAACATCGCCTGGCCCGCACCATCTCCGCTGCCCGCATTGCACAGCCCCGCCATATAGAGTGGGCTCTGCTGCTCCCGCAGCACCAGCCGTGCCAGCTCCGGCCCCAGGGAGGGGAGCCCACCGCCAACACCCTTCACACCTGTGACTGCAGCAGTACCGCCCCCCCACCCCCCACCTCCTGCACCCGCCAAGATGAGAGTTCCGGCACCTTTTTTTTTTTTTTTTAGAAAAAAAGCACTGGGGAGAAGGAATCTTGAAATAGCTTGAAATAGCTATACCAGTTTCCCTTTAATTCTTTGTTAGCAATCCAAATTATATATATAATTAATTTGTATATATTATATACAAATTAATAATATGTGATGAGTATTGGCTAAGTAAGCACTGTGTATGTATGTGCTTTGAACAGTGGGTTTAGCCACATATCAAGCTGCACAACTCAAGTACTGAAGACAAGGACCCCCCCTTTTGAAAGAGCACTAAGTGGGTATTCAAAAAAAGCCTGGTGTCAGAATCCAGACATCTTTCCTAGTTTACATTAACATCTTTCAAAAGGGTGGTTAAAGAACAGTTTTAATCATCTTTCAACACAGTACTAAAGCCATTGATATAAAGAGCCTGTATAGGACCCATTATATGTTTGGAAAGGGCCAGAGATCATACAAGTACATTTCTGTAAAGTAGGTGATCATTCCTTTTGAAGTCCAAGCCAAACTGGTCATGGAGGTAATGCAGAGTGAGTGAAGAGAAAGATGTATGCATACAACAGCTTGCAATACATCCCACATAAACCTATTTTAATCTTTCATTTTATTCAAGAATTGCTTTTTTATTTTATAAACTTTTCTCTCTTTATGTTCTGAACTTTGTAAGCAATAGCTTCTTTTCCTCTAATTATTTACAAGTTAAAAACAAGAACTAAAAACACCAACAATCTTATGCAACAATCAAACAATAACATATTCTAGAAGAATGATTCCCTCCCCACCCACACGTGCACAAACATTGTTGCACAGTCATAGGACATTCCTTGGGAATGCGCTTCGGTGTTTTCAAATGGCTCTGCACCCTTTTCCAGCTATTTCACTTGATGTTCTAATATACTGAATGAAATGTAGTTAGTAACATATGATGCACTAAATTCTGTAATATCAATCTACCCTTCCTATCCTATGACGCGTATGTTTTTTTTTCTTTTCAAAAGAGGAATTATTTTTCAAATATACAACCAATTGTCAAATGTTTCCAATTTGGTAATTGCCAGGTTAATGTTTTACTGCTCTCAGCACAAATATAATTCATGCAGTCTACCCTATTTTCAGAGAAAATAATGTATGTGGCCATCAATGCTGTCCCAGTTATGTAACAAGTGCCTATTGTGGGTACTTAGAACGATGACCAAACAGTTAAATTTCATGAATATTCTTTTTTAACATCAATGCAATCATGTTAGCACAGAGAGAAGAATGATATTCACTAGTGTTCAAAATGAGAAATATAATCATGCCTGTTGCATCGGTTCTTGTCTGAATTTTTTAAATGAAAATAGGAATGTAAAAGTAATTTTAATAAAAATATAATAAATGTCATATCTAAGGCTTCAGTTTAGATCAAAGTACAGTAAGACATACGATCACTATCACTTTGACTTTGGGGGGAAAAGGATCTCAAATGATTTGCGCATTTAAAAGATTCCTCTTCAAAGAAGTTAAGGCTACCATTCTGAAGGTGTTTTCTGTAGACTAGTCACAATGCTTCATCAGCCCAAGACTCTCAAAAGATCTCAGTTTCTCATTGTTTTTAATGATTCTGGAAGCTATGGTTGAGTAGCCCATTTTTCCATCTCACCCAATTATTTCTTCTGACCATACATCATTCCAATGATTTTTCCTTGTGGCTGTTTCCTTGCTTTGCTTCCACTTCCTTCCTTTCGTCTACATGTGCTTTTCTGCCTTTTCTTTTTACACCATTCAGTCATTCTAGATTCTAAGAATAAATACGACAGAAATAAAATAAAATTCATGTCTAGCAATCTGTCATGATGCAGAACTGTATTTTTGTTTGTACTTCCAAATAGTGCATACTAGTTGGATACCAAAAATTTTTAAAGTTTATTTTTAACTGCTCTAATGCCATAAGAAATGATTGATGACAAGCATGCCATCATTTTGTCACTAAGAGACAAATAAAGAAATGAAAGAGAAAGCATTTTCACAGCATGAAAACTGCAGGAATGAGAAGCAAGAAACTTTGCACAAATAATATCATTACCTTTTTTAATCAAGTAGATGTCTACAATAAATAATTAAATCTGAACTATTACAAAGATTTTAAAAAATTGCTTTCACCTTTTAGCGTTGCTAACATTTGCTTTTATCTTGCATTTAAATGCATTTAAATGCATTCTAATTAATAGTGGCTTTTTAATTGATGGAGATATTGTTGTAAATGTTGTTATAATTGGAAGAATTATCAACCTGAGTGAAATGAATATTTTATTTTGAAACTGCATTTCATAACTGGATATTGGGTTTAGCCTGAGCTTTAAAATAAATTAAATTTCATTATATTATTTTAAAATTAAATGGTTAAATTATATATAATATAATTGTTTGAAATTGTTGTTTCCTTGTATAGCATGATTTGTAAAAATGAAAAAAGAACTTAACAGTAATATAATTCACAAATTAATTACAGAAAGATGTTACAAACGGTATAAAATAATATCATCTGTGTTGTGTAGTGAGTTCTTTGCTGGCAATAAACGAGATGAGAGGTTGCAAACAGGAACATTGCTTTATTGAGGCAAACAGGAACAGAACTGAAACAGAGGCTTCTGCGCAGCTACTTATATGGTTGGCCACTAGGCAGCAGCCAATAGGTTTAAAGGAACCCATTCCTGCCCCAAATCATCCAATAATCTTCTTGGAGTCAGCAAGTCTGGCTAGTCAGTGACTGTTACACAGACACACCAATTGAGCAACCTTAAGCAGCATTCAAACAGACACGTGAAAAAGTTCAAGTAAAATACCAATACATTACACCCCTCCCCCACTAGAATGTATATACATTATTTAACAATATAACCTTGTGGTGGTCTACGCGACTGTTCTGAATGCCTGGGGGATCCAGGCAACTTCTGGTCTACCAGCTTGCCCACTGGGCTGGGTAGGTTCACATGAGTCAGATTGAGTCCCTTTGGCTGGCTATTCCTGGTCGGCCCAAACCAAAGTCCAATGAGGTAGCTGTGTCAGCCAAAATGCTGCTGTGATCGGGTTGACTTTCCCCTTCTGGAGACCCATGTTACACTCCTGGACTTTGTCCATCTACGACCACCTCCCCATTGTACTGACTGATTGAATCCTCAGAGAGTGTGAACTGCCCTGTTTCCAGCTCTAATTGCAGACCTGCCATGAAGTCCTCGCTTAGTGACTGTTCTGCAAAGCGCTTCCGCAGCTGATCAATATGGCGGCGAACGACTTGCCCACCATCTAGAGCTACCTTGTAAGAAAGAGGTCCAGAAATTTTGACAATTTTACCCGGCACCCACAAGTTCCCATGCCCATAGTTCCGGGCCCACACCCACACCCAGTGTCAACCCCCTTGGAGCCTTTGGGCATGCGGGGTCTGCTGTCAACTAGTCAGGATACAATCTGTCCAGTTTCATGATGAGCCTTGTTCCCCAATGAAGCTCTGCCAGGCTCTTGCCTGTTGCTGCGCAAGGCGTAGTATGCTGGCAAAGCAAAAAATCAGCCAGTCTATGGTGCCAATCCCTGGTCACAATGTGCTTGAGTGACTCTTTTGTCGTGCACACCATACGTCCAGCCTGTCCGTTAGTCGATGGGTGAAAGGGAGCTGATGTTGCATGCCTTATGAGGTTAGTCCTCAAGAAGGCTTGAAATTATGCCTCTGTGAACTGGGCCCCGTTGTCCGAGACTATGATGTCCGGCAGCCCGTGTGTGGCAAAAAGCTTTCTAAGCACCTGGATGGTCCTAGCAGTAGTCATAGTAGATATTGGAATTACTTCCAACCATTTAGAGTGGCTGTGGTTGGTACTTCTCAGTTTTCTCAATTTTCTTTCCAGCTTAGAGAGGGAATATTTAAATACATGAAATTGTTTATGTATTTAATGGATCCTTTAAGGACCAGTAGTTGCAAAGTCAGAACAAAAAACTAATATTTATTTAATCTATTTTCCAATTACATGCAGCAGGATAGAAATTAAGCAATCAGGAAGCATTAGAAAAAGGTAGGCCATTGAAGATAAAAAAGGTGGAAAAAAAAGCTTTGGCATCCAAGCTATTGCTAGCAACTTTACTCTCAAGGTATAGAAGTTTCTCTGTCACGAGTATCAAACTTTCCATGTCACGTGATGTGTCATGATGTATCACGACTTTTTTTTCAATTGCCAGAGCTGGGTGGGTGTGGCCTCTGTATGATGCAACCGGCCCGTTTGCCGTTTGACACCCCTGCTCTATGTCCTTCATTTTATTTATACACACCCACAAATAGGTTAAAAATTTTCTATGAACTGAAGATTTAACTTACAGGAAACCAATGTCTTGGATTACTTGTAAAGTGCCTTTCAGAAAAGGTGCCTGGATCCAGAAGGTAGTTCCGTATATTTATTTATTTTATTTATTGATTTCATCAGTTTATAAGGCTGTCTAATAAAAAAATGACTTTAGGTATCTTACAGCAAGTTTAAAACCATATAAAACCATCAAAATTTACAAACTTTACTAACTAAACAACTAGCAAACAACGACAACCAGTCAACTCCATAAAGCAGGGTTGTTGGTTTGTTTTTTTAAAAAAAATTCTCATAAATGGACTTACTCAATGCCCTTGTCCAATGTCAATAAAAGGTAAAGGTAAAGGTTCCCCCGCATATACGTGCTAGTCGTTTCCGACTCTAGGGGCCGGTGCGCATCTCCGTTTCAAAGCCGAAGAGCCAGTGCTTGTCCGAGGACGTCTCCGTGGTCATATGGCCGGCATGACTAGACACCAAAGGTGCACGGAGCGCTGTTACCTTCCCACCGTAGTGGTCCCTATTTTTCTACTTGCATTTTTACGTGCTTTCGAACTGCTAGGTTGGCAGAAGCTGGGACAAGTAACAGGCGCTCACTCTGTTACGCGGCACTCAGGATTCGACCTGCCAAACTGCCAACCTTCTGATCGACAAGCTCAATGTCAATGGGAACAGCTAATTCTTCAGGGCATTTCTAAAGGCCAATAGGGTTGGGGGGGGAATAAGCTGCTCCACAACACAGGGACCATGATAGAAGAATTATGTTGTTATCAGATGACATTGAGGTCTGTTGGATTTTATGGGACAGGCAAAATAAATAGGAGACAAGTGGTCCTGCAAACAACTTGGCTCTGTACAATTAATGACTTTTTAGATAGCAACCAGGACTTTGAATTGCTCCTAGAAGACTATTAGAAGCTAGTGCAGCATGTGGAGAAGTAGTGTGAAATGGGCATACTGAGGCACACTGAGAAATATTTAAACTGTTGCCTTCTGGGCCAGCTGCAGTTTTTGAGTGGGCATTTCCAGCACACTGCAGTAATTCAAACAGGAGTTACTAAGGAGTACGTGAAGATGGCAGAAAAGACACCATTTTTCTGTACTTTCCATTGCAATTTCTTCTCTCCTGCAGCTTTGATATTTTTAGGATTAATTACTTTCCTATAAAGTTTAGACAGCCATCAATTAAGACAGATAACAAATTAAAAGAATGTTCTAGTTTTATTCTGAATAATATTTTCTTGCCTTGGGCGTAAAAAAAAATAGTTTCTTATAATTTCAGCTTCTGGACTAAAAGATATAGAAATCTGAAAGCTGGACACATCTTCACCTAATATTATCTCTAATATCTCTTCATTTCCCCCCTTCTTGAGTTGCACTGTTTTCTTGCAAGTATTTACATTCCCTGTTTTATATTATTTATAACAAGTGTTCCTATGAATTTCAGTTTTTAACAGATTTTCTTGTGAGGCTTTCACTGAGCCCAAACTAGATGCAATTTCTGCCCTCTCCCAGATGCCTGAGAATAGATCCATCAGTTTCCCTCATTTTTTTTAAATGCACAAGACTGCAGTGTGATCCTTCCAATTCACCCCTTTTACCCATTTTAAACGTTCTTTAATTATGATTATTTCTAGTGTTAAGCAGTTCGTCCCTCCCTTTCTTTTCTTCTAATGAACATGTGATTCTTTTAATCCTTCTGCATTTGTACATTTATTTCCCCAATTATATTTTAATAAAACTCAGTGATTCATTATTTTATCTTCCAGCTCTTCTCCCAATTGACCACCCCCAGTTCACTCATTCTTTTTTCTCTCTCATTCTCTTCTTATATTTGCTAGTTTATGTATAAAAATAACTGCATTCTTTCCCTTGAACTCTATACATCTGTGCAAGCATCTATGGCATATTGTTTTTGCAGTCATCATCATCATGACCATCACCATCACCACCACCACCATCTTTTATCATGGTAAAAGACCAGCATAAGGAAGGTGGGGTAACATTTTTTCATGGGTATGAATTCCTTTATTTTCAATTTCTTGTTTTTCTATTATGCTCAGATATAAGAATCACTGAAGACATTGTCCATTTTAATAATTTCCTTCTCTCTCTACCCTTGCATCTTCCATCCATCCATCTCCACAGCCAGACTTCCACCCATTCCCTGGGGGGGGGGACACTTTGAATTCAATAGATTCACATTTGAGTACAGGTGGAGAGTACCATTTTGCTAGAGACTCTTAAAAATATTTACTAAAAAATCAGCATTACTAAATTCAATATGACCCATTTCCAAATAAACATTCCTGTTTTATTTTGTTTTCCTTTGCTTTATTTGATTGATGGTTGAAGACAGCCAATCAAGCTGGGAAATTAACATGATAGAGGGGTTGAATTTAGTTATGTAAACCAAAATAATGGATGCAGGAACACAAAGTGTTTTTCCAATCAGTTTTCAGTGAGTTGCTTTTAAGGCCTTTACATTTTTGTAAATACAACACATATTTCATGCAACAAGAGATACAGTGATTTAGCCCTAAATAATTTGACTGTGGTAAGAATTTAACCTCTTGACTAAGATCAATTGTGCATTCTTTCCCATATTGTAGTACAGTGTCCAACTGAGTCTAATCATTGGTCTAACCAGTGCTTTTTTTCTAAAAAAAAAAAAAAAGTGCTGGAACTCTCATCTTGGCAGGCGCAGGAGATGGGAGTGGGGGTGCTGCTGTGGTCATGGGCATGAGCGGTGTAGGTGGTGGGCTGCCCCCTGGGGCCAAAACTGGCACGGCTGGTGCTGTGGGAGCAGCGGGGCCTGCTCTACATGGCGGGGCTGTGCGGGGCAGGTGGCGGAGGCAGTGCAGGCCAGGTGCTGCAGGGTAGACATGTAGGTGCTCAGGGCGAGGTGACAGTGGCGCAGGTAGGCCACCAGCCTGGTTGACATGAGTGAGCACAAGGAAGGAGTGCACATGGACTCTGCAGAACCCATCTTCCACTCCTTGTCCTGTCTTACTTACCTAGTTGAGATGGTGTAGTTGGGCAGCAGGAAGGGGTGCAAAGTTCCTGCCAACTCACCTTCACTGCAGACAACTTGCATGTGCAACGTTTGCCAGTCAGGTATTTTGGCGTGCTCAGCTGCAATTCCTATAGGCCTTTGAAAGCCAATAGGCTTTCAAAAAGCAATAGAGGGAGCAGCACAGCTTGTGCAAAAAATTTTTTTTTTTGTGTGCAAAACAAAGGTGCCGGAATGCTGTTCTGAGTGTTCTATGAGAAAAAAAAGCCCTGGGTTCTTAGACTTATGACATGAATTTAGAGCACATAAAGCTTCTAGTTTGTATCTATGTGGCTCCACTAAGATTTCAGAAGGGTGAAGTGCCATACAGATTTCAGTGATGTGAGGGGGTGTGTGTGTTTCATAGCAAGATATTAAACTCCTTGATACGTATATTCAGGACATATACCCATTCAATTTTGCTAACAATAGTTGGAAAGGAACAAGTAAAAAGATGCTCTTCGTATGCATTGAAAAACTTATTGGGGGGATTGTCTTTCTTAAGTGGCTCTTCCAAGACAATTGTTTCTTCATCAGTTTGGGCACACTGTTTCTGCTTTTATTCTTTTTAGCTGAAGGTCATGTCACAGTTTGTCTTGTACTGTTAGTGGGTCTTTTTGCCTTTCTTTTTATCCTTTTTAGTTAAACAATTTATGCTATCAAAATGTGGAGAAATGTTCTTTATTGGTTGAAATCCTTTGTTACTGAAGTAGAGCAAGAGAACAGATATATTCCAAACTGATAATAACTCTCATATCGGACATCTGTCGGACAAAATCACTCGGATTCGGACCGGCTTAGACTCCGACTGGGCAGAGTCTAACGATCAGAACATGGGTGATCTCGTCAATGTTAAATGGGACGAGTTCGATCCTGTGACCCCAAAGGAAGTGGACAGAATTACGAGGAAGCTGAGCTCCACCACTTGTTTATTAGATCCGTGCCCTTCTTGGCTGGTTTATTCTGCTCGAGAGGGAACACGAATCTGGCTCCAGGCGGTGATATCCGCCTCCCTGAGTGAGGGTTGTTTCCCCTCCGTCTTGAAAGAAGCGGTGGTGAGACCCCTCCTCAAGAAACCTACCTTGGACCCAACTATATTAAACAACTTTCGTCCGGTCTCCAACCTTCGCTTTCTTGCTAAGGTTGTTGAGAGTGTGGTGGCACATCAGCTCCCTTCAGTTCTGGAGGAAACTGACTATCTGGACCCGTACCAATCGGGTTTCAGGCCTGGACACAGCACAGAGACGGCATTGGTCGCACTAATAAATGATCTCTGGAGAGCTCGGGACAGAGGCTGTTCCTCTGTCCTAGTTCTCCTAAACCTCTCAGCGGCTTTTGATACCATCGACCATGGTATCTTGCTGCAGCGTCTCAGGGGATTGGGAGTGGGAGGCACGGTTCTCCAGTGGTTCTCCTCCTATCTCATGGGACGCTCGCAGTTGGTATTAACAGGAGGGCAGAGATCGAGATCGAGGCCTCTCACTTGTGGAGTCCCTCAAGGATCGGTCCTCTCGCCTCTCCTATTCAACATCTACATGAAACCGCTAGGTGAGATCATTCGTGGTTTTGGAGTCGGTTATCACCAGTACGCTGATGATACCCAGCTTTTTATTTCAACCCCAAACCACCTCAGTGATGCCCTTGATGTGATGTCCCGTTGCCTAGAAGCAGTTCGGGTCTGGATGGGGAAGAACAGGCTTCAACTCAACCCTGACAAGACTCAGTGGCTGTACGTACCGGCATCTCAAGATATTCAGAACATTCCATCTCTTTCTATAGGGGGTAAGTTATTACCCCCCACAGATAGGGCTCGCAACTTGGGAGTCCTCTTAGATTCACAGCTTTCCTTAGAAGACCACATAACAGCTGTGACTAGGGGAGCCTTTGCCTAGGTTCGCCTGGTTCACCAATTACGGCCCTATCTAGACCGAGATGCCCTATGTACGGTCACCCATGCACTCGTGACCTCTCGTTTAGACTACTGCAATGCTCTTTACATGGGGCTGCCCTTGAGGACCACTCAGAGGCTCCAACTGGTACAGAATGCAGCCGCGAGAGTTGTGTTGGGAGTCTCCCGATACTCCCATGTTACACCTCTACTCCGTGAACTGCATTGGCTCCCAGTTGTCCACCGGGTAAGATTCAAGGTGCTGGTAATGGTTTTCAAAGCCCTACATGGCATGGGTCCGGAGTACCTTAGGAATCACCTGCTGCCAGCGTCAATGTCTCTCCGTCCAGTGTGCTCCCACAGAGAGGGCCTCCTAAGGGTCCCGCCGTTTGGAGAATGCCGTCTGGTGGCTCCCAGAGGGAGGGCGTTCTCTGTGAGCGCGCCTGACCTATGGAACCGTTTACCGGTTGAGCTCCGGATGGCTCCCGACCTTCGCTCCTTCCGACGCGACCTAAAAACATATCTGTTTAAGCAATCCGGTCTGGTCTGACGGGTTCTGTTTTAATTATTGTTTTAAGATAACTATCTTCTGCATTTGGGCAAAATTAGGGTTTAATTTGTTTTCAATATCTGTATTTGTGCATTCTGTTATTTATGTCACTGTTCACCGCCCTGAGTCCTTAGGGAGAAGGGCGGTATACAAATCAAATAAATAAATAAATAAATAAATAAATATCTGATACTTAATAAAAAACATTTATTCCATTGTTAGTAACTCAAGATAGAAAGAACAACAACAAAAAAGTCAAAACAAAACATAGCATTCTTTTCATTTAAGAATCTCTTTTACAGACATGGTAAAACGTTATGATTGTTACTGCTCTCTGTTATACAATGTATTTGAACTGGAAAATGAAAAGGATGGATCACACGAATAAGGACAATCTAATTCAATTCCTCATAATACTAGAATCCAAAACATACCATGTCAGATGTGGATACAGTATTGAACTATTTTTTTTCTCATATAAGGAACTTTCCCTCTTTTTTCTTTTTTCTTTTTTTTAAAAAATGGAGTAGGTTTCAAACACCAGAAGTTTCCGGATGACCACGATCACTACTTGACCACTCAAGGAGAGAAAAAAAGGCAAGGCGTCCCGCACTGGGAGCTGAAAGTTAGGAGACTGTTCAAGCAGGTTGCTAGGCAACCTGTTCATGCTCGGCCCTTCTTACCCTCCCACTTTTGAATTAGCCTGTATGGAATGTGTCTCCTTCGATTTGAGCCATCTGAAGGCCTGTCGTTGTGATGCATTCTGGTCCTTGGTAATATGGCTGCCTCCTTGGGGTGTTGCTGAGGAGAATTTGACTTTCTAGAACAGTTTTCTTCAGCTTTTTTTTGGTGTGTGTGTGTGCAAAAAAAAAGGTGCTTGAACGCCGTTCTGAGCGTTCTATGAGAAAAAAAGCACTGGGTCTAACATTTACAGCATCTATTACCGTATTTTGTTTTTGTTTCTTCAGCCAACTGGAAATGCCAGTCTTTTGCATGTATCAGGATGACTTCTGCCACAAAGTTGTATCTCTTATCCATTCCTCAATCAGTCATAATACCTTTATATTAAGTCTCATTCAATACAATTGTATTCTTAGTGCACATTCTGGAGTGTTCTGAAAATAACATAAGGAATTAACTAGTTCGGAATAAAGTATATTTCTATATTTTACATTGAGTATCTCTGTTATCAACAGGGGAATATATTGAAATGTTTTAATATTCACAGTTAACATTTGAGATCCTTACGTTGAATATTCCTTAAGCTTTTATGTTCAGCATTGTCTGAGCATTATGAATGTTTGAGCATTATGAATCCTAATGTAGTATTCAGAAAGGTTGTGAAATTCTTTGATTGGGACAGTTTGGCCAAATTTCTAAGCAGCTTTTGGTTAACCCAAATCAAGCATTTTGTTGAATAAAATGATTGAAGTGATTCAGTGAATTTATTTGGGTGTATTCCAAATGTTTTGACAGCTTGTTGGTGTTTTCTGGCTTTGTCAGTCTCCTAAGCTTTCTTATAGCTTTCTTTCATATTTCAGTGGTAGTTAACATTAACAGATCAAAACTGCAACTTGGCTTTTCCACCTTCTAAAGCTGGTAATGATGTGATGTCACCAGGTGTGATGGGCCTAATTTGGGCTAGACTTGTAGGGTATTAAGAGTGGGAAAGAAGGCTAGATGCTACAGGAGGAAAATTACTTTAGCTATGTCCATAAGACTTTCTTATTTCCTCAAATTCCTCAATCCTTCATACAATACACTTTTTTATATTACCAACTTAGCCAAACCATTACTATAGTCTCTTTTAAGTTGAGGGAGATAAACAGCATGACTATAGCTATTGCATTTACCTCTCTGAAGAAAGAGAACACTTTCTCTAGTTAACCACTGAAGTATGGGGTACTCTATAGTAAGATGTCTCAGGAACTGGCCACAGCTGCACATTTTCTTTTGAACTTTGGTTTTGCCATTTTGACTATTGTCCTCACATGAGTCTGAAGCAGATTTTAACTATTTTGTAATTCTCAGTTCCTACATTCTGTTTGTTTTGCAGCTGAGGTTTGGGAAAATGTCTCCTAGATTGTTAGGAACTATTTTTCAAAATTCATTCACACAGAAAAAAAATATTAACAAGGGTGAAAGCCCAAAGCAATAAATATTTTTTTTAACTTTTGACAAATGAGAACAAAATATATACAGCAGAGCTGCCTATATTTAATCCATAACACACGAACAAGACTACCATGTTTATCAAATGTTCCTAATTCCAGCTTTAAATAAGTAGAATGTTTCCCTGAGGACTTGTTTATTTCATATGATTGCTTACAGATTATTTATAATGTACTATTTTGATGGTAATTGTCTGTTTCAATTACATTTCAGAGTCATTCAGCACTAATAGAAATGCAGTAGGCAGTTACCATGGGATCAGTTTCTGAGTTTTTATTCAGCTTGTTTGAAGATTTGTCATTTAAATAGGTTGTATTAGGGAAAATCTAGCATGGGATAACCTTATTATCACATAAATAGTTAAGAGTCAGTCAAATACAAATATTTCTAAAAAACAATGTTATGGAGGTTGTAATGTATTGGCCATAACTGTTTTAAATCACTTGCTTAATGTCTGATCACTTGCTTAATGTCTGACCTAGATTTGTCTGTTATGTAACGGTTGCTGTTACTGAAAGCCAGACTTGCTGTCTCCAGGCTGATAATTAGGTTTGAGGCGGGAAACTGTTACTTTAAACTTATTGGTTGCAGCCTAGAGGCTAACCATATAAATAGCTATGCAGCAGCCATTAGGACTGCTTCTGTTTTGAGTTAATAATCTTGTTTGCTGTTTCAACACTTCGTCTCGCTTAATGCCTAAAGAACCAAATATATAACAGAGTTTTTGAAACTTAACAGTCAAAACATTTAAGCATATGCACATATCCCTTCCTTGCTATATTTATTTGTCTATTTGAAGTCCTTAACATTTAAAATATCTAGTAATTTCACTAGAATTTGATATACATGGTAGAAATTTCTATGTGTTTTACATCTGACAGACATCATACAATCTTTTCTCCTCATCAATATATTTTAGAGATTATATAATTAAACAAAGAAAATACATTCATTCTTTGAAATATGGTTCTTCATTTTATATTATATTTCTCCTTATATCTCCCAGGGAGTTTTCAAAAACATTTTGTGGAAGGTAGTTTAAAAAAATACACATCCTGTTTCAGACTTAAAAAAACAAAGATAAGATTTTAAATAAATCTGTGGGGTCAATGTGGAGCCCAGAAACATTGCTAGAAAGAAATGTATAGTATCCTAGCATTCTTGCATATAAACTGTAATTGTAAAAGCTGTTCAGGCTTTCCTCTTAAGGAGAGTATTAAGATAAAAATTCTGAACTGAAATTAAATTAACATTAATTAAATTAAATCAAAATAATAATAGCATGCAACAACTTTACAATATTTGACATTTCTGAAAGAGGAACTGCCAAGGAGAGAACTATGCTTCCACCAAAACTGACAGGGCAAGCTACTGAATAAAAATAGGGAAGAAACTCCACACTCATTATCATTGATGATATTACCTAGTTGGGTAATGAAATGTCTGCAGGAAAACAACCAAGCGCCTCAGTTCAATCCTCAGCTACAAATATTTCCTTCTGTTTCTCAAAGAGAATATTTAAATTGTGGTGCACTCATGATAAACTATTTGCTTTGATCAGGAATGATAGGCATATAAGAGACTGCTAACATTCACCACTGAATTGATCAGCACTTGGTCCTATGAGTCCATTTGGAATCTGATGTCAATTGCAAAACTCATTGTTGAAATGTCTGTCCTAATTTTGTACTTCTACAATCATTTGCTTATTTCAATAACTTGCTGATTGATGAAGAGTATCAGGCAACAAAGAAGACTGCATCTTTTTAATGCTTTGTGGTGCCTTGTAATAATGATATATTACTTTTTTTCTATTTTTCATGGGTCTAAGCTTCTAATAGATGGTTATGGTGCTGGTTTATTTCTAGAAAGAGCACAGTTGTTAATCCTGATATTTATATCAGTTGAGATGGTTAAAATGAGAAGGAGTGGAAGCTGATAGATACCAAAAATATTTCCCACTATTCCACTGACCCTTCCCAGCTTCCAGAATATTTTATTTAATACAGGCAGCAAACCCTGTGTGATTATGATAATAATCTTTTCAGCCTCTTTCTAATCTTAAACTAATATTAATCTCTAATCTTAAAATAATACATAATAACTAGTTTAAATTTTAAAATTGATTTATTCCTACTTCCACCAAAGAAGTAGCAACCTGCTAGTAGAAGATCGTTCCTTATGCACCAGTTTCTGAATAAAAACTCCTTCCACTAACAGCAGATGGAAGGACTTGACCTAGACACTGAAAATGTTGGGTAGAAAAAAGATCAGTATCAACATTTTATCTACTCAATCCAAAGATGCTATCCTTGGTTCCTCATTACTTTGACTTAAAACTGATGTGGTAAATAAAATATTTTGCTCTTAGTGATACAAACCAACAGTATTTGTCAGTACAATTACCATATTGGTACTTTAATTTTACTCTGAGTGAAGAAAAATAGAGAGATAGAAATAGTAAGAGAGATAGTAATAGGTAGATACATAGAAAGGTGTGCATATATAGATATATAGAAAGGTTATTTCTATATCAGCATGTGTTTTCATACATATTTACAATTTTTAGAAATTGATGTCAATCTTTTTTCTGTGAAAGGTTTGCATAGGTATCTTTTGCACTAATAGTTCTTATTGCTATTTCTCCCATTTTTGCTACAGGAATACTTTTAAAATGTAAATAATTAAACTAGTCAATTGTTTTAAATAACGTCTATCTACTTTTATTTAAATTAAAATGATAAAACATAATATTTGCCCTGGAGATTAAATCAGTCATGGCAGTGCTTTTAAAACCAAATAAACACATTTCTTGAAATCCCATTTTGAACACTGCATAAATATGTATTTAGAGATAAAAATCTTGATTAAACAGTTGTATAGAGTTGTTCATTATCATTTTTAAAATATTTTTTATTAAAATGTTTTTAAAAGGAACTTAAAAACTAATGCAAACAAAGGTAAAGTAAGAAAAAGGAAAGAAATAAATAAAAAAATAAAGCTACACATGCAACAAAGGGGAAAAAAAGTACAGAAAAAATAGAAAAGAAAGAAAAAAAGAGATACAAAGAAATAGTCCCCCATCTTCATTACAGCAATTGTGAGTATAATTATAAATTTACCCATTCCTCAAAGTTTATAACTTAAACATGGTGATGACCTATAAAGCCCTAAATGGCATGGGTCCAGGTTATTTACGGGAGCACCTTTTGCCGGCGTTAACCTCCCATCGTCCTGTGCGCTCCCACAGAGAGGGCCTCCTCAGGGTGCTATCGGTCAAGGAATGTCGACTGGCGGCCCCCAGGGGGAGAGCATTCTCTGTGGGCGCGCCTGCCCTCTGGAATCAGCTTCCGGTTGAGCTCCAGATGGCTCCCGACCTTCGCTCGTTTCGCCGCAACGTGAAGACTTGGTTGTTTGAACAGGCCGGCCTGGACTGAGGGATTGGATTTTAGTGTTTAAATTTTAAAAAATAAATAAATTTTAGATTGTATTTATTACTTAGGGCTTTTGATTTAATCTTATTTTAATTTTTATACCTTGCGTGTTGTTAGAGTTTTAATTGCCCTGTACACCGCCCCGAGTCCTAGGAGAGGGGCGGTATATAAATCTAATAAAATAAAAATAAAAATAAATAAACTCTCTTCTTTCTATAGTCTATCTTGCCTAATCATCATAACCATAACTCATTTTTCTGTTTTTTTGCTTTTTTATGCAAAAAGTCCAGAAGAGTTTCCAGTCAGCAATAAACATTGTGTTATCTCTGATCAAAGAGGTTAAATTAGCCATCTTGGCAAGTTCATCATCAATCATTCTTCCACTGTGGGTGGTATCAAATCTTTCTGTGTTTTTGCATATGATAATTTTACTACAGTTATCTTGTACAAAAATTGAGTTCCATGACTTTTCTCCAGCTCTTTGTCCATCAATTTCAAAAGAAAAATCTCTGGTCTCAATTTTATATTAATACTTAAAACCTTTTGAAAAGTTTTAAATATTAATATACAGAATTTTACATGTGTACCTAACATGATAAAAATGTCCCTTCATGTTGTTTACATTTCCAACATAAATTGGTAATGTTTTCATACATTCCAGACTGTTTCTCTAGTGATATATATCAAAGAAAAATCATTTTGTAAAAAAATCTTTAAAATTATACTGATGCTACTGAACTAGTATTTTTCCTATTTTCTCTCTGTATTTTATAACCATAATTTTAGTCCACTTTATCATATATTATTTCACTTCTTGTTTCACATTTCAATATTTATCATTTGTATACAATTCTATTTTAAACTCACTCTTACAATGTTCAAAATATTTTTTTTTACCTACTTTAAAACTGCAACAAGTGTAAATAAGAAAATAATGGACAACTATATCCTTCTGCCATCAGTTCTTATCTTGATTTCATTTTACATTTCCCTTGACATAGTTCTAGTATCTCATGATAAGTTAGCCATTTATGTTTGACTATTATTTCTCATCTATAAAATGTGTCTTCTGCTGTGAGCCACGGAAGTATTTGAGAGAACAATAGAGGTGTGCATTTATTCCATATTCTAATGCATAGACAATGTTTTTAAAATCCACATTAACCTTTCCTTTATCATACCACAAATATCCATCCAAATTTCATTTTGTGTACTAACTCCAAAAGTCTTCTATTTTTCAGCAAGACTCACCCTTTTGTTCAAACAAAATAGCAAGCTGCAAAATACAATTTAAAAACAGCGAAAAACAATCCTTCACTTGCATCTTATAACATCTAATATTTAATATGGCTTTTTTCTCCTGCCTCACAATTTTAGATTTATCCTTCGGTCATTATTTAAAAGGTACGCCGTTTGTTAAAAAGGTATTGTTTTAAACAAGAACATCATTCTAGGCAAGGTATTCCTTTTCATCACAGAAATTTATCTCATTGATGATTGTTTTAGTTTCTTCCCTCTTAACATCTTTTTAAACTTAATTCTATCTTTTAACTTAATATTTTGAAATAACATACACTATGTTTATCATAGTGATACCTAGACATTCTATTTTTCCTCAATTTTAAAACTTCTTCATTTCATTGATTATGATTGATCTTCTATTTTCATATTTTTCTTAACATTTCCATCTTCTGTTTATTAATCTTGAAACCTGATAATGCACTAAATTATTTTATTTTGTCCATTAATATTTCAAATTCCTTTAAAAGATCTTCCAAAACCAACATCAGGTTCTTGTTAATCTTCTCTGTATCGTTCCAATTTTAGTATATGTGCTGCCGAAGCGAGCACAAGTTCTTAACATATAATCTATATCAATATTTTCCCAAACCCACCTGAGGAAATAATATTTAGGTTTTATGGTTAAATCATCCAAACTTGTAAACCGGTAATATTATCTTACAGTTATAACAATAGTCTAAGCAATCAGTGTAGTTGAAACCATTGATTTGACAAGGAATACACAATTGAAAAGAAAGAAGAGCTATATTTTGGGCTTACTGTACAGACAGAATAATCTACATATCCCATATTCAATAGCTTTGCATCAGAAGAAACACTATATATCCCTAGCAGCACCAGAAAATGAGAAGCTTTTCGTATATCCTAAACCCAACTGTTAAGAGCAGCACATGGGCAAGACCCTGCCAAATTCTGGAGGCAAATTATTGATGCCTCAATAATGACTCATACTGAAGCAGTCACTTGGGACTCCTGCTTTCAAAATCTAAATGAAGATGTGAATTTGAAAACCCCATAGCTGGAACTATGAGATAAACCTTTGTCTGAGAGGTTTGCCAGTTATTGCCTGAGAGGTCCACAAACTAATTAGACAATTAAAAACAGGGAAACTCTGGGGGTGGATTTGATCTCTGCTGAGCCGTTATGCAAGAATGAATGGTAGATTCCCATTCTAGCATCTCTTTTTTACTTATATTGGCTAAATCTGCTTGTATCCCTAGTGATTGGGACTTGGCTATAATTATTCCTTTATTCAAGAAAGAGAAGAAAGATGACCCAGTCAATTACTGCCTAATGAGCCTCTTCAGTTTAATTAATAAGATCTATACCAGACATATTAGGGACGCAGTGGCTCAGTGGGTTAGGACGCTGAGCTTGTCGATCAGAAGGTCAGCAGTTTGGTGGGTCGAATCCCGAGTGCCATGTAACAGAGTGAGTGCCTGTTACTCATCCCAGCTTCTGCCAACCTAGCAGTTCGAAAGCATGTAAAAATGCAAGTAGAAAAATAGGGACCACTACGGTGGGAAGGTAACAGCGTTCCGTGCGCCTTTGGCGTCTAGTTAAACCGGCCACATGACCATGGAGACGTCCTCGGACAATTGCTGGCTTTTCGGCTTTGAAACGGAGATGAGCACCGGCCCCTAGAGTTGGAAACGACTAGCACGCATGTGCGGGGGAACCTTTACCTTTTTATACCAGACATAATTACTGGAAATTTCTGGACTGGATGGAAGATGACATTCTTAAAAATAAAGAACGGGCAAAATTTAGAGTGAGTTGCTCTGTGCTAGGTCATTGTTTGATAGTATCCCACCTAACTGAAAAAATAAACTTAGGGTTCTTAGTCAGCCCTGCTCACACTGTACATTTTAAATAGGCTTTGATTTAGTATCCAGGGAAAATTTTGCCACAGACCTAAATTCTATACAGTTGATAGATGTAATCTGTAGTATATCTAGTATATAATCTATGCATAACAACAGTTTGTGTTTCATAGGAATAGCTGATGGGTATGACATGCAATACAGCAAAACAAGATCATGTACTTCATAAGAGTTAAAAAAGGCCCAGGATACGGGAAATCTGTCAAACAAGCATTTTGTTTTTTGTGTTTAGGATTTGCAGTGCAATACAGGAGAGGGTAAAATACACATACTGCCCAGATGTTCCTTTATGCCCAGAGAAGCCCAACAGTAATTCTTACCATTTTTCCCCTCTAGTGATTCAGAGAATTACAGCTGAACTGTGGATATTTCTATTTGTGGCCAAATTATTGGGCCAACAACTCCATGAGGCTAAGCTAAACCTAGGTATCAGTTACATTAAACTTGTAAGAATGTAATTTCTTTTGAAAGCTGCTTCAGATAACAAGATAGCTTCTTAAGACAGCCCTATGGCTGGAGACACAACAGCTGAGGGCTGAATCAAGGGCATGGCTATGTATTTTCAGGTATTTTCAAGTATTAGTTAATGATAAATTTCAACCCCATGGTTGAATATTTTGTGTTTTCTTATTTTGCCAAACAAATGGCAAACTGCTTGGAAACAGCAAATTGAAGATATTGTTCAGAAATTTGTTTTTGTCCCTGAAGTGGTTCTATGATCTATAATGATATTCATTTTCAGCCTAGACAAAAAAAGTAAAGGTAAAGGTTCCCCCGCACATGTGTGCTAGTCGTTTCCGACTCTAGGGGCCGGTGCTCATCTCCGTTTCAAAGCCGAAAAGCCAGCATTTGTCCGAGGACGTCTCCGTGGTCATGTGGCCGGCATGACTAGATGCCAAAGGCACACAGAACGCTGTTACCTTCCCACCGTAGTGGTCCCTATTTTTCTACTTGCATTTTTACGTGCTTTCGAACTGTAGGTTGGCAGAAGCTGGGACGAGTAACAGGCGCTCACTCTGTTACGCAGCACTCGGAATTCGACCCGCCAAACTGCCGACCTTCTGATCGACAAGCTCAGCATCCTAACCCACTGAGCCACCACGTCCCTTAATATGAATGATAGATTACATTAAAGTAATGAAAGTTCTGTGCTGTAGTATTAATGAGAAAAGGTATACTTTTATATTCTTTTCTGTTATTTCTTCACACTATTGTGAATGTAGAGGGAAGGAGGCATTCTATTTTCTGCTGACATGTCAGGCTTTACGCTTCATAATGTAATCCTAACAGATACAATTCCTAGCACACAAGAACCCTTCTGTGTTACTAGTTACTAGAACAGTTCCTATTTATCCATCTAGGTTTAAAGTAGGGGCTTCTCAAATTAGCTGACAATTATCATCCCTCACAGTACACAGATCTGACAGTTGTCCCTGGATCCACTGCTGATCGTCTGACAGGCAAACCGTTTATCTTCTTTTCTTCTATCTATCATCTGTGCATGGCCTTTTAGAGAAATGTTCTATGGTGCATATCGTCTTCAGTGCTCTTCGGATTTATCTAGTTATATGTTTGAAAGGAATTTCTTACAATAAAGATTTATGTTCTTTCCAAGATTTTGCCCTCAAATACTTTCGTGAGTCTTTTCCTAGTCTCACCCAGCAACCATAAATCCTTATTAAGGTAAATTGCTCGATCTGTTTAAGTTGACAGGTTGACCTTATTCTGGATTGGAACAAACAGACCAATAGACTCTATTCAGGAGCCATTGGAACTATTTAAACCATGTTAGCCCATTTAATTGCCAGCCAGATCCTTCTTTACTCAGCTACTTCTCTCCAGAACTGTATTTGATCTTAACATATACCAGGTATGTTAAAATTATTTTCTTTTTGGCCAACAACATACTACTACTTCTATTAAAACTATGTTGTGTACTGTAAAAATCTAAATTACTGGTCTCAGTAGGTTACTAGTAAAAGAAAGTACAGTGTTACAACCACTAACCACCCAGCAACCCCTCTAGAATGTTATACGCCTATTGGATAATAAAAAAGTAAGCAATAAAATAAGCAATAAAAATAAACAATAAAAGGATAGCAGCTTCAGACTTGTTACAATAGGAACATATTTTTCCTTTATGAAAACTCATAAGATGTGATTATTAAGAAAGTATTAACATACGATCATAATATTCTAAAATTATATTTCTAAAGCCAAAGCATAATTAATCTTTTTTTTAAAATCAGAGATACATTTTTGAAAATTATTTGGCATTCATTGATCATAAGCTTCTGTTATGTTTTCATCCACATTTTTAATGTTTTTTTTTTAAAAAATCTTCATTATGGGTCTCAATTATTCTTTTATTGTTTCTTGTAAGGAGAATTATTAAAGCAAGGAGAAAGATATATCTCTTTTGTGCATGTGTATGTGTTTGTGTATGCGTTTATTTAAATATGGAAGGCTACAAAATGTGGAAGTCTACAAAATGTTTACTGCCTTTCATAACTGTTGCAGCTAGTTGTAGATTATATACACACAAATTCACATGCACACACTTAATACATATACATATACATATACATATACATGTATATATACATATATATATATACACACACACACACACACACACACACACACACACACACACACACACACATATATATATATATATATATATATATATATATATATATATATATATATATATATATATATATATATATATATATAGTATGTACAAAGTTTGATGTGGTCATGCAACAAAATGGAGCTTCTACAATCTGTAAATTTCAGATGTTATCTCTGCAATAGTTTATAATTTTACTCATATTTTAAACTCTACTTACACTTTTTTTGTGTGTCAAGGGAGTGTAAATGATGCTTTTAGATCATGTACATTGAAATAAACAGTTCATACGTTCTATATTAGCATCAGTATGAGTGCATATCCTGATGGATGATAAGATTCTAGATTTTCAGGAATTTGATTTTCAAGAACTTAATTTTAAAGTTCAATTCATATTATATCCTGGAAATAAGGCTTTAGATCTTGGGTTTCTCTGTGCTAAAAATGCAGGTGTTAAATCAATTGTCAAGGGGTTCTTATAAAACTTGTTCTGGAATCAATTCAGATGAGGCTAAGAATTTCTTTGTCAATGGCTGTTACTTTGGAGTAATTATATCCATTATTTCTGGATTTTCTGAATGCATTCTTAATAGACAATACACATGCATAAACACACCCACAGCCATACACAGAAATATATGTTTAGCATTTATTATTTTTAGAGTAAAAAAAAAAAGAAATAACATTAATTTCTTAAAATGCTGAACTATTTAAAAATCTTGAATGACCAGCTTTGAGGTTGCAGTTTTGAAAGTTTACTTATCTTGATTCCAGCCTAGACTGTCAATTAGTATTCAAACTCCATTATGTATTAAATTATGCCCATTTCAGTTAGCTAAGAATGAAACAATGGAAGTGTAAAATATAAATAAAATTAGTTTTTTTAAAATACATAAGATAAACTTATGAACATGTAAACTTTACATCCTGAAATGGAGGTAGTCCTTGGTTAATGGCCATTCATTCAGAGACCATTCCAAATTAGTGCTGAACAAGTGGTACTTATGACCAGTCCATTCCAGCATATCATGGTTATGTGATCACGATATGGGCCCTTGGCCACCAGCTTGTGCTTATCACCATTTATGAAGTTCCATGCTGGCTTCCCCTGAAGCTAAACCAATGAAGAAGCCAGCAGGGAAGAATGTAAGTTGCTCTGTTAAGCTTTCCTGAGTAGCAGCAGCCACCAGCAGTTTCATTGGGCTTGCGCTGGACCTCATCAATCACCCACACACTCTCCCCCATCCGGTAGCAGCCACTTACCTGCCTGCTGGCCTGTTTGTAAGCCACCTTGGACTTCTAACTTCCTGCCAGCTTCCCCACTGACTTTCCTGTTGAAAACTAGCAGGAAGTTGTGAAAAGATTTTTGCTTAATGATTTATGATCCTCACCTAATGCTGGGATTGGCTTTGATAAGTGATGCATTGACATCACATTTTACAATGGCATTGTTTAGCAATGGAAATTCCAATTACCATCACTGAGAAAGGATTACCTGTATAGGTAGAATAAATCTGGCAGTGAGTTAAGTAAATATTCTTTGATTTTTATAAAAAAAACACACGATTTGATTCTTACTGTATGTCATTTTTAGACTCTTGGAGAATATTGAACTTTTTCCAGTTCATATTTATTACTTTCATAATTCATTACCCCTAAGATGTGGGTACAGCTACATGTGTATACAAATACACATACCCCAATTCTTCAGGATCTCAAGGCAGCTGAGAAATGTAAGGTTGAGAGATTACCTCGTATCATTGGTCTATGTATGTTATCCCCCAGTAGGAAGGGCAGAAGAAAATGATCTCAGAATAGCAATTTCATCTACAATGAACATGCTGCATAATAGATAAAGAAGAGATACAAACAAAATAGTTAATTCTTTACCTATTCCTTAATAAGGCTTTGTGGCCAGTTGGTTGCTATACTGGACCATCAGTATCATTCAGTTTAGATCTCAAACCGTTTTTCAGACTTTACAATGTTACCTAGAATGCTGGATCTCCTGATCATGTTCACCTAACTGAACCGACCATGATTACACAATTGGCCAAGATTAGCTAAATTAGCTAGCTTATGAAAGCCAGGCAGGGTTTTTTTTCCCAATCGCCATTTATTTTCCAAGAATATGCCCATATATCAACATAGAAATTTTAACATTCTGTTTTGCACATGGATAAAACTACTTTATATAAAGGAAGGGAAATAAATTCAGACTTTATCAGACCTATTCTTTTAGTGTTACAGAAGTATAAATATTTACCGGGCTATCATAATAGTTCTTTCCAATTCAGCCAGCAAATGCAACATATGGGATATGGGAAGAGGTGGGTGAGTTAAGTGGTTACACTGCAATAAAACATGACAAACCATTTTACAAGTGTGAAAATATTAGCTACAATTGTATAGCTTACAGATAATATGATACTTTGGTATAGTAGAGGTCCATATTCTCTACATGACTAGCTGATTGTTTAATCCTTCCTAGTCAGCAGCTGAAAATTTCTGGCGATATCAGTTGTATAAGCTAATTATGTAATTTTTGCCATTGAATGGGTGGGTCTTCTACTTTCCCTTTTTCTTGCCCCCTTAAGAGGACCTCTGTTCATGACAGAGGTTCATGAACAGTTCATCAAAAGTTAACTTGTGGATTTGTATAAATAATTTAGACAGAATACATATCCATTAACAGAAATACTTCAAAGGGGTGGTAGAATTCCAATACCTGACTAAAAGGGTATGTCAGTAAAATCCCTATTTATATTGACTGGAGTTGATATGAATGAAATTTGAAAGCATCAAGTATACTTGCATCCAGAGAGCTGTTCTGAGTGCCACTTTTCCAGCAAGTGGGCTATGATCTTTGTCTCTGTACCAAAGAACAAATTACTGCTGAAACATAGGGCAAAGGAACCCCATTACTTCCACAGACTGGATGTAAATAAATGTATCCAACCCTACTCAGCGTGTGCTATCAATATCTAGACAATAAGAATTATATATTATTCACTACTGTGGTTATTTCACAACTGGAAGTATATTCATGAACTGAATTGTCTAGACTTTATCTCATAAAATATTGTGCAAGCGACTGCTGAGATGTGGAATAAAAAGAATAGAGTGTGCTAACAAAATTCTAGGAAATTGTTTCCAGGATTATGCACTGGAGCCAGACAGATGCTTCTACTTGTTTCAGTTGTGAAAGTAACTATCAGCAAAGATTTTCAGCAAAGACAAAATTGAGATAATCTTTGTGGAACCACACGCTTCTAATGGCATTTCCAGTAGTATTCTGGAATTAATATTGTATTGTTTGGACTAGTTTTTCAACAGACTGAAACTGGGAGGAGGAATTTGTGAAAATTTGCATTATATCCTAACTCTCAACATTAGAATTCTTAGTCAAGCCATACTGTTGATATTCATAGGAATGTTTTTTAAACAATCCCTTTAGTCATCCATTTACTGCTTTCTTCATTTTGAACTTTTATGTTACAAAAATAAAAGATGACAGTGAAGGTTTGAAGGTCCTGAGAATTTGAAGCTGAGAATGAACTAAATATTCAAAATATTTCAAGCATAGCTATGAGGTTATGCAGCCTTACAATTAGTAATGGCACTTGAAGGAGAAAAACATCCTTTTCCTACCAATTAGGCTTTCAATTTTATTTCAATAATCTTGAAATGAGAGTTATACATGCTAACATTTGCAGAGATTTGAACTTTCTTTACATGCATTCTATTTTTAAGGATGGCCTGAAATTTGGCTTTGCATGCAAACACTGCAAAATTAGAACATTTTCCTCCCTCCTCTTTCCCCAATAAAAAAGAATGGAGCCCAAGAATTAGGGCATTTTTTTTTCCTTTTTATTTTGTGTTCTAACAGAACTTTAGTCAAACATTAAGTATGCGTTTTGAACATATGACAGTTCCTTTACTGTTTCTCAAACAGAGCTGTTTATAGAAAAGGAATACACTTGGGTGGAATGTTTCTCAAGCCATTAATGGCTTTTTTCATCTGTTTTGTGTCATTTCCCCAAACCAATTCTGTCATTTCTTTCTGAAGCAATATGCCAAAGCGTTATAAGAAAATCTTTACTTTAAGTAGCATGAATATCAAATAGTATCTATTAATCCCTGAATCATGCTATTCAAAGTGCTTCAATCCACATTAAAACAGAGGACAAAAGTGTTCCTTGTGAGAGAGAGAGAGAAAAAAAGAATATCATTTGGCTAGAATCTACAGTGTGACTGTGGTCAGATTGCAATGTTTTACATTACTTCACAAACAAAATGTAAGATTAAAAATTTCAGAGAGAAAGCTGTTGCATCTTTTGTTAGTTATTTGAAGTTCTCAGATTTGGAATTTTACCAATAGTGATTAATTCCACTAGTGCCTGGCCGGTGTCTATAACCAGTAGTAACTATTTTAAATTTTCCAAGAATGGACTTTCCAAGAATGTGAACTTTCAAATCCTAGCTGACAGCATTAAATGCTTGGTGTCATTTTATTTTGCATGTGTCCACATTTTTTTCTTTTTTATGTGGTAAAGGTAGAGACCAGCAAAATAGCAAACTACTAGAAAAAGACTGGAGTGAACAGTCACAGAAATGAATATTGTTAGTTAAATTATACCAAAATACATCCTATACATCCTAATTCAGCTTTCAGATGTTTTCTTGACTAGCTATATTATAATACCAGTAATTTTTCATGTACCAATGGAACCCACACATCTAGGTTTTAGATTTAAATTAATTGATAAAATCTTATTTGACCCAAAATATACGCCTTTTTTATGATGACAGTCAAAATAAACACACAACACATCCATTATATTGACTATGTATTGTTAACTATGTAGAAAACTCCTTTTCTTTCCAATGAAGAAAAAAGATCTGCAGTTTCACATGATTGTTGCGGTTAAATTTTTGCATTTTGAATGCAAAATTAAAAATGTTATATTCTCCTCTAGCATGTTAATTATTATCAGTAATCCACTACATCAATTTATGTTGTAAGAAATGTGCTCTACTAGTCTAGTGCTATAGTAATCTATTATGTAATCTATTGTTGGCTGCCTTCTTATATGAAAAGTGGCTATTGCATTGGTAAGTGGAAATATGAATAGTAGTGCTCATTCTGTTAACAGTAGGTGAATGAGGAGTTAAATCTGTTAATATTTATGACACTTATTGAATCCATATAGACAAAGTTCAGTCCTTAGATTTATGCAGAAAATAATTGAAAAGCCAAAATACATGCTCTTTCTTTCTTTAAAGATGAAATAATACATTTAAAATAAAACTAGTTTATTTTATTCAATAACATTATTTCCAACATTTCTCCTTCTGATTTAAATATTAATATTTTATAAAATATTGATGTTTGTTGGTATTTACTTTTTGCAACCTCCTGAGATCTCCTTTAAACAACCTTTGAATTAAAAAAATGTAGTGTTATTACAAGCTTAAGAAAAGATAATAATGAATAATAAAGAATGCTAAATTCCGGATGTATCAGTGAAAAGAAAAGGTGATGACCAAACTTGAATATACATATGTTTCAAACTTGTTGAAAAAGTATGTTCCATATTTCTTAAAAGACAGCATTTTATGTAATACAATGTGATAAACCATTTTTGATATTGTCCTTCTATTCTAGTTTGGTTTGGAAGCCATCATTGGAAATCTCTCCAGGATTTAATGGACTTCAGTGCCTACTGCCTTACTTGCTTGGCAGATGTCAATAATCTCATTTGAAGAATGTAAAGAAGAAAAAAACCCATTGATTTCAAGCAAACAGACAAACAAAATAGGTAGTGGGAATTACAACACATACAACACTTTCCCAGGAAGTCAATGAATTAGAGTTGGCGTGTTATTTCTATATAAAATGAATACAAACAACTCATAAAATCAAACAGAAAAATCTTATTATTCTTTCTATAGATTCCATAGTGGTTATAGTGGTTATTGTGAAGCAAGTAATACAGACTGGGTTTTTTTTGTTGTTGTTCACAACTATTTACTACGTGAAATATTAGACAATTAGACCATCTTTAATTTCACTCAGTGTGCTGCTTTAAAAAGGTGAGGGGAAAAGGGCAGAGTGTAGCAGTGTGATAAAAACATGAAGGATTATGAAACATTTGTGGGGATCTCCCAAGTACAAGTGTTTTCACACATATACATGCATGCACACAGGCACCCATGTGCATGCACACACATACACGCACACATACGCACACACATACACACAGACAGACAATGGTGAATTGCTGCAAGCATGACTCTGGGTATTGGCCTAGGCAGACCTAGAAAATGGATACTACTTCTAGATTAAAAGCAGTTTTATCCAAGCATTCCCCAAAAATGTTTAAAATGCACACGCACACTCAAACTATACTAATGAAGAAAAAAAATTCCTATCTATACAGCAGTCTCTTCATTTCTCTCTCTTTTTTTAAAAAAATGTAAATATACAAATCTTAATGACATATAAAACAAAGTCAACATGTGGATGGTAAAGACATGGGTAAAACAGGAAGACTGATGCTACAAAGGAATTTGCAAAACCATATGTACAAGACCCTGTTTTTCCTCATATTTCATAGATTGTAATGCATGTTTAACAGCAGCAGTCGAGGATGTAGTTCCAGGCACCAGACTGCAGACCTTGCTTCTGATCAAGGGAGCTGATTTCCCCCTTGCACTGATGTCACCAAATGACACTGGAGATACTAGTTTCCCGTGGTAAGAGGGGCAGGATTGCACTGTTTGTATGAGCCTCATCAGGATTCTGCTCTCGGTTAGTTTTTGTCTGTGGCCTCTGTCCATTAATAAGTGTCATTGGGATGTTGCAATAAGTATGCTGGTTACCTATTGAGGTAAGAGGCAGGGTGCCAGTAGGAGGTACGTCGTATTCATAGCTTCGATAATAGTGTTTCTGACGCATCTGTGAATGATATGTGTTATGAAAAGTGGAACGCAGATCAGGGTGGGCAGTGGCAAGAGCAGTGGAGGTAGCAGCAGCCATTGAAATTGCTGAGACTGTCTGCAGTTCCCCAAAGGGCCCCTGTTCGCTAACATCTAAAACCTGCTCGTGGGTAATAGGTTCTATCCTCTTAAAAGGCATTTCATACTGTAAACGTTTCCAGAATTTGGAATTCAACTTGTTGCATTTTGGTCCATGCCATTTAATAACAGTTAGAAGCTTGATGGTATGTTTCAGCGCCTCAACTTCCTGGTAGTTCATAATTCCTCGGAGTTCATTGCATTCAATGAGGATCACTTTAATTTCTCCTGTAATGAGCATGTTCCTAAGTCTGGTTTCCAACTCAAAGATGCTCCAACCTCTTCTGACCACATAATTTGGAGTCATGACAATTATCAGTCGCTTGCTTTGGTCTACACATCTTGCCACGTCTTCTATGTAGGCTGATAAGCAAAAGAGCAACTCAAGATCAGAAAAAATCCCTGTGCCAAGACTGTGAACTGTAAGCAGATCTTAAATAAGTACTATTAATTTACGTCTTAAAAAGCATTCAATGTAAATTTTGAAAGATCTATTCACATGTTCATCTCTTGTTAAAGAGGTATTACTCCTAGGTGAGAACCCATTCAGAATAGGAAAGGAATAGGAAGAGAAATAGCACCCTCTGGAGCTGTGTGTAAAAACTGCTAGCAGAATTGTCTTTTCCCCCCTTTTCAGGAAAACAGATAGAGAGCAACCTTCTCTGAATGAAGAATAAAAGGAAATATTTCCTTTTTACTTCCTGGAAGAGGGAAATCAGTACTCCAGGTAAATTTAATTTTTTTAAAAAAACATAAGGAAAAGAGCCAATGTTTCTACAATACACATTTGTTTTTATAGAACATGTCCTATCCAGATTTTTTTTTTAAAAAAAATTGCATGCAGATGGGCCTATTTTTCCACTGGAATATAACTCAGTGGATTCTTTGGTGGCAGCCTAATGCAATCTAATTCCATCATTTCACTAATATTGCATGTTATATCTCTGCAAACTGCAAGGGCAAAAAGGATATCTTTATTTAACTGGAATTGTTGAAGCCTGTCTGATGTACACTTTCAGTGGGTGGTGTCTATGAGAAAATCAGTTTTATTGAGGAAAGGTGAATTTGGTCTAAGTTGTCAATGGAAAAAGATGACTATAAAAAGCTTTTAATATAATATAATAGCTTTTAATATAATATAATAGCTCTAATAGTTTATATTTAAGAGTAAACAATTGATGAAAATGTGTCATGCTACAGAATGTTGCTATTAATCCAAAGACATTTTCTCTTTGTGTGCTATACTTCTTTGTAGTCTCCATCATTTCAGGCTTCAAAGAGGACTCTCACAATTGAATATTTTCAATAAGAAGTATATTTCCACTTAATAAAGAATACAAATTAGGTATAAAGGATACAAATCTATTTATGGCTGACCTTTCAGCTAGCTTTTCATCTCCAATGGATGTTTGTGGTAATGGTAACATAGGAAACCATACAAACAACATCTTGCATAATCTTGTATACATATACTTATTGTATACAGTGCTTATTATTTTAGTATTAGTACCGTAGTACTTATTATTAATATGCTTTGATTATTTATTTTAATCAAATGTATAATAAAAAGCATTAGAACAGTATCACATTAAAATGTACCTAAACAGCATGTGTATGTACGTGTGTGTGTGTGATTAAAAACTTACTTCCAGTTGGAATTAAATCTCTGTCAGGAATGAATAATTTGTACCCATAGTGCTTTTCAAGCATATCTGGTAAGATCTCAAGAGCAAATCGTTCTTCTTCCCCAGTTTCCTGATTCCATTGGTCAGGATCCACTTTGGTATATGACAAATAGGCATCATAATCTTTGTTATCTGTAAATATAAAGGGACAGAGAAGAGAGACAGATGAAAAAGAAGATAGATTTTATTTCATATTGATTTACCTAAGTCCCTATATTTATATGTCCATTTATATTATACTGATATATTTCTTATTTATTTTTCGTCTTTTCTATTTGGCCATATATCACTAAGTAGCTGCTTGTGCTCCATCTTCTCTATAGTATTTTCATGATTAAAAAAGCCATTTTACTAGATTCCCATTTCAAATTGAAAACTAGATTCTTCCTTCATTTCTCTACCTACAGCCTTCATAAAACATTTGCAATATTCATAGCAGCTTCAGCAACTAAGATCCTAATGTATGTTATTGCCTTGGGGCTTAAGAAATGTAGTCAAACAGACAACATCAAAAGTGACAGACACATGCCCATTTGAAACTACAGGAAAAAAAATTCAATGTGCCTTGGTAAATTTCTCTGAAAACAAGGGGGGAGGAGAGGGGGGGAAAGAGAGGCTGTTTCTATTCCAAAACCAGATAAAAGCATCACAGAAACATGTTAAGTAAATAATTTCCCCTCCATTCAAAACCATTACTACCAACTCTATGAAAAGAGAGGAAGATAGGTAGCTGCCACAACAGAAGCATGATTAGTTTGTGTTGGGAGTTTCCCGATACTCCCATGTTACACCTTTGCTCCGTGAGCTGCATTGGCTTCCAGTTGTCTTCCGGGTGAGATTCAAGGTGCTGGTAATGACCTTTAAAGCCCTACATGGCATGGGTCCGGAGTACCTTAGGGAGCACCTGCAGCCGGCATCAACCTCCCTCCGCCCAGTGCGCTCCCATGGAGAGGGCCTCCTCAGGGTGCCACCGGTCAGAGAATGCCGTCTGGTGGCCCCCAGGGGGAGGGCCTTCTCTGTGGGTGCACCGGATTTGTGGAACCACTTACCGGTTGAGCTCCGGATGGCACCCAACCTTTGCTCCTTCCGGCGTGATCTAAAGATCTACTTGTTTGAACAAGCCGGACTGGTCTGATGGGTTTGGGTTTTATTATTGCTTTTAACGTATTGTATTTATTGTTGTATTGTATTGGGCATTATGTTTAATCTTTTCTTAATTTTTGTATCTTTGTATTTTAGTATTTATTGCCCTGTTCACCGCCCTGAGTCCTTCGGGAGAAGGGCGCTATACAAATAAAATTATTATTATTATTATTATTATTATTATTATTATTATTATTATTATTATTATTATTATTATTATTATTATTATTATTATTATTATTATTTAGAATCTCTCTCTTTCTCCCTCCTCTCTTAACTGATTGAGTGATCTCCACCAACCGATTTATGGGACACATGCCAGAAATGTTTTTGTTTTTAAATACTGTATTTTCCCCACAATTGTTTATATTATCAAATAGAATAGAGCTGGAAAAGACCTTGTAAGTCTTCTAGTCCAACCCCCCTGCTCAAGCAGGAGATCCTATACCATCTCAGACAAGTGACTGTCCAGCCTCTTCTTAAAAACCTCCCAGTGATGAAGCACCCACAACTTCTGAAGGCAACTTGTTCCACTGGTTAATTGCTCTCACTTTTTAGGAAGTTTCTCCTTAATTCCAGGTTGCTTCTCTCTTTGATCAGTTTCCATCCATTGTTTCTTATTCTGGTGCTTTGGAAAATAAGTTGAGCCCCTCTTCTTTGGGGCAGCAGCCCCTCAAATACTGGAATACTGTTATCATGTCACCCTTAGTCCTTCTTTTCTCTAGACTACCAAAGCCAAATCCTGCAACCATTGTTCATATGTTTTAGTCTCCAGGTCTTTAATCATCTTAGTTGCTCTTTGCTCTTTTTTTAAAATCTCAACATCTTTTTTGTAATGTGGTGACCAAAACTGGATGCAGTATTCCAGGTGCTTTTGTCCACATTTTAAATTAAAATTACCGGTAAATTAAAATTCATTTTATTGGATAGAGCCCATTGTTCAAGTTTGTCAAGAACTTTTTGGATCCTGAGTTTGTCTTCTGGTGTGTTGGCTATTTCTGCCAGCTTAGTGTCATCTGCAAATTTGATGAGTTACTCTCCTATTCCCTTGCATTTATGAAGATATTGAAGAGTACTAGGTCTAAGATACTGTATAACCTTGTGCTACCTCACTGTTTACTTCCCTCCATGTAGATGTAGTGCCATTAAGGACTACTCATTGAGTTCAGTTTGTCAGCCAGTTACAAATCCATCTGGTGGGGATGCTGTCATTTTTCTAGCTAACCAAGAAGTAGGTTGTGATCTACTTTGTTGAATGTCTTACTGAAATCTAAATCTACTATGTCCACTGCATTCTGCTAGTCAACTAATGTAGTCACTTTGTCAAAGCATGAAATAAGATTGGTTTGGTCAGATCTGTTTTTAAAAACCTGTGCTGACTTCTGGTTATAACTTTATTTGTCTCTAGATGTTTGCAGATCTGTTTTTTATTATTTTTCCCAGTATCTTCCCAGATATGGATGTTAGGCTGATTGGTCTGTAGTTTCCTAGGTCTGTTTTCCCCCTTTTTTTGAAGATAGGAACCACATCAGCTCTTTCCAATCCTCAGGTACTTCCCCAGTGCTCCAGGATTTTTGAAAGATATGGTACAATGGTTCTGAGATAACATCTGCCAGCTCCTTCAGAAATCTGGGATGTAATCTGTCAGGTCCCAGTGATTTACACACATGTGTTCTCTTACCATTTTCTTGATTATTTTAATTTTTATTTCTAGTCTATTTTTTGCAGTAATTTTTTTAGTAGGTTGGGCTATAGTTTCTCTATGCATGAAGACTGATGCAAAGAATAAGTTAAGCAGCTCTGCTTTCTCTCTACTGCCTGTTACTTCCTTGCCATCTTGCAGACGACACCAAACTGGCAGGAACAGCCAACACTCCAGAAGACAGGCTTAAGATACAGGAGGATCTGGACAGACTTGAACATTGGGCACTATCTAACAAAATGAAATTCAATGGTGAAAAAAGTAAGGATCTACATTTAGGCAAGAAAAATCAAAAGCACAGGTATAGTATAGGTGGTACCTTGCTCAATAGTAGCAACTGTGAGAGGGATCTCAGAGTCATAGTGGACAATCACTTAAATATGAGCCAGTAGTGTGCTGCAGCTGCCAAAAAAGCCAACAGAGTGCTAAGCTACATTAACAGAGGGATAGAATCAAGATCACATGAAGTGTTAATACTACTTTACAATGCCTTGGTAAGGCCACACTTGGAATACTGCATCCAGTTTTGGTCACCATGATGTAAAAAAGATGTTGAGACTCTAGAAAGAGTACAGAGAAGAGCAACAAAGATGATCAGGGAACTGGAGGCTAAAACATATAAGGAACAGTTGCTGGAATTGGGCATGTCTAATCTAATGAAGAAAGGGACACGGTGGCTCAGTGGGTTAGGACGCTGAGCTTGTCGATCAGAAGGTCGGCAGTTTGGCGGGTCGAATCCCGAGTGCCGCGTAACAGAGTGAGCGCCTGTTACTCGTCCCAGCTTCTGCCAACCTAGCAGTTCGAAAGCACGTAAAAATGCAAGTAGAAAAATAGGGACCACTACGGTGGGAAGGTAACAGCGTTCCGTGCGCCTTTGGCGTCTAGTCATGCCGGCCACATGACCACGGAGACGTCCTCGGACAAACGCTGGCTCTTCGGCTTTGAAACGGAGATGAGCACCGGCCCCTAGAGTCGGAAACGACTAGCACGCATGTGCGGGGGAACCTTTACCTTTACTTTACCTAATCTAATGAAGAGAAGGACGAGGGGTGACATGATAGCAGTGTTCCAATATCTCAGGGGCTGCCACAAAGAAGAGGGACTCAAGCTATTGTCCAAAGCACCTGAAGGCAGGACAAGAAGCAATGCATGGAAACTAACCAAAGAGAGGAGCAACCTAGAATTAAGGAGAAATTTTCTGACAGAACACTTAATCAGTGGAACAACCTGCCTCCAATATTGGAAGTTTTTAAGAAGAGACTGGACAGCCATTTGTCTGAAATGGTATAGGGTTTCCTGCCTGAGCAGGAGGTTGGACTACATGACCTCCAAGGTCCATTCCAACTTTATTATTGTTATTGTTATCGTCATTATCACCATTATCATTATCATTATAAAATTCCATATTATTTTAAAAGCACAATAATAATACAATTTTTGGATTACAATTGCTGTGTAGGATGTTGTTCTTCAAAAACAGTAGTATTAACAGACAACACAATCTTACTGCAAGGCAAAACAAATCAATGATTTAAAATATTTTTATGCTTTAAACCTTTGTATTCTATCCTGAATGGTAGAATGCAATAAATAGGCTATACAATATATAGCTCTTTCAAGTCAATTACTTGTGTGCACAGGCTTTAATGTACAAGCTATTAATTAAACAATACATTAGACCATAAAAATGTGAGTAACTATAGACTTATAATAAAATATAAAATAATTAGTATTAAAAACAACCCCATCATAATCAATAAACTGGTGACAGCAATACAAAAAAGAAGCCTGAAAATAGCAAGCTGTTCAAAACCCAAATAATTTCCTGGTGAAATCTAGGTTGGCAAAGGTTTGCATATCTTGAACATTATGAACTCATTAAGATAATTGCCATCAAAACATTTATAAAATCCAGGGATTACTGAAAGTTCTTGGAGATTCTCCAGTTGGCATGTCCAATCTTCCTTTTGCTTCCTTGGTTTTGTCTTTTACCATTCCTCTTATCTTGGTGCTGGGTAAAATTCACCTCTAGATGTTGAAGGATTTAAACTGCATTATCATCACTGTCTTAATGAGACTCAGCATGATCTGAATATCTTTTAAATCATTTAAACTAAAACATGTTAAATTGTATTAACACTTCATTTTGCTTCCAAACCCAATTCAAACTATTTATTATTATTATTATTATTATTATTATTATTATTATTATTATTATTATTATTATTATTATTATTATTATTATTATTATTATTATTATTATTATTATTATTATTTTCCTTTAAAATCTATTCATGGACAATTTTTGATAAGCCAGACATGCAGTATGTCTGAATTCTTCTGAATTTAGCCCTGTCAGGTCCGCTTTTTGGGTCCCTTGCCATTCTGGTGAGTATTCTTTGCATTGTTTCACTTCTGCTGTAACCACATAGGAATTAGGGAATTAGGAATTATGGCCAAGAGGGGCATCAAGTGGCAGAATGCAAAACCGGCCATCCAGCGAAGAAGACCAGCCCAGTCCCTGTGGGGAAGCCCATTAAAGTGCAACCAAGAGACAAAGAGATGGCGCTGAAAGGAGTGGAGGTTGTGGAATTCACCCCATCACCAAAAAGATCCAAAGGAACTCTGACCCCAACAGACAACCACCAGGGTTAACAGACAATGACTCTGATGATGACCCTGATTTATTCTCCAAGCAAGTGCATTTTATCCCTTGTCAAAAGATCCCATCTGTCTGAAGTGTTGCAAAACTATTCCTGCATCATATTTATAGACTACACAGAGCACCCCAGTGCATCATTTCAGATAGGGGGTGCAATTCACATCCATGTTTTGGCGAGCATTCATTAACCTACTAGGTACTGACCAAGGCCTTAGTTCCAGTCATCATCCCCAAACGAATGGGGGTGTGAATGAACAACCTCAGTATTGGAACAATACCTTAGATGTTTTATTAATTATCAACAAGATAATTGGACTGACCTCTTGCAATTTGCAGAAGTGGCATACAATAACTTTGTACACAGCTGTACTGGTTTCACCCTTTTCTGAGTGGCTACAGGTCACGACTTCAAGCCTATGTCTAAGCTGCCCATTAATGACCCTGGGGTGCCATGCCTCACGGAATGGGTCTCCCAGCTACAAAACACCTGGCCCATTGTATGAAAAGCCCCAACTGAAACTTGTGATGCTTTTAAAGCACAAGCTGACAAAAAAAGAACTGATCCAAAACTTTTTAAAATGGGAAACTGTGTTTATCTGTTCATGCAATATTTACAGTCAGTTCAACCCTCTAAGAAATTGGGACTTAAGTTTGTGGGGCCTTTCCCCATCAAACACCTTATCAACCCCATCACAGTGGAATTAGACTTGCCAAAGTCACTTTGCTGGGTCCATCTGGTCTTTCATTGCAGTTTACTAAAACCCAAGGTTTCTTCATCCGTTAGGCCAGCTCCTTCCCTGGTCCCTGAACCATTATTAATAGAGGGTGAACAACACTTTGAAGTGAAGGAGATTTTGAACTCCTGGAAGCATAGGGGGAACCTCCAATATTCAGTGGCATAAAAGGAGTTTCCTCCTGGCCAGAATGAGTGGGTTAACCATCGACATGTTAGAGCCCCTTGATTAATGAAACACTTTCATAATCAATATCCTGACAAACCTAAATGACTGCTCTAATTTTCTTTTCTTTTCCATGTCTTCTGCAGGTATAATCCCTCTTGTTTGGGTTGGCAGCATGTCAACACCTTTTTGGGTGTTCTGCCATTCTGGTGGCGGGGAGAGGAGGATGCTCTGGGAGAGCATTCTTTGCATACTTTCACTTCTGCTGCAACTGCATGGGAATTAGGGAGGGGGATTGTCTTCAGAGACAGAACAGACTCCCTCCCAGCCGGTTCCAGCCTGACTCCAAGATTGCTGTACCCTGAGGATGACCCGTTATCTATCCTGTACCTCAGCATTCTCAAAACAACTTTGCAACACTGTATTGGCTGCTGGTGGACTGGTCAGGGAGTTGGGTTTCAAAGAGGGAAGAATAGCTTTGTGCAGGAATGTTAAGATTCCCCTTAACCTTACTGCAATCACTGTTTCTCAGTAAAAGTTCTTTCAATTAACCACATGGCATCAAGAGTTGTAGTTTCCTGAAGAAGGCCAGCGGGGCAGATCCCAACACTTTCATAGTATTTTATACATTTTTTCCTATTTTCTTGCAGTATCAAAGTTAAGAAATAAAGAGTATTGAAACGTAAGCAAAAACTGTGGAATTCTCTCCTCTTTTTTGATGAAAGCTTCTACCTCAAGTTTCTATATCAATGATTCTTCAGATGGAAATGTGATCGATTTCATGGTTACACTTTGGCTTTAGGTTTGGATTATGCCATTTGAAAAATCTGCTTTTTATTACAGTAATATAGCTTAGTGATGAATACACAATTTTTTCAATTTCTACTCTAGGAAGAAAAACAACACCTGTTTCTGAAAACATGAAATACAGAAGGGAAAAACAAAAAAAAATAATTAACTAGACTCTTAGCAGCTGGCATATAAATGTAAAACCTGAATTTTGACATATTAGCCATCCTAGAATGGCTACTTAGTCAAACCTTATCAGATGTCTATAAAAAAACTCTGATTGAGTTTTATTGGACTGGGAATATTAAGCACTACAGTGCTTAATATTAACCAAACTCAGCTCCCATCATCAGTCACAGCAAATTTGTCTTATAATAGTTATTATGCTAAAATCTATATTAGCTTCTGTATTAGTGAAACAGAAGTATATATTAATAGATTTTTTTTAAAAAATATGTCTTTATTTTAAATGACCTTTTCTTAAAGTTTAGAAATCTTAGGGGTATAATAAATTATGTGACAAGCTTATTAAAATTATTTTCCAAATCTTCCGTTACAAGTTGCAAAATATTACTGATGCAGAAAAGTTATACTCCACAAATAGTATATCATTTTCAAAATGTTAACAACATTGTGTTGCAACTTATACTTTTGCTGAATTTCATTTGTTAATGAGATTTGACACTGATGGAGATACTAGATGAAATGTTATGGAATTAGCTTCAAACTGAATGATCTCTTTTCAAATATTTGGTCAATTCCAATCAAATAACTTTAAAAATTCTTGATAATTCTCCTCTGCATGATGTATTTAAATTAAATTCTGCTAAGGCAATATTTATAGAAGAAAATTCTAAACATTCTCTTAGAAGTCAACTTGAGTGATATAGAAAAGACTAAAACTCATCTGAAACAGTCTAAAGTATGAAGATTTTAAATATTCTCTCTGTTCTGTGAGATATTTATCTGACTCGTATACCCACGAGAATAAAACAAACGGAATAAACAATATCTAGATGTCCAAGGAATCAAAGATAATGAAATGCTATTTTATAAAGCTTACCACTTTACCATATGCCATTCTGTGGGTTGGATACAGATTACAAACTAAACTGGTGATGGCGAACCTATGACACATGTGTCATGTGATGTGCCATGACATTTTTAGTGACACACCAGGCCTCCAGACTCTTTGGAAATTGTGCAAGAGAGCCCTGCTCTGACTTTGTCACCCGAGTACTTTTCTGCTCATTTTGGAGGCTTTGAGACCATGCAAGTGCATTCTCTGAAGTTTCCAGACCTTTTGCAACCTAGAGCTGCCTTGGATAGGTATTTCAAAAAATATTTACAATAAATAATCATTTATTTATTAAACAATAAATTTAAATAATTTAATTTATTGCTCTTTTTCTTTTGCGAACGAAGGCAAATGTACGAGTCCCAGCATAATGTTGCAGGATCCAATCTGGGCTGGTCACTGGGACCAGAGGTTCAGTATTCCAAGCTTTTGGACTTGTGCTGGAGCCCATCTTCGGGGAACTTCTCTCTAGCAGAGAGTGTGCTTTTTTTTTAAAATCTGGATGGGAGAGGGTGACATACCAGCAGAATCAAAGGTGCTTTTTCACAAGACAACTGGACTTCCTTTTTCCTCTTTGAAGATGTTTTTGCTCAGAGCTGAAGAAGCTTCTTGGATGAGAAGTGAAACATCTTCAAAGTGAAAAAAGAAAGTCCAGTTGCCTTGTGAAAAAGCACCTTTGGGACAACCATGACCTGGATGACTGAGAATCTCCATAAACCAAGATAATATTTTTTGAACGTTTAACATGCCAAGGCCAGAAGTTTTGCCATCACTGACCAAATGATGAACTAGGCCCTGTATAACAGAAGGGATCCAGGGAGGTGTCATACTGATTGGAAAGGAAGGAATTTTGATTCCTTCTCAATTTACTCCACCCACTTCACTCCTTTTCCAGAAGAAACTTCACTTTCTGGATAGAATGTAACTGAAGACTTCAAAGAGAAGGGAAGCATAGCAACAATCCAAGTCATATGTGATTTAAAATCAGTTGCAGCAATAGCAGCCTAGGCGAAACTGCATCTATCTATCCACGTCCATTCTGACATAGTTGCTTGAGCTTAAAGTGGTTGTAATTGCTCTTTTGAGTACCTCATTGGTCAATGGGCTTAATATGAGTCCATTAGTTGGACTATTAATTTCCCATTGTGGCTGCTCTGCTTCCTCCATTATTTCTTCATGGGCAGAGATGACATCTGCTCAGTGGTGGGATTCGAATACATGAACAACCAGTTGTCTGCATGGATGCCACTTCCAGAAGTCTGTTCTGAGCTAGGGAGGCCTCCCAGGCCCAGAATGTCCCACCGGAAGTGAGTGGATGCCTCTTCAAGAAATCTTTTCTGATCCTGGAGACCTGGGGAGCCATCCAAGGTCCAGAATGGCCCATCGGAAGTGTATGGATGTACTTCCAGTGGGCTGTTCTGGGCCTGGGAGGCCACCCTGGCTCAGAATGGACTTCCAGAAGTGGCATCCATGCACTTCCGGAAGGCCGTTCTGGGCGTGGGAAGCCTCCCCAGCTCAGAACAGACTTCCAAAAATGGTATCCATGCACTTCCAGCAGGCCATTCTGGGAGGCCTCCCCAGCACAGAACAGACTCTCAGAAGTGGCGTCCATGCACTTCCGGCAGGCCTTTCTGGGCCTGGGAGTCCTCCCCGGCTCACAATGGACTTCCAAAAGTGGTATCCACACACTTCTGGTAGGCCGTTCTGGGAAGCCTCCTTGGCTCATAATGGACTCCCGGAAGTGGCATCCATGCACTTCCAGTGGGCCATTCTGGGCCTTGTGAAAAAGGGCTAGGGAATCAGCCAGTTCACCAAGGTCAACAAAAAAATAGCTACTGGTTCTACCAAAATGGTGTGAACTGGCTGAATCCCACCACTGCATCTGCTCCATTGTCCTCTGTTTAGGGAGAAACAATAGATTCACACTTCTGCTTTCCTCTATTGTTTGAGGAATTCCATAAAGATAGAACAGGAATATTGAATCAGAAACTACAATTTAGGGTTACTGAATTGGCAGCAAAACCTAGATTATTACCAGAAGGAAAAAAAGATATTAAAATTTTCTTGGCTACCCTATGAATTTTCTGTGTATTACAGCATAGATCTGGTTGTCTTATGATATCTAACACATGATATTTACAAAGAAGTGATAAATAAGGTGGTTTACTGAATGCATGGAACATGGTAGGCAGTGCCCATCTGCTGTAATGGAACAGCCTTCACTATGTATATGAATAAAATGTTTATTCATATAAATGGAAATTGGCTGTTGTTTAAGAGAAGGCAGAAAGATTCCTCTCAGCAGCTTGAAAGCCAATAATTAATTGCAGTACTTTCCCCAGCTCTATAAGTAAAGCATAAAAGATGTAAGCTCCATGAGCATGACAAGTAAATACACCAGATGTCATATACACATTAACATAAGGGAAAATCAGATGTAGTTGTCCCAATAGAGGCAACAGGCGAATGGTTCATTGGAAAAAGTCCTAGTTTATATCCCCAGAGATCTCAATTAAAGAATCTAAGGTAGCAGAATTGGGAAAGAGTAAAACCACAGAGCCCTGATCCTACCTAAGCACAGTGTTTTTATAAAAAGTTAGGTTAGTAACATTGCCATGAGCTCTCTGGATAACCATGAGCCACTCACTTCATATAGGTCTATTACATCCCACCAGCTTGTTTGGGTGATAAAACAACAACAACAACAATAACAAAAAAAAACAACAACTGTAGGAAGGGAATCAATCTTCAGGTTCTTGGAAGGAAGCATTATTTAAATATCATAAGCAAAAGTAGTGCACATATGATCAGCACTTCAAGGGCAGTTAGAGCCAGAGGCATCTCTGTATTACAGGCAGCATTTTAAAATTTGTGAAGCAGAACTGATCCCTAATGATGATGTAAGGCAAAAGATCATGCTGTTTGTTGAACACATGGATACGTTTGTTTGCCTCAAATTGTTTTTATTTTGTTTGACAATGTAATTTAGAGGAATAGTAATTGGAGTGACATTATGGAAAGTAGATCACACATTTTATTTTTATTACTCTTGTGAATGTATTGAATTCTATTTAAAAACAGAAAGGATGAAGTATGAATTAAAGAACTCATTTTGCAACTAAGTATATATTTATACTGGTGTTCAAACAGTTACAATAAATCAAATCTATAATTAGTTTTTCTCTACATTCTCTACAAAAATGAGTGGCTAATGTTAAAAAAAATTCAACAAGGAGCTTTGCATTCTGAGATGTTGTGTGCAGTGGACATAATCAGGATGATTGTGGATGTGTCGGCCAGATGTGTTGTAAAACTTCAGGTATTTTAATAAAGTGAAGAGAGTTTTGTCTGAAATGGTATAGGGTAGGGGTAGGCAACCTCGGCTCTTTTATGACTTGTGGACTTCAACTCCCAGAATTCCTGAGCTCAGGAATTCTGGGAGTTGAAGTCCATGAGCCATAGAAGAGCCGAGGTTGCCTACCCCTGGTATAGAGTTTCCTGGTTGAGCAGGGGATTGGACTTGAAGACCTCCAAGTCCACTCCAACTTTGTTATTCTATCATTCTATTGTTCATATTAGTATATTTGTCAAATGTTTCACACTGGTCTATTTATTATAATATTTATTATAATATTTTAATATTCACAAGTGCTGAAATTATACGGTAAGCCTAATCTGAAAAACTTGATAGTATCATGTAAAAATAATATAAAGCTAAAAATGATATTTAGGCTCTTGGCATTTAAAAACCAAAAAGTACTTGGCTGCATTGCAAGAGCAAGAACAGGACAAAATAATTGTTGTGTTCATTCATTAGCTTTGTTATAATGTGTTAACTGAATGAAGGACTCATTGTCACAGCTAGAGGGATTTAAATTATTTAAAAGAAACAGACCAAATAACAGAGGAGGTGGAGTTGCCTTCTATGTAAGGAATAACTACATCTCTACAGAAATAGAGCACAACAATGATGAAAACTGTAAACTTGAATGCATTTGGGTCAATATAAAAGGGAGAAAAAATGACATTGCTGTAGGTATATACTATAGGCCACCCAACCAAACAGAGGAAATAGATGAACTTTTTGCTAGTCAGCTAACTAAGGTATGTAAGAAGCACATCACGATAGTAATGGGGGACCTTAACTACCCTGACATCAACTGGGAGACAAACTCCATACCAAGTGGAAGATCAAACAGATTCCTGACAAACCTAGCAGACAACTTTGTTACCCAAAAGGTAGAGAAGGGAATTAGGGCATTAGCCATTTTGGATCTAATTCTCACTAACAGAGATGAAATGATAGAAGGAGTTGAAGCCACAGGAACCTTGGGAGGAAGTGATCATGCAATATTGGAATTCAACATTATGGAAGCACAAGCAATAGAACACAGTCAAACTAGAGTCCTGGACTTTAAGAAAGCTAATTTCAATAAACTTAGAGAGGGCTTGGGAAGGATTCCATGGATGAGAATCCTCAAGGGGAAAAAAACTCAAGAAGCTTGGGAAATGTTGAAAAGTGAGATAATAAAAGCCCAGTCAAGCCCAATACAAATGAAGAGGAAAAACAACAGCTCTCAAAAGAAACCAGCGTGGCTGCATAAAGAACTCTCTGACAAATTGAAAGATAAAAAGGACAAGTATAGAAGGTGGAAAGAGGGGCACATAACTAAGTCAGAATATCAGCAAATAGCCCGAGCCTGCAAAGATGAAGTGAGGAAAGTTAAGGCTCAAAGTGAACTAAGGCTTGCAATCAAAGTCAAGAATAACAAAAAAAGCTTCTTTCAACATGTAAAAAACAAGAAAAAAGTGAAGGGAATGATTGGTCCATTAGTGGGTAAAAGTGGCAAGAAGGTGACAAGCAACAGGGAGAAAGCAGAAATATTTAACTCATTTTTTTGCATCTGTCTTTTCACAAAAGGAAAAAAACCAGACCAACCTATCAAAAATAGTGCCATAAAAACAGAATAGAAACACAAGTTAAGATAGGCAAGAAAATGGTAATTGAGCACCTGTCCAGTCTAGACAAGTTCAAATCACCAGGACCAAGGTTCTCAAGGAACTGGCAGATGTGATCTCAGAACCACTGAACTATATTTTTCAAAGATCCTGGAGCACTGGGGAACTACCAGAGGATTGGAAAAGAGCTGATGTAGTTCCCATCTTCAAAAAAGGAAAAAAAATGGATCCAGGAAATTACAGACCTATCAGCCTGATCTCAATACCTGGGAAGATTCTGGAAAAGATAATCAAACAACAAATCAGTGAGCACCTAGAGGCAAATGAAGTTATTACTAAAAGCCAACATGGGTTTGTCAAAAACAGATCATGCCAGACAAATCTTATTGCATTCTTTGACCAAGTGACAAAATTAGTGGATCAGAGGAATGCTGTGGATATAATTTACTTGGACTTCAGTAAGGTGTTTGATAAAGTAGATCACAACCTTCTACTTGATAAGATAGAAAAATGTGGGTTAGACAGCATCACCACCAGATGGATTCGTAGCTGGCTGACCAACCGTACTCAGCATGTGGTCCTCAATGGAACTGCATCTACATGGAGGGAAGTATGTAGTGGGGTGCCCCAGGGCTCTGTTCTGGGCCCAGTGCTCTTCAACATCTTTATCAACGATTTGGATGAAGGGATAAATGGGGAACTCATCAAATTTGCAGATGACTCCAAGCTTAAGGCTTAAGGCTTAAGATACAGGAGCATCTGGACAGACTTGAACACTGGGCACTATCTAACAAAATGAAATTCAATTGTGAAAAAAGTAAGGTTCTACATTTAGGCAAGAAAAACCAAATGTACAGGTATAGTATAGGGGGTACCTTGCTCAATAGTAGTAACTGTGAGAGGGATCTTGGACTCCTAGTGGACAATCACTTAAATATGAGCCAGCAGTGTGCTGCAGCTGCCAAAAAAGCCAACACAGTGCTAGGCTGCATTAACAGAGGGATAGAATCAAGATCACGTGAAGTATTAATACCACTTTACAATGCCTTGGTAAGGCCACACTTGGAATACTGAATCCAGTTTTGGTCACCATGATGTAAAAAATATGTTGAGACTCTAGAAAGAGTACAGAGAAGTGCAACAAAGATGATTAGGGGACTGGGGACTAAAACATATAAGGAACGGCCGCTCGAATTGGGTATGTCTAGTTTAATGAAGAGAAGGACTAGGGATGACATGATAGCAGTGTTCCAATATCCCAGGGGCTGCCACAAAGAAGAGGGACTCAAGCTATTCTCCAAAGCGCCCAAAGGCAGGACAAGAAGCAATGGATGGAAACTAATGAAGGAGAGAAGCAACCTAGAACTAAGGAGAAACTACCTGACAGTTAGAACAATTAACCAGTGGAAGAACCTGCCTCCAGAAGCTGTGAATGCTCCAACACTGGAAGTTTTTAAGAAGAGACTGGACAGCCATTTGTCCAGAATGGTATAGGGTTTTCTGCCTGAGCAGGGGGCTGGACTAGATGACCTCCAAGGTCCCTTCCAACTTTATTATTATTATTATTATTATTATTATTATTATTATTATTATTATTATTATTAAACTTTTATTCATAAAACATGAAACTCAGTCAACTGAACACTCAAATTCACTGGCACTAATGATTGACATGGGCTGCTGCCATCATCATAGGTATCAACCAGGTATCTCCTTAAAATATAAGATGTTCCGAGTAGCGCAGTTTTTTGTAGCTTTGCTGGAGTTATTTGCAGGAAGTTGCAATTTCTTGATGTATTTTGTAAAGTTTTTGGACATAGTTCCCAGTGCCCCGATGACAATGGGTATCACTGTTACACGTTTCATCCATAATCGTGCAGTTTCCATGGCCAGGTCACGGTATTTTGTAATTCTTTCCAGTTCTTTTTCTTCAACTCTGGCATCTCCTGGTACAGCGATATCAATCAGCTATTTATTTATTTATTATTTATTTATTAATTTAATTTGTATACCGCCCTTCTCCCGAAGGACTCAGGGCGGTGAACAGGGCAATACATAATAAAAAACAAACAGCTATACGCTTCAGTTCTCTACAACTGTGATATCTGGCGTGTTGTGTTCCAAATGGTGATCTGTCTATATTCGGAAGTCCCACAAGATCTTCACCCTCTCATTTTCGACAACTTTTTCCACCCTGTGTTCCCACGACTTTTCAGACACTGGCAAGTTGTATTTTTTACACAATGCCCAGTGAATTAGTTTAGCAACTCGGTCATGTCTAGCTTTGTAATCAGTTTGCACGATTTTGCTGCACTCACATATTAAATATGAAACAGTTTCAGCTTTGTTGTTGCAAAGTCGGCAATTTGGATTGTCAGTAGATTTTTGTATCTTCGCTTTCCTGGCATTAGTTTGTAGTGCTTGTTCTTGAGCAGCCAGTATTAAGCCTTCTGTTTCTTTCTCGATGGTTCCCATCTTAAGCCATGCCCATGTCATATCACATTTTCCTTCAATGTTTTTCAAATGTTGTCCATGCAAAGCTTTGGTTTTCCACCTATTTAATCTATCATCCAGCCGTTTTCCCTTATATTCTGCCTTTGTTTCTGTTATTTTGATATTATTATTATTATTATTATTATTATTATTATTATTATTATTATTATTATTATTATTATTATTATTATTATTATTATTATTATTATTATTATTATTAGCAAAGGGATATAAGAAGCAAACTAACACTTAAATTTTTAAAACACTTTTCTGATTCAAAACTGCTTGAATAATAAATTAATTGTCCCTTTCAACATCCTTAATCATTTGCAACATGTCAATCATCAAAATATAAGGAGATGATAGTCTACATATGACAGTTGTAGAATGGATTTTAATTTTTATAAAATACTTAAGGTTAATTATAGTATGTCAAAAATAATCATTTTTAATTGAATTCATCAGTAGATGAAACCAAATTGCAGACAAAATAAAAATAACTTTTCATGATGGGTAAAGATAAACATGTAGCAATTGGCATTTGCTTTTATATATTTTAGATTTTTTGTGTGTCTGTCTGCTAATATTAAACTCCCCAAATGGTAGTAAAACTGCTTGGGTTAATTTTTCCAAACTTCTGAAACACAAAGAATTTGCTGTTAGCTTATGTGTATATTATTGACCACTGTTCCAGCTATCATCCAAGAGAATTTGTATTTGGTTCCCCCAACAATCCTGGCTCTGGAAGCTCTCTGACCTGCTAGCATTGTGATCAGAAGAATAAATAACCTTAAGGAACAAGAAGAACAGCTGTTGCCCAGTTCACAGATAAAGAAACCTGAGTCTGGGCAGAATTGTACTGAGATTTGCTAGACTGATTTCAGCCCTTCATGGTAGATCACACTAGGAAATAAAATCATGCAGATCAATACTAATTTTATTACAAAGCTCCCCCACTCTGTTTTGACTTATTTCTATATGTACTAAATGGAATTAGGATCATATAAACTCAAACTCCTGCCTCTGCTACAAATATTGTATTATTTGTACCTTGTGCATGAGCTAAGAAACTGTACATACTAAATTTGAAGCATATTATCAAATTCAGATTGTCTAGATTTGTAGACATGAGTGTCAGTGTGATAGTCAATCATAGGTCTCAAATAGAGTGAAAGAGATTTTTGAAATTCCTACTTCAGTCCAATATGTTGAATGGGCTGAATATCTTTAAACACTTTCAGGCAATTTGAGGGATAATGCATAAGTGGGCTAAAATGGATTTACTGAAAATTAATACTCTTAGAAAAAAGGTAATTTAGCCACAGAGTATAAAACCAAAAACCCACGAACGGTTTTATAGGCTAAACTTTGTACAATAAATTCTGTAATTACTGTATGCCCAGAGGCAAAACTAAATGTAAATTCAGGAGCATAGTTTTAGCATTTTTAAAGCAATTATTAAGAATTTAAACAATTGTTAGTCTATATATAAAATGACACTCTAGAACATAAATATTCATAGTAACAGGAAAAGATACGGACAACTCTTGCATTTTAGAAAGTAACAAAATGGGATTAGTAAGAAGTAGAATTTATGATAAGTTGTTTCTGAGGTTGGGAAGTTGGAGTGATGCAATAAATGTTGCACTAAAATTTCACATGAAAAAAAGATCAATAAATTTATTTTTACCTTAGTGATCATATGCTCTCAAAATAGTACAGCTCTTTATTAGAATTTTTCACTCTTTTAAAATAAAATTCTACATTCAAACAAAGCATATGCTGAAGCATATTTGCTTACCTCCATCTAGTTCTTCTGCACCAAAATGGTTCCTGTAGAATAGCATAATTTCTATCTTGTAGCACTTGTAAATAGTCACTAAACAAACAAGTAGCAGCAGAATGGCACCAAGCCCTCCAGCAAGTTCAACTGTATACATCAGCTCTAAAAAGAAGAATAAAAATTAATAACAACCACATTCTGAGCTAAAAGCTGCCGGCATCAACTTCCCTCCGCCCTGTGTGTTCCCACAGAGAGGGCCTCCTCAGGGTGCCACCGGTCAGAGAATGTAGATTGGTGGCCCCCAGGGGGAGATCTTTCTCTGTGGGCACCCCAGAATTATGGAACCAGCTACCAGTTGAGCTCCGGACGGCGCCCGATCTCCGCTCCTTCCGCCGCGACCTAAAAACATACTTGTTCGAACAAGCCGGCCTGGCCTGAGGGGGGATTGGGGGGGTTATTATTATTTTATTGGGGTTATTTATTATGTATTAATTGTTCTTTTAACGGGCATATATTTAATTACTTTTAACTTTTGTAATTTTGTATTTTACTCTTGCCCTGTACACCGCCCTGAGTCCTTCGGGAGAAGGGCGGTATAGAAATATTAATAAATTAAAATTAAAATTAAATTAAATTAAATTTACTATCATATCTTGGTGCAAGAAGGAATTTTCTGTTTTTTTGAATGCAGAAACAATGAGTTTTTCTAATTTCTTGGTATACACACACACACACAGAGGAGAGAGAAAAAGAGAGAGAGAGAGAGAAAGAGAGAAAGAGGGAGAGAGTAGGCATTAATAATTTTGTGGTGTGCACCTGGTGTATGACATACAACATTCACATAGGATGAAGCTAAGTATCAGTCCTTTTCTCAACACAAAATTACCATTCTTTTTTTAATCAGCTACATTTGTTTTAATATATCCCTCCTTCCCTGGTGCTATACAATTCATAACCTCTCCTCTACTACATAAATGGGTTTGACTTTTTTTTAAAAAATGTTGAAAATCATCTCAATTTGTCATTTTTGACATCCTGACATTAAGAGGTGAAATATTATCATTTACTTGTGTAGCATTGTACCATGGGATATTGTATGATTGATTGAAATCACTGCCGGGTTAGTTTCCAAAGAAGTAGAAGCTTAGGCAAAAGTGGTTACATCTGTTTTCAATAATCATTTGGTAATGTCATTTCTGATATAATGTCAGGAAATGACAATTGTCCTCACATTTTCTAAGCAGGTAAAGACATGCACATTTCCATTTGAGGTCAACTATATTCTGGTTGTTTGCTTGAAAGTTCTATGATAGAGGAAAACTACTAATAAAGCTGCAGTGCCAGACCATTTCCCTGGAAATAACCCCAATAACAATATCATTTCTTGGAAATTATTTCAGTATCATGTTATACTGAATTTTCACTAAGGATAAAGAATTGTGTATTGTTCTAAGAGTGTTAAAATTGACTTGGATAGTAAGTTGTGTAGCATTTACCTTTTAAAAATGGATTATGGCTGGAGTAAAAAATAAGCTTAATAGAAGAATACAGACACAAACAACTCTACTTGTATTCAGCGGTTTCTGGGTAAAGACTGTTGGTGGATCAGATAGCCCTGCAAGCAGCTTCACAACTGAAGACGGCTCCTAGTGGTGGAATCACCACTATGAGACAGTTTTCTAGCAGAAGAAAATGTCTCTGGACAAAAGATCTAGGAATGACTCCCTTCTGTTTCTTGCGATGAGACCACAGGAATTGAATTTCTCCTGGTTAATTGTGAGTGGAGCAACTTGGAAGCCAAGACATTTACAACACATTCTTAGCCACCATACAAACTGTACAGACATTTCAGAGTAAAAGTCTCATTTTCTTAAACATCTTTGGAACTTATTGATTTACAACCTAAGACCAATATTATAAACAGCATGGAAGATCGAAGTCTCCATTCAGTTGCTTTCTTTCTGAAACTAAGATTAGGGGGAAAATGCCTTCTTAAAGGATTTTAATTTAAAAGGAAAAAGCTTAACAAGATTGTGATTGAAGAAAGTTCTAAATCAGGGGTGTCAAACTCAATTTCATTGAGGGCCGCATCAGCATTGTGGTTGCCATTGGGGGGCCAGGTGGGCGTGGCTGGCATAGGCATGGCCTACTGAGTGGGGTGTGGCCAGCTCGACATCACTCACGTCGGGGGTACCTGTGTGGACCTGGGCAGGACTGGGGCAGATCCAAGGAACTCCAGCGGAAGGTGGGGTGGGACTGGGGCGAGCACTGGGATATGATCCACTGGAGGAGCTCACTGAGCCTCAGGCTGTGCACGGGGCCCCTGGATGGTGGCATGGAGCCCCGGGCAGCAGAGGTCAAGCGCCCAGCCTGGCCCTAGAGCTCCCACGACACCAGGACCACACAGCCCTGCCTAGCCTAGCTGCACTTTCCCAAGGGGTTGCTCAGCTACGCTTACCTTCTCCTCAAGGCTGCTGCTGCTGTGCTCCCTCTCCTTGGCCAGGTTGCTCATGGTGGGTGCAGGAGAACAAAGTGCATGGGTCAAAGGGAGGCCCACTCCCTCTCCATGTGAGGAGACCTGGTTTTGTAATCAAAGCACTCTTAGCAATAGGATGGGAGACCACCAGGGGATGGCAAAAGAGCAACAGGGCTGATGGTGGCCAAGTGCTAAGGGAGGTCTTCCCTCAGACCTCTGTCCCTCTCTCTTATTCTAATCTCCCTCCCTCCCTCCCTCCTTCCTTCCTTCCTTCCTTCCTTCCTTCCTTCCTTCCTTCCTTCCTTCCTTCCTTCCTTCCTTCCTTCCTTCCTTCCTTCCTTCCTTCCTTCTTTCTCTTTCCTCCCTCCCTCACTTCCATCCTTCCCTCTCTCCCTCCTTTTCATTCCCACCTCCTTCCTTCCTTCCCTTTCTTTTTTCCTGTTTCCCTCCCTCCCTCCCTCCCTCCCTCCCTCCCTCCCTCCCTTCCTTCCTTCCTTCCTTCCTTCCTTCCTTCCTTCCTTCCTTCCTTCCTTCCTTCCTTCCTTCTCTCTGTGCCCAGGAAGGGATGAGGGGAGGGGGAGAGGTTGGCAGCACTTCTCTCAAAGACAAAGAGTTGGAAGAGACCTTTGAGGTCTTTAGTTCAAGCCCCTGCTCAAGCAAGGGACCTATACCATTCCAGACAATGGAATATCCAATCTCTACTTAAAAGCCTCCAGTGATGGAGCATCCACAACTTCTGAAGGCAAGCCTTTTTACTGGTTAGTTGTTTTCACAAGTCCTTAGTTCTAGGCTGGTTTTCTTCTTGATTAGTTTCCATCTATTATTGCCTTCTGATGCTTTGGGAAATAGGTTGGCCCCTTCTTCTCTGTGGTAGCCATCAAATATTGGAACACTGCTATCATGTCACCATCCCTAGTCCTTTTCACTAAGGTAAACATACCCAATTACCACAAACATTTGTCATATGTTTTAGCCTCCAGCTCCCTAATCATCTTTGTTTACCATCCATTTAGACCAGATGGCCCCCCTGGTTTGGTTTATAGAACAGTGGCCACAAGCAGAGCCTTCTCAAAGACAGCACCCCAATTATAGAACTTTCTCCCAAGGAAAATAAGAACGGTGCATCCCTCATCTGTTTAGAGGCAACTCCAAACACACTGTTCAGCCAGGCATATGTAGAACAACACCACATTTTATGGTCAAACAGCACTAAGTAAATTACTACTAATATTTTTCTTTCTTAAAATACACAGTTTTAATATTGTTTTAAGCAGTGCTAGTGATGCTTCACAATAGTTGTCTTTGAGAGTTTTCTTGTAAACCACCCTGGATTTCTCAGAAACTTTTAATTTCAAATTAGATGTTGATTTAATAAATTAGGCAGAAGAAACAAATCTGTATATACATCTAAATCTCACAGACCTACTGCCTCCTAGGCACATACTACAGATAAAATACACTTTCCACGTCTTTGACAAAATAATTGGGGGGGAGTTGACTCAGCCTTTTAATTTCAACTCACACCAATTCCTCTTAACTTCCCATTCAATCCAAAGAGTTTTATGATTGCCTTGATTTTAGGGAGGGGAGGAGGCAAGAATAGACCACAAAGCCAGTCTGTCAGTTTGCTCTCTCGCCTGCCTGCACACCACCTTTCCCACGCAGCAGCACGTGTGTGTGTGTGTGTATGTGTGAGAGAGACAGAGGGAGAGAGATCCCCCTTTTTTGTAAGTTTGCTTACTCTGCAACGCTCCCTGTTCTCCACACTTTCGGTTCCTTGCTCTCTTCTCTCTCTCTCTCTCTCTCTCTCTCTCTCTCTCTCTCTCTCTCTCTCTCTCTCTCTCTCTCTCTCTCTCACACACACACACACACACACACACACACAGACACACACACACCCAAACACACACACCCAAACACACACACAGAGAGAAACCCTTGGTGCTTTCTTATCCTTTCCCTCCAGCTGGATCTGAACAGAGTGAGAGGAGGTTAAAAAAAAGAGAAGGGGGAGGAGAAAGGTGGAAGCTCCCCTTTTTTGTAACACGGCTTCCTCCTCCTCCTCCTCCCCTCCTGGCTCTCTCTTTCTCTGTCTCTGTCATACACACACACACACACACACACACACACACACACACACAGAGAGAGAGAGAGAGAGAGAGAGAGAGAGAGAGAGAGAGAAACCTTTCCTGCTTTCTCCTTCTTCTTACCCTTTCTCTCCAGCCACCACAGAGTTTCATGTTGCCAGCTGCAGGCAGTTCCAGGTTGCAGCTCTGCATGACTGCTAAGTTCCCCTCTCTGGCCCTACCACGTGGCGGAGAGGATGACTGGGAGCTGGCTGATGCTCGGCTTGTGCCACCATGTCCTCACATCTCCGCACCTTTCATCCCACAGGTTGGGCATGCTCTGAGGTGCTAGACTTATAGAACACCATGTCCCAAGCAAGGCAAAGTGTGTGGCAAAGCAGAGCCGGATAAGGAAAAGCCCTGCAAAGTGGGACCAGGCATGAGGAGGCTGGCCTGGCAAAGCAGAGCCACATGAGGAGAAGCCTGGCAAAGTGAGGCATGGCTGGGCATGACGGGGTTAAGCTGGGAGGGACAGGGCGGGCTGAGGCAAATGAGCTGCAGCTGCTGTTGCACACCACCAGCCCCTGAGCACTCGCTGTTTCATGTTTGTGCGCCTGGGTGCCCAGCTGGGTTGGGGTGAGCCAGGGCTGGGGCAGCGGGGGCCAGTCCCTTGCCATTTCTGTGACAGCCCCAGGGGGGCAAATCTAGGCCCTCCCCAGGCTGGATTCGGCCTGCAGGCCTTGTGTTTGACATATCTGTTCTAAATGGATGTAGGTGAAAATATTTTTAGAAAACAGAAGATTTTTTCCCCCTGACATACCTACCTTTCAAAGTAGCAAAATTAATTAGACTAGTGGACAGGTCTTTTGTGGACATGTTGATTGTTGATTATTAAGGACAGTAGATAATTGGTGGATTTTACAAAACAAGTGTGTGAGTGTGCATGTGTGTATATGCATGTGTATAATACACACACACACACACACACACACACACAAACACTAAATTTTAAGTACTATGCAGAGCTTATTGTAATCAAAGTATAAAATGTACAAAAAAGCAAATAAAAAAATAAAAGAATAAGCCTGCCTTTCACTTTTACTGTTGTAACTGGCATACTTTCACTTTCTTATATAGCAGCCACAAGAAAAACTGCTACATTAGGAGAAGGACATGACCACAGGGATGCTGTAATGGTCATAAGTGTGAAAAATGGTCATAAGTCACTTTTTTCAATGCCATTGTAACTTCAAATGGTCACTAAATGAATAATTGTAAATCAAATACTACTTGTAGAGATTTATGTTGTCTGTCATGAAAATATACTGAAAGAGAATGACATAATCTTTAGTTACACCTGTGCATATTTTACTTGACCCTTTGTATTGAGTAGTGGGCTTCAGTAGAAATAGTCACAACATTATTTATTGACTCAAACTAGAACTGGAGAACTGCAGGCAATTCCCTCTAATTTATACTCTGAGCCCACAGGGCCTTAACCGATCACAATACTTGAAAAACCTGCCCAAATATGAATGTTCAAAGTTTCCATCCAAAACAATTGGAGTTAACAGGGTCATCTAAAGGTTAGTTTCATTTTAGCTTCACAAGCAGTAGGATTTAAGTTAGTTTCACTTTAGCAGGGATTAACACAACTTTATATATATTCAATACATAACACCTTGGTATTGTAAAGTATTTATAAATTCCATCAATGTTGTTAAACCTGGGAAGACAATATGAACACAAGTTTAATGCCATTGATGGAAATGACATTCAGAATGCAGGATTGGAATATTACTATTTTGTGTTTGTTAGCTCAAAATTCTAATAAAATGTTTATGTCACTGTAATGTATTGGGCTTTGTCTTGCTAAGGAATATCACGTGGGGTTAATTGGTGGAAGGTTGCTCAAGCAGGAAAGCTGGCTAACGGCTCCCAGCTCCTCAGACAACCTGTCTCCAGCGCCGCCATTGGCTGCCTCTAGGGTGGCAATAGGTTGCTTTAAACCTATTGGCCGCTGCCTAGAGGCCAGGGTATAAATTGCTGCATTTGCAGCCCTGTTTCTCAGTTCAGTTCCTGCAACCAAATAAACAATGATCTTTGCTGAACTCACTCACCTCGTCTCGTTAATCAAGCAACGAACCCAGTATCTAACACTGGTAACGAAGGTGGGATCCTGCTCCTCCACCTGAGCTGAAGAGTCACTAGGGGAGAGGCTGAACATGCCTGGTGGGAAAAGCAATCCCCCCCACGGTTGGTCTAGCACAGCCACACTAGTGACCATGCACCCAGAGGACCAGTCCCTGGGCAACGGAGGAGCAGGACAAGAAGACAACGAGCCGCAGCCGTGAAGACCAGCAGAAATGGCAAAGGTCGGAAAGCTGGAAGAATTTGACATAGCTCACCCAGAAAGATGGTCTTCATATCTATCCAGGGTCGAGAACTATCTATGCACGAATCAAGTTGCCGAGGATGGCCTGAAGGCCACTATGCTCCTGTGTGTGTGCAGCTCAGCCATTTTCAACATTGTGGGGAACTTGTTCGCGCCGCCATTGGAGTCCGTAATGTTCACGGACTTCAAGAAAAGGCTCGGAGACCACTTCTAGCCCAAGCTGTTGGTAATTGCTTGGCGCCATACATTCAAACAGAGAGTTCAGCAACCAGGTGAAACAGCGGCTGAATTCATCACAGCGTTGAGGCAGGCCACACGCCTGTGCCAGTTCTCTGACGTCGAGGAGAGGCTACGAGACCGGATTGTCTGGGGTCTCCAGAATCAAGAGTTACAGCAAAAACTCTTCGCCGAAGAGACTCTGTCATCCCCAAACGCGCTAAAAGAGATCATGGCGGACGAAGCTGCCAGCAGGGCTGTACGAGCCATGCGGCCCACCAAAACAGCACAGCATGAGGAAGCCGTCCACCACGAGGACGCCGAACATGCAGAAGACTCTGAAGACAACACAGAAGTTGACAAGCTACAAAGACACAATGACCAACAGCATCACAGCGACAAGCAACAAGGGGCCACTTACAAGGCAGATCCCTTCCTTAGGTGCCCAGGGTGTGGCAGCCGCCACCAATGCATGGACTGTAGGTTCCGGACAGCCAGGTGCCAGGCCTGCGGAAAGACGACCACATCACGTCCATCTGCAGAGGTTGCCAGAGGGACCGGCCATCGAATCACCAGTCGGACATTCCAACTAGGAGAGATACCGGGGCCCCAGGACAGTATAGCATAGGGTTTTGCTCCAGCCACAGAAGCATTTGCCCTATTAAGCCAAAGTTTAGACTGCAAGTGGAGCTGCAAGGGGTCCTCTGAAAGATGGAGCTGGACACGGGCTCAGCCGTATCCATTATTTCACTTAAGACATTTAATTTTGTCTGTAATTGCAGTAAGAGATGGGCCAAGCTGAGGCCATCTGACATTATACTAACTGATTTTCAGAATGCCAGAGTTGCAGTCAAAGGTGAGGCCACACTAGCCGTTAAATTTAAGCGATTTTCTGGGCACCTGGACATTGTCGTAGTAGGGGGTCAGTGAATGAACCTGATTGGGCTCAACTGGTTTTATGCACTAGGCATCCAAGTAACTGGAATCAACCGGATGCAAGTCGCGAGTCTAGCGACAGTATGCGAGGAATTCGCAGATGTGTTTGACTCAGCTCTGGGGACGTACACGGGCTCGCCGATAACATTTAAACTAGATCCTACTGTAATGCCGGTCAGGATTAAACCTCATAGAGTGCCATTTGCTCTTAAACGCAAGATAGTCACTGAGTTAGATAAACTTGTAGAACAGGGAGTACTGCAGCCAGTAAATGGGGTTGAATGGGAGACCCCAATTGTAATGCCACTAAAAGCCAACGGGGAGGTCAGAATCTGTGCCAATTACAAATGCACAATCAATCATGCATTCAAACAGCATGCATACCCGGTACCAGTAGTAAGCCACATCCTGGCATCCTTGCAAGGCGGTACAATTTTTGCAAAATTAGATTTGGCTCAGGCCTACCAACAGCTTCCTGTTGACAAGGCCACAGCCGCGTCACAGACAATTGTAACCCACAAGGGGGTGTTTAAAGTGAAATGCCTGCAATTCGGGGTCACCGTAGCCCCTGGAATTTTTCAAGGCATTATGGAGTGGAATCTCAAGGGCATCCTATTTTGATGACGTGCTCATCGCTGGTGAGTCCACCGAGGTACTAGCAAAGAGGCTCAGAGCCGTCCTTCAAAGGCTGCATGAAGCAGGCCTCCAGCTTAAAAAGAATAAGTGTAGTATTGGAGCTGAAGCCTGTTCCTCCCCATCCAGACCCGGACCGCCTCCAGGCAACAGGACATCATGTCGAGGGCATCACTGGGGTGGTTTGGGGTCGAAATGAAAAGCTGGGTATCATCAGCATACTGATGATACCAACTCCAAAGGCACAAATGATCTCACCCAGAGGCTTCATATAGATTTTGAACAGGAGAGGCGAGAGGACCGACCCCTGAGGAACTCCACAAACGAGAGGCCTCGAGGTCGATCTCTGTCCCCCTGCCAACACCGACTGCGAACGTCCCAGGAGGTAGGAGGAAAACCACTGAAGAACCGTGCCTCCCACTCCCAATCCCCTGAGACACTGCAGCAGGATACCATGGTCGATGGTATCAAAAGCCGCTGAGAGGTCTAATAGGACTAGGACAGAGGAATAACCCCTGTCCCGAGCCCTCCAGAGATCATTCACCAGAGCAACCAATGCCATCTCCATGCTGTGCCCGGGCCTGAAACCCAATTGGTATGGGTCCAGATAGTCAGTTTCCTCCAGGACCAGAGGGAGCTGATGCGCCACCACGCTCTCAACAACCTTCGCAAGAAAACGAAGGTTGTAGACCGGACGAAAGTTGTTTAATACAGCTGGGTCCAAGGTAGGCTTCTTGAGGAGAGGTCTCACCACTGCCTCCTTCAAGATGGAGGGGAAACAACCTTTACTCAAGGATGTCACCGCCTGGAGCCAGCCTCGTGTTCCCTCCCGAGCCGCATAAACAAGCGAGGAAGGGTACGGGTCCAATAAACAAGTGGTGGAGCTCAGCTTCCTCATAATCCTGTCCACTTCCTTTGGAGTCACAGGATCAAACTCCTCCCAGATAACATCTACAAGACCACCCATGTCCTGATCATCAGACTCTGCCCAGTCGGAGTCCAAACCGGTCCAAATCCGAGCGATTTTGTCCGACAGATGTTGGCTAAACTCCTCGGCATGACCCTGCAAGTGATCCTCCCTCACCTCTTGATTAAGGAGGGAGCGGGTCACCCTAAACAGGGCGGCCGGGCGATTATCTGCGGACGCGATGAGGGTAGTGAAGTAATTAGACCTCGCCATCCTCATTGCCGCAAGATAAGACCTTGTAAAGGATCTTAGTCGTGATCGGTCGGATTCAGACCGGGTGGATCTCCAACAGCTCTCTAGGCCTCGTCTCCGACACTTCATCTCCCAGAGCTCCGCGGAAAACCATGGAGTGCACTGGGATCTGCACCGGGTCAGGGGCCGCAAGGGTACAATTCGGTCAAGTGCCTCTGTGGCTGCCTTTTCCCAGGCTTCCACTAAGGCATCCGCCGAGCTGTGAGCAAAGGAGGCAGGTGGGGACCCCAGCACTGCCTGGAATCTCTCAGGATCCATTAAGCGTCTGGGGCGGAACCATCTCGATGGTTCAACAACCCCACGATGGGGGGTGGCAAAACGGAAGACCAGCCGCAGGAGATGATGATTGGTCCATGACAGGGGCATAACAATTGGAGAACCCCTACGAAGATCATCTAACCACCGTCCAGATAGAAAAACCAAATCGAGCATGTGGCCCCCCACATGAGTCGGGTCCTGAATTACTTGCGTCAGGTCCATGGCCATCATGGAAGCCATGAACTCCCAAGCTAACTCAGATGATCCTCCCAGAGATGGTAGATTGAAATCACCCAAAACCATAAATTTGGGGAACTCAACCACCAGCCCCGAGAGGATATCAAAAAGCTCAGGCAGGGCTGCTGCTGTGCGACTAGGTGAAAGGTACACCAGCAGCAAGCCCAACTGCGCCCTAGGGCCACATCTCAGGAGGAGGGACTCACACCCGGCTATTTGGGCAACGGTGGCCTCCTGAGGACAAAGAGTCTCCCTCATAACTACTGCCACTCCCCCGCCCCTACCTTGAGCCCGAGGTCAGTGAAGCACCCAGAAACCTGGTGGGCATAGATCAACCAGAGGGACACCACCCTCTGGGCCCACCCTCTGGGTCTCCGTAATGCAAGCCAGGTCCGCATGCTCACCCCCAACCAGATCCCGGATGAGAGGAGCCTTATTGACTACGGACCTGGCATTCAAGTACACCAGCCTGAGCTCAGGTGGCTGCTCATCCTCGCTCCTGGAGCCTCGGGATGAAACCAGAGGGTCGGAGCGCTTCACCGCTTGGAGATAGCGGGGACGCACTCTCGGATGTCGATACGGCCCTCTGCCCATACACCTGCTGCCATTCCCTAACATCATGGGAATAGGTAATCCCATGACCCGCTCCGGAGCCCCGGAGGCAACCAACCCCAGCTCCCCCCACACGTGATCAATCCCGGACCTGGCCTGAACAACAGTTGGTGGAATCCCCCCCGTTTCCATCCAACCATGAGAACCCTCCCCCCTCCCTAATCCCACAAAAAATTTAACTAAAAAATTAACCAGGGGCCTCTTATTAAATTTGTACCGGAGGCCCCTATCCCTGCCCAGCCATCTCTCAGGGTCCAAACAATTGGGCCCTTCATGAAGAGGAAGAATGGAAAGTGAGGCGGGTCACACCCAGGAAGGGGGGGCACCCCTGAGGGCACCCCTGGAGTAGCTGAGGCGAGTCATAGTTATCGAAATAAGTCCGGCAAAAAGGCAATCCCTAGATCGATCGGGAGGATCTTAAATCAGTAGGTAAGCGTCCCGTCTGCCAACCCAGCTCCACTGCCACTTGAGCTGGGTGTACCCCGGAACAGATCAACCCCCGTCCTCTCACGACGGTCAGATCCGGGGAGAAGCTTGGAACGCATAACCGGGATAAGGCATACCACCTAGAGCTCTCACCTCTAGGAAAGGTAGCAGATGGTAAGACTAGGCCACTCTCTCACAGTGGCGTTTTGCCCGGGTCCTCCTGAAACCTTTGGGGAGGGGGGGAGGAGACAGGCAAAGGAGTCAGCAGATTAATCCAAGGCATAATAGGATTAGATAAAGGCATTGAGGTTCAAGTACATGGGTGTTACACATGCCAGCAATCTAGGCCTGAAATGCCACACACTCCCATCCACAGGTGGGAGGAGACACACCCCCTGGTCGAAGATTCATATAGACTTCGCTGGGCCTTTTCAGAGACAGCTCTTTTTTATAGTGGTCGACAGCCACTCTAAATGGCTGGAAGTTATACCAATCACAAATATGATTACTGCTAGGACCATCTAGGTGCTTAGGAAACTCTTTGCAATGCACAGGCTACCAAACGTCGTAGTGTCCAATAATGGGTCCCAATTTACTGTGGAAGAATTTCAGCCTTTCCTGAGGGCAAACCTCATTAGGCATGTGACATCGGCTCCATTTCACCCATTTAGTAATGGTTAAGCCGAACAAATGGTGCGCACCACGAAAGAATCATTGAAATGCATAGTGACTGGGGACTGGCACCACAGACTGGCTGACTTTTTGCTCTGCCAACATTCCACACTGTGCATGGCAATGGGCAAAAGCCCAGAAGAGCTGCGCAGGGGCAGGTGACTAATCACAAAACTGGACAGGTTGCACCCAGACTGGGTGTCAGCTGAGGCCTCACGCCCAAAACCCCTGAGGGGGCTGTAAGTGGGCGACGGGGTGTGGGCCCAGAACTATGGGCATGGGAACTTGTGAGTGCCAGGGAAAATCACCAAAACTTCAGGCCCTCTCTCATACGAAGTGGGCCTAGAGGGTGGACGAGTCATTCGTCGCCATATCGATCAGTTTAGAAAGCGTTTTCCAGAACAGCCACAAAGCAAGGACCTCATCCCAGGTTCCATCCATGGACCGCAAACCGGCAGCCAGGCTGATCAATCCATAGGCTCTTAGGTCCCAAGCGGTCAGAGCAACGGAGAGGTGGCCGTAGGGGGTCAAAGCCCAGGAGTGCAACATGGGACTCCGACAGAGAAAGCCAACTGGAACACTACAGCCGCTGTGCTAACTCTGCGGAGAGATTGGACTCTTGGGAATATCATGTGGGGTTAATTGCTGGAAGGTTGCTCAAGCAGGGAAGCTGGCTAATGGCTCCCAGCTCCTCAGACAACCCGTCTCCAGCGCCGCCATTGGCTGCCTCAAGGGCGGCAATAGGTTGCTTTAAACCTATTGGCGGCCACCTAGACGCCAGGGTATAAATTGCTGCATTCGCAGCCCTGTTTCTCAGTTCAGTTCCTGCAACCAAATAAACAATGATCTTTGCTGAACTCACTCGCCTTGTCTTGTCAATCAAGCAACGAACCCAGTATCTAACAGTCACAGTAACTGATCATTAAGTTTCCACAGGACCCTTACTCTTTTCTTGAAAGAATCTGGCAGGCTAAGCTTAACATCATCCATGTTGTTATGTTCAGAGTCTATTACTGCATAGTACCATAGACTGTATTTCAGTTAGAGCACTGCAAACCTGGAGGGAAAAACATAAGCAACTATGTTTATTTTCTCTGCTTAGGTATCTTTATGTTTATACTTCTCTAATGGAGATGCATGCAGTTATTATAGAAGCTTCAGAATGTTTTAGCAGGCAATAAAATGTAATTACATATGACTTTTTTAAAAAAAGAATTTATTGTTAATACTCTTCTCTTCAAAACTCTGGTATAACTTCCTATGTATTCTAAATTTTTAGTTTCATATATTTGACACGTTTCTTATCTATAGGAAAAAAATAAACCCACAATAGCTAAATTAAAATTGTTATAAAATTGAGTAGAAATTACATGGACATAAAAATTATACAACATAGCCTCACCATAATTCTTTTTATCAGTTTCTGTCACATGTGATGCAGCTGTTCAGCAGTAAACAGGAGATGGGAATTTAATGTGCTAGTTTCAAACTACACCATTTATGTCCCTTCTATAATGATAATGCATCACATCAAGGAGAAAATATCAGCATAAAAACACCTACCCTCCTTTCATCAAATTAATCTGGGATGATTTCATGGATTTTTTTTGTCATTATATATGGCCCTAAAAACACTTCATTTGGGATCTTTAAATAAGGTTTATGCTTTAGGTGCTACAGCTGTCAAATCCCTGTAGCATATAGGTTTGTTTGTTTCAGTTCAGTGCAGTGTAATATAATTGCATTTAAATGTTTATGGTCCATGTCTTTTGTGTTATATGTTAACTAATGTTAAGAGTTAATAGATTGTTAAATGTTGTGTGAGGTAAACACGGTGACAGGAATACACGCGGGAGCTTTTGACAGCTGTCAAAAGCTGCCACCAGCAAAAGCGCATGCGCAGCCAGCTGACAGCTCTCCACTGTCAAACAAGTTCCCCACCACGCATGCGCCACCGCCACGAGGACGCGGAGCTGTCAAAAACACACCACAGCTGATTGGCTCCGGAATCCCAGCGGGAGAAGAACAACCGCGGATTGGCCCAGCCGGCCGGTGGCCGGCTATAAAAGGGCTGAAGCTGAGCGCCTACTTGTCCGGTACCTCAATAAACCTGTTAGACCTAGCCAGCTGTCTCCGAGTGGTCTGTAAGCCACTTCATCTTTGTTCCCTGATTTTGTGTGCAATCTGTAGTTGCTGTCTATAGCATTCCTTGTATTATAATTTAGACCAAAATTTCTGTGTGAAAGTTCTGCCATGCCTTCTGGATTATAAGCTTTTAAACTGTATGACCTGAGTTCCACCAGGCTAAAATAACTATAGGCTGTTTGGGAGCTAGGAGTGAAATCCTTCTATCACAGGTTAGTGGAAAAAGAATGAAAAGGTACACCATTCCTCCCATTTTAGGGGGGGAAAGCACAGGGAGAAATAAAGTGCTCAATGAAATAAAAAAGGGCAATGAAGAAATTCTCTTCGGGATTGAGCCAACAATTTTTATTTAGAATTTTAGCCATTATGTTATTAGAGAACTCATGAGAAGAGTAGTTCTAAAAGATACTCAAAAGAAATAGGACAATAAAGATTTTTTTTTTAAAAAACCCTTCCTTATTGTGCCTGCACATATGTGAATTTTTATGCAATAACCTTGGATATACAAATTCAGCTTAGCATTGTGTGTATGTATATATGTAATGTACTATATTGCAGTGTATGTGTATAGGTATGTATATAATGTTTAAGTATAGGAACATTATGCTTATACATTATATTGATATGCGAAGGAAAATGATTGGTCATTGATTTCTTGGAACAGAAAAGTAAAAGTAGAACAGCATTTGAATTGTAAAATAAGAAGATGTGGTAGCCTGCAGTCCAAATAGAATACATTGCAAACTCTTGCCAAATTCTCTCAGTCTGAACATTTTTAAAGTCAATTTAAAGGTAAGCTGGCATGAGCCTAGGACAGGAGCAATTTAAATATCAAAGGTAAAGGTTCCCCCGCACATGCGTGCTAGTCGTTTCCGACTCTAGGGGTCGGTGCTCACCTCCGTTTCAAAGCCAAAGAGCCAGCGCTTGTCCAAGGACATCTCCGTGGTCATGTGGCCTGCATGACTAGACACCAAAGGCGCACGGAACGCTGTTACCTTCCCACCATAGTGGTCCCTATTTTTCTACTTGCATTTTTACGTGCTTTTGAACTGCTAGGTTGGCAGAAGCTGGGATGAGTAACAGGCGCTCACTCTGCTACGCGGCACTATAATAGGGACTATATAATAGGTGACTATAATAAGGAAAGACAATAATATTCACAATACCTGCATTTAATTTAACAAAAAAAAGCATCAACAGAAAAAGAAACTGCACATAGGCTTAGCAACATAGATAATGTATGCATGATATATTGGGCATTGTAAGAAATGTCCCAGTGATTTTTAAAGGCAATGTAAAAAAGAACCCATGTATATGTGGCAAATGCCCACCATAAAATTTAGATTTTGGAATCCATTACTTCGATACAAAAATCTGTCCGTCCTTTACTTTGGGAATTTACTGGATGAAAACATTACAAATGAAAAGCATAATGGTTCTAAGTCTATATGAAATTAAATAAAAAACAAAACATAGATATACAGTATGTGTTATGAATACATAACAATGCTGTATTATTAGAGATCTAATAATGTATTATATTTTTATTTAATTTTAAGATTTTTCAAAGATTTCTTATAGTGAAGTTCCATGGCATGTCACATGCATTTTTTTAAAGGTTCTGGGGAAAACAACTGCAATTCAAATCAAGAATTGCCTACTTGCTCTTGTGTTCTAATACTAAATTACAGGTCCTCCAGTTTTTAAGAAATCAGCACTCTAAAAGCTGTCAATGAAAATTACCAGACGTTTCCTATGGGAAGTAGCATTATGCCAAGTGCAGCAGATATATGAGTGTCAAATAGCTACATTTGGGGACAAAGCAATCATTTAGCAGTTAACAATATTCATTTGGCAGAAGAAGTCTAAATTTACTCTTAGGGAAAATCCATTAGAAGCAACAGAAGTATATTTTTGGGGGGAGGGAGGTTGATTGTTTAATAATAAATTGTTTTAATTCCCTATAAGTGGTTTGATCAAGGCATAGATCTGTTCTCTTATCAGGATAATTAAATCACCAACCTTAATTAAAGAACAGCTAATTAAAATTAAGTCTTTATATTTACTGGACATATTGAATGGCATCATGAATGTGTTTATTTTATAAAAAGTTTACTATAATTATCAAATGCATTTATGGTCTATATATTTCATCTGCACTTTTTTTTAAATTTTTGATGAATTTCCTTAGCAATGACACACAGGCAATTTAGTTATCATTAACTGCATTTGCACAGAGAAGTAAATAATGAAAGAATGTTCCCAGAACATTCATCCACCATATATTTCACTTTTATAACATTTCATACTTAATGTGATATGCTATATATCTATCACATATAACTGAATGTGTGAAATTTTCAAAGAAGAATGATTGACTGAAGAAGGGTCTGTGAAAAGAGTGAAAAGAGAACATCTGGTGCAGAAAGAACAGAAAGATGATGAGTCAATTGGCTCCTTCAACCCTCTCTGGACAAAAAGAGGACATGGGATTGCCCAAGCTGTGCTTCATGTGGTTGCTTCTCATGATGGGACTGCAAAACAACAATATTAAGAGGGTGGGAGAACTGGGAGCTGAGGGAATTCAAATCCAAAGGACAATACATTTGTACTTCCCTTGCTAATCATTTTCAGAAAAGGCCTATTAATTGCTTTAAAGAAGTTGACACCTTTTAAATCATAAAGCTATAAAATACTGGGTGAGTGCATAAGTATAAGAAAATGAAGAATTTATAATAAACATTGAAAACCAAAGGAAGCTTTTGGCTATAGTTTTCTCCCTATAAGACTTGCAATAACTTCTTCAGAAGTTTTAAATGGATTCAGGGCTCAAGAATGATTAGAGTATTAGATTTTGAATATTAAGACTCTGAAATTATTTTTAAAGAATAAATGCATTTACATGGGGAAGTAAAACCATTTTCAATATTGGAGACATGACAAGACAAGCAACTTTTAACAGAGTACATAGGCAGTTTTGAAGATCTGCATTGGAAGTTAGAATCAATAATGTCAATTGTTTTCTGTCTTCTTTGGAAAAATCTGTTTCTAAAGAAGTTAGAGACAAAGATACATAACAAAGTCTATCCAAGAACAACATGAATAAGAATTTAAACAAAAATGTATACTTGTATCATTAGATTTTTTTTTTAAAAGAGAACACTTTAAAAATTAAGAAGGAAATAAAAGTGACAATCCCAGAGAGCAATTGGAATAATTTGGTCTTGCTAGACTTACAAAGAAGGCTATTTAAAATATTGAAGAAATCCAAAACAAGGATCAATGATCATTTGAAAGGATTAAATTTGACAAAATTGTTTCATGTAAACATAAGCAATACAAAGCTGGTTTATTCTGATCAGAATTAAAATAGGATATGCTTTTGTTGGGCAGTTGTTTTTGAATTTGTTGACATCTGGCATGGAAAATTGTTGTGTATTGTATTGGTTATAGCTAATATAGTCAAATACAATGTCAAATACATTGTATTTGACTATATTGAAATACAAATAGTCAAATACAATCTGACAGCATTTAAATTGTATTAAATTGGGCTTTCAATTAAAGTAAGGATTTTTTTTTAGTTTTTTTCTCTTAAAATGGAAATTATCCCTCTTTGTGAGGTTCAATTATAGTCTTTTGTTCATGCTAGAATGCTGGGACTACTTCTAAATGTGGTTTTATTTACAGTTAAGAACTGAGATGTGGAATGCTGAGTTTTATATATATTAATAAATGTCATTATTTTACTGCTCTGTTTGGAATGTTTACTGATACTGAATTGGAGAAGATGTTATTGGATTTGCTTATAGTTAAGAGATGAGTTATAGGATGAAAACCTTTATATCTGTTAGTTAAGAGGACGTGAAGAGATAGTGAACTTGTTTGTACTTGTCATGAGTGTTTTTTTCTGTTTTTTTCTTGTATTTTTCTTTGTATTTTATCTCTCTCTCTCTGTGTGTGCGTGTGTGTGTGTGTGTGTGAGAGAGAGAGAATGAGAGAGAGAGAAACAGAGAGATATTTGCAAAGTATAGTCATCTGATGGACTATCTGACTATTTAATTACTATAATGTAATTAAAATTAATAAAATTATTTAAAAACATAGCTGAATGTGCACTAGTTATCACATATTTAAAGAATTATGAATTAATATATTGAAATACGACTCTCAATTGCTGTTGTGATTCAGGGTCAGCCTGTGGGTTCGGCAGTTGGGTCGGACGATTCAGAGGAGGAGGAGGGGGGTGTTGGAGAGCTTGCTGAGAATAATATTGAGGCTCCACAGAGCCCTCAGCCAGGCCCCTCCCACCTGGTCACAACGCAGACCCAGCTGTGTGAGCCTGACAGCGTGGATGAAGATGACCCACAGCTGGCCCTGTTCAAGGACGCCCGACGCAGGAGGCAGTCAATCAGGAGTAAACAGAGGAAGGCAATGGGGCACCTCGGAAGGAGGCAGAGAGAAGCCACGCCCTGAACTGTTTAAAAGGTGAATGTGTGGGAGGGCTGGTTTTCTGAAGGCAACCGTTTGAATAGCTCCTGTTTCATGGTTTGTGTTTGCTCTCTTTGCTCTGTTTGCTGTTTTATGTTAATAAATTTGGCAGGCTTAGTTCCAGCCTCTTGCCTTCTTGTAAAGGGGTTGTCCCTGCCTTTTCTGCAGGGCCGATAGCAGGCTGGTACAGAACAATTGCATGCCCTTTCAAATATTTCCTACAGTTATTTTGTACATTGTATTTGACTATTTTTCATTCTTACAGAAGCCTTGCTATGCTGGTTTCCTGTTACACAGGTGGATAATGAATAAATTACATCAGTTTATTAATTAAAGGGCTGCTAAACTATGATACAATCCTCAAAATGACAGAATGATCTCAGTTCGAATCCAAGGAAAACCATTCAATATCACAGTAGTCCAAGTCTATGCCCCAACCACCAGTGCTGAAGAGGATGAAATTGACCGGTTCTATGAAGCCCTACAGCACCTTATAGAAGTAACACCAAAAAATGATGTCCTTATCATCATGGGGGATTGGAATGCTAAAGTAGGAAGCCAAAAGATAACTGGAATAACAGGCAAGTTTGGCCTTGGAGTACAAAATGAAGCAGGGCACAGGCACAACAAAGCTAGTGGAGGTGACAGTATTCCAGCTGAGCTATTCAAAATCTTAAAAGACAGTGCAGTAAAAGTGCTACACTCAATTTGCCAGCAAATTTGGAAAACTCAACAGTGGCCACAGGATTGGAAAAGATCAGTTTACATTCCAATTCCAAAGAAAGGCAGTGCCAAAGAATGTTCAAACTATCGCACCATTGCACTCATTTCTCATGCTAGTAAAGTTATGCTTAAAATCCTACAAGCTAGACTTCAGCAGTATGTGGATCGAGAACTACCAGAAGTACAGGCAGGATTTCGAAGAGGCAGAGGAACTAGAGATCAAATTGCCAACATACGCTGGATCATAGAGAAAGCTAGGGAGTTCCAGAAAAACATCTACTTCTGCTTCATTGACTATGCTAAAGCCTTTGATTGTGTGGATCATAACAAACTGTGGCAAGTTCTTAAAGAGATGGGTGTACCAGACCATCTTATTTGTCTCTTGAGAAACCTATATGCGGGTCAAGAAGCAACAGTGAGAACTGGACACGGAACCACTGATTGGTTCAAAATTGGGAAAGGAGTCCGGCAAGGCTGTATACTGTCGCCCTGCCTATTTAACTTATATGCAGAGCACATCATGAGAAAGGCAGGGCTAGATGAATCAAAAGTTGGAATTAAGATTGCCGGAAGAAATATCAACAACCTAAGATACGCAGATGATACCACTCTAATGGCAGAAAGTGAAGAAGAACTAAAGAGTCTCTTGTTGCGGGTGAAGAAGGAGAGTGCAAAACTTGGGTTGAAACTTAACATTAAGAAAACCAAGATCATGGCATCTGGCCCTCTCAATTCTTGGCAAATAGATGGGGAAGAAATGGAGGTAGTGACAGATTTTGTTTTCCTGGGCTCCAAGATCACTGCAGATGGGGACTGTAGCCAAGAAATTAAAAGACGCTTGCTCCTGGGGAGGAAAGCCATGGCAAATCTAGACAGCACACTAAAAAGCAGAGACATCACCCTGTCAACAAAAGTGCGTATAGTCAAGGCTATGGTCTTCCCAGTTGCAATGTATGGCAGTGAAAGTTGGACCATAAGAAAGGCTGAGCGCCAAAGAATTGAGGCCTTTGAACTATGGTGCTGGAGAAGACTCCTGCGAGTCCCTTGGACTGCAAGGAGATCAAACCGGTCAGTCCTAGAGGAGATCAACCCTGACTGCTCTTTAGAAGGCCAGATCCTGAAGCTAAAACTCAAATACTTTGGCCACCTAATGAGAAGGAAGGACTCACTGGAGAAGAGCCTAATGCTGGGAAAGATCGAGGGCAATAGAAGAAGGGGACGACAGAGAATGAGGTGGCTGGATGGAGTCACTGAAGCAGTAGGCGTGAGCTTAAATGGACTCCAGAAGATGGTAGAAGACAGGAAGGCCTGGAGGAATGTTGTCCATAGGGTTGCGATGGGTCGGACACGACTTCGCAGCTAACAACAACAAAACTATGAAACGGAGATGAGCACCGGCCCCTAGAGTCAGAAACGACTAGCACGCATGTGTGGGGGAACCTTTACCTTTTTAAACTGGAAATGCTGTCTCTTTGAAATATCAATCTCTAAGTATAAAAACTACTCAAATTCATCATGAAATCAAGAGTTGCCAAATTTGATGGTACTTGTCTTGGTTCACTATGGATACAAAGCAAAACAATATTTTTTCATTTTGTTTTGTTTTTGTCAAAAGGCATTTATTTTATTCGGTATTCTATTCATTGCTCTCACAGTATGTTGTTTTGCAGGGCTTCCTGGATTCCTAAATTACTGTTCCATGAAAAGGTGCACTTGACAGCTTTTTCACAGCTCTGTCTAAACACATGCTAGACATAGAATCATTTATCTCACTTTTACCAGCATACATGTTTTCATGCAATTTGTTTTGCTGCTTCATTAGACCTGCAGATTATGGACTGGATCAGGTAGGAAGTTTCCCATCTAGCTATTCAAATGCATTGATGCCTCCAGAAACATGTAGGCAAATTTAAGAGCTATTTCTAATTTATTTTAAAAATTGTCATAAGTAACTCTCAGCTGCTTTTAGGAATCTTTCTTAGTAAATATGTTTATAAAGATGATATTAAATTAGTACCCTACCACCCTGGCTACTCAGCTCATTATTCATATTTTATAGCACTATGTTTTGGTTAAAAATATGCTACTTGTGATTCAGCTTTATCAGACAGATGGTAGTTTGCCCTTCAAAACAGACCTAGCATTGGAAGCTGGAGATAGTTTCCTCCCTATAAGACTTCCATTAAATTGTTCAAAAGGGCTTATCCCTTAATATGAAACAGATTTCCTGTGTAAATATAGTAATAAATAATAAAAGTAATTTAATATTGATATAAAAATAGACACATGCTTTTACAGAATGGTCAAATCATTCCTCCATTTTCTTTGCAAGATACAGGATTAAATCCTTCAGCAGAAAATTTAAGTGCCATTTATTTCCTGATAAGATACTGGTTATTTAAATATCACTAAACTAAACAAATAAGGGACGCAGTGGCTCAGTGGGTTAGGACGCTGAGCTTGTCGATCAGAAGGTCGGCAGTTTGGTGGGTCGAATCCCGAGTGCCGCGTAACAGAGTGAGCGCCTGTTACTCATCCCAGCAAGTAGAAAAATAGGGACCACTACGGTGGGAAGGTAACAGCGTTCCGTGTGCCTTTGGCATCTAGTCATGCCGGCCACATGACCACGGAGACGTCCTCGGACAAGCGCTGGCTCTTCGGCTTTGAAACGGAGATGAGCACCGGCCCCTAGAGTCGGAAACGACTAGCACGCATGTGCGGGGGAACCTTTACCTTTACCTTTAAACTAAACAAACACAATTATTATTTATTGGAAAGGAAGCCATCTCAGTTGCTGGAGACATAATTAGACAATGAAAAGTCTGAGATATAAAATCAAGGCTAGTTAATTTAACATCTTATTTTCTTTGCTGGGCAACTAAATACCTCTAGGAGTTCATAAGCAGGTGGATTTCCATCATCCTTTCAACAGATTGAAGAAATACAGTATGTGATGCTGGAAGGATCAGCCCTGGATCCTTGTTCCTGTTTTTAATAATGTTAAATACTTAGAATGTTATAAAACTTGCAGGAGTTGCAGAATTGATTGAGATATTTAAAATCCAAGAAAACAGAAACAAAATTCAAAATCAATTATTTGAATAAGTTGAATAATTGGATGCATGGATTGAAAGTCATAGAATAAAAGTTAATGGATACCAATACAGCTATTCATTTGGTAAAGAAAAATGAAATGTACAGGGATGCCTAGGGATAGGGATGCCTGAATAGGACCTCCAAAAATGATCTGGGATTAGTAATTGATTAGACAAGGCAGCAACGTAATGAAAGGAAATGTAATTTTAAAGTCAATCAGATGACTATACTTTGCAAATATCTCTCTGTCTCTCATTCATTCTCTCTCTCTCTCTCTCTCTCTCTCTCTCTCTCTCTCTCTCTCTCTCTCTCTCACACACACACACACACACACACACACACACACACGCACACACACAAAACACACATAAAATAAATAAAATTTTTTACTCTCTTCTGCTTCAGGTAGGATTTGTTTCAATGCATATGTGCAGTATTCCCCATCTCACAGGTACACAGAAATTATAACAACCTCTGACAAAGTTTATTTATTTACTTATTTCAAATATTTTTATATTTGCCCATCTTGTTCCAAAATAACATCTATTTATGGTAGAAAATATTAAAAGTATAATATTAAGACCCAAACACCTGGAGCCATAGCTAAATTTTAAAGTAGCCCATAAGAAGCAGGCTATGCAGTGAAGCTTTTACTAAAGAATGGCAAATTGGCATCCTACGGACAGCTAGTTGCTGGATCCAGACGGCAGAAACTCTCTCTGGAGCAAAAAGAAGTCTTGAGATCTGGAAGGCTTTTTTGTGTGTGAATAGACAGACGACCTGTGGTTTTTTTTTTTTTGTAAGAATCATGGGATTCCACCAAGCTCAGAGCCAATAACGTTTTGAGCAAACCTCAATCTTTTAAAGCATTTTGGGAATATTTGTAAAAATTGAAAACTTTCAGTACTGCAAGTCTGGTTGTATTTCCTGGGTAGATTCCCTTTCAATCTTTCAACAATGAAAATTGCGAGTTTAAAATTTTATATATAAAAATATTTTGGGTGAATACATAGCAACAGGGTGATTACAGTATTGATTTTAGAAAGTTGTAAATGGATTAGAGGCTCAGATATATTTGAATTAAAGAAAGACTTTGAAATTAATTAAAAGAATCCTTTTTCATGGTAAATCTCTTTGTTTACTCCTATACAACTGATATCACAACAAACTGATGACTTTGAAGTTTGGATGGTGGAGGGCATTAGAAAAAAAATAAACAATGGCTACTTTAAAGGAAATTTTTGATGAATGGGGTAAAGATGCAATTATAAAGTTATCTGCAATTACAGAGTTGGAAAATAATATTGATGAGGAGCAGGTTCTACTCAGCAAAACTGATTTGAATGTGGATTAAAAATGATAGTTTATAAGAAATAAATGGAAACAATGGATTTTAAACTGGAATGATAATTTAATAATCATAATGGCTCAGGTTAAGAGCTTGATGATATCTGGTGTGAATGTCTTCATTAGCTTATTATGTTTATGGCTCAGGTTAAGAGCAAATAAAGTACCAGTTATAGTTTGATTATTAAGCACAGATTAATTGATTAATTGATTTTCTAACCATATTGCTCAAATACTATTACAGGAAGCACTCTTTCCACATCTACAATAGGCCTTTTAAGGCATCAACATCAGAACCATAACAGATATCTCAAATATTCCAATATTAAATTCAATAAATAGATACACTGGTGAATTGGTACAATCAGTTAGTGAAATAAAACTAGATGTATCAAGAGACATATAAATAAATAAACTGCTTATTATTGCAACAACTTGATAAAATTTAGATTTAGAATCTACAACATTTCTTTAATTAAAATATAATTAAGAACAATTAAGTTGTACTATGTAATTACAGTCACTTGTCTAAAATGGTATAGGTTCTCCTGCTCAAGCCGAGGGCTGGACTAGGAGACCTCCAGGGCCCTTCCAGCAGTATTCTATTCTATTATAATAATAGAATAAAAATAGAATAGAATAGAATAGAATAGAATAGAATAGAATAGAATAGAATAGAATAGAATAGAATAGAATAGAATAGAATAGAATAGAATAGAATAGAATAGAATAATAAACATTCTTATAATATACAGTATCTTATATTCCATCCAACACATTATGGTAAAAAAAAGTCAACATGATGGCCCGGATGGTGTGACTGAAATTCTGTCAGTTTATTTGTGTTCCCAGATTATAAACATTGAAAATACAAGCTGAGTTTCAATTGCACTATTATGGCCAGCTTCTTACATTTCTGATCATACCTTGAGGATATCTTTAACTCCTTGTTATCTTAAGGAAAATTAACAGTATTGCAAAATATAACTACATAGCAGCACGAAGAGTTGTAGGTTCTACTGTTTCAACCTGTAATGAACTTAGATATGGTAGGATTTCTGCTTTTTATTTTCCCAGATTCTTTGCCTGACACTACTTTATGAAACATAAGACATAATTGATTACTTACAAATTAACTACTCAAGAAATCATCAATTTAAGCTCATAAAAGAACTTCATTTTTGTAAAGGTAAAGGTAACTATTTGTAACCAATTTTATCAATATATATCTCAAGTATCTCAAATCTTGATATTAGCAATTAAAAAGATGTATAGTATAGATTCTTTACATCAAAATGAAAAGGCTATGCATGCATGTGAGAAGTTCCTGGGGGGAAAAATCCAATTTACAAAAGATCCAATTTCAAAAGTTTATTCCAACACATTAGGAAGTAATTATTTGGAATGGTTTGCATATCCCTAGTTCAAATATCAAGCTAGATCACCAAGTTCATTTGCACCTCTAATGACAGTGATAAGCATCCCAAGCAATATGACAGTTAAAAAGCATTTGCACATAGTGATCTCACATCATAATTCTGTGGGCATAGAAACACAGTCGCCCAATACTATTCCTGACTCTTGCAAGCAAGAGTGAAATTACTGTGATACAGAATTCCCAACTCCATCTCAGAAAATTGGTTAGAGTTATCATGGCAGTGACACTAAAAACTGCTAAAAGAAGGAGCAACTCTCTCTTTCTCTCTGCCTCTCTCTCTCTCTCACACACACACAGGAAGGGAAGAGAGAGAGAGAGAGAGAGAGAGAGAGAGAGAGAGAGAGAGAGAGAGAGAGAGAGAGAGAGAGAGAGAGAGAGAGAGAGAGAGAGTGTTTCTATTCCAAAACTAGATAAAAGTGTTAACAAGATCTGTTGTATTCCAAGAATTTTTGCAGCTGTACAAAGTCTACCCTCACCTTGGATAAAAAAGGAGTTTTAGAATAGAGAGAAACAATTCTTTAAAACAGGAAGGACTGCTTCTTGGAAATGGACAACCACTGGCTTTTTTATGGTCAATAATATTATTTGATCCTATGCTTACTATTCCCTGGATCCCATCAACTTTTCTTGGCTAGCAAAAATAGATTTCTGGAAAAAAATGCTGATCAGGGGAATAGATATATTTAATAACCATGTGATTTGCTTAATGACTGTAGTGTCAACATAAAAATGATCATAAAATCAAGTCAGATCATGTGGTGACCCACTTACTAACTGCAATAACTTATAATGGAAATTCCAGGATCAATTATGGTAGTTAAGTGAGGAATACCTGTAAAGTAGTGGACACATCAGCATTAAAAAAATAACATTCAAGTTGGTATATATGTTAAGTGATTTCATCTTCAGTCTGCCTTGCAGATTGTCATAGAAAAACTTTGTGGGCTTCAATATAGGATTTCTAGAACAAACAAACAAAACCTAAAGAGGTTTTTGGAGCTGACTGGTGAATATTATACATTTGTACTACTGCCTTTTCATAGCTTGCTTCATTGCTGGGAACTTTCCCCACAAAATGAAAAGACAAGGCTCCACAATCGCAATAAGTATATTTAAGTGTCAGTGGTTGCAAAGATATCTAGAGATTCTTTGAAAAGTCTCCCAGATATTTGAAAAGTCTCCCAGAACATTTAAGAATCTGTAAAAATTCATCACTTTGGGAATTAATTGGTCTCTGATTTTTGTACTCAGCAAATAATGTTGTGAAACTAAAATGCTCATTTAACCATGACAATTGGAAACACTAACCTTCCTACTATTCATGGAAAATACCTGTCATGGTTCCAATTAATAAGACAGATCGAAGTATACTGCATGATTGTTTATGTCAAAAAGTCTATAATAATGAAAATGGAGCATCGGCACTCATGGGTGGGCTAAAATTCCCTATAACATCTGTTGAATCAATGGGGGGATTGGGCCCTATAGGTAGTCTCACAGTTCTCATTCCTTTCTCCCACCAGATAAACGGCTTCCATTTGTCCAACCAGACTAATCCCAAGATCACAGTCCCAGTCATTTTGGGGGCCACCAGGAAGCGAATAAATTCCCAGTGCTCACCTATTTCTAAGTGTAGGGGCTCTGTTAATTGTGTGACTAAAGTCCTTCCCATCAAGGAGCCATCGGCTTGCTTGAACCTCACAGGTTTGGAGAGCAGTTTTGCTCGTATGCCCAGTTTCATGACAAATGGAAACCTAATGATGCATCGGGAGCATCCAGAATCAACTAGCACCTTTAAATCTACCTGCGTACCAAACTTAGGGATTATGAGCTTGGCAGGTAGTAAAAAAGGTGGGACTTGTTGGCTCACCATCGGGTCATTCTCTCCTTTGTTGTTGCTGTCAAAAGAGGGTAGAACGGGGGTGGATCCAGCCTGAGTTCTGGCGTCCTCCCGTGTGGGGGATGTGACTTGGCCAACAGGTTCCTGTGTCATCCAGTCGGATTTCTCTCCCATTAGCTGCTGTGCAGGTTTCTTTCTCACTGCTGGTCCTGGTCTGTTCTGCTGTTGGGGGTAGGGGACTGGACATTTCGCTGCTCGATGTCCCTGCTGTCTGCACTGGAAACACTTAATTGTCAGGCCTACAGGTGTCCTGGGTCTTTCAGCCATCACAGTAGCTGGAGATTTTTGTGGGGGTGATTGCCATTCGGGTTGTTCTGACCTTGGCTTGGCTTCAGGTACGAGAGGCTTCTTATAGTGGGCGAGCTGAACATCTAATCTTACCGCTGCCTGGTACCATTCTTGCAACTGGTTAGTACAGCTCGGTATATGCAGGCCTGAGAAAGATCGTCGTCCAACCCTTCCCTGAAATGATGAATTATGGATTGCTCAGGCCATTTCCCTATCCGACTGGCTATTTTGCAAAACTCCCACACATACTCCAGGGCAGGACGGCCAGCTTGTTTTATCTTGTGGATTTGTTCTTCTGCTTTGAGGGCAATGGATGGGTCCTCAAATCTCTCTCTCAGCCCTAGGAGGAAGAGGTGGGGGTCTTCCAATTCAGGGGCTTGCTCATTATATACATTGTTTAACCATTTGGATGCTTCTCCCTCTAGGCTGGATGCAATCACATCGACCATAGCACCTGGGTCCAGATAGAGATAGGCCGAGAGATTCAAATGAAAGCGTACTTGGTTTAGGAAAAAAATCAGTTTCTCTGGGTCCCCATTGAAGGTTGCTCTGAAAGGTGAGGCCATCATTGATTGCTGGGGGCCCCACTGCTGCTGGCCCCACTGGTCCTGCTGTATGTTCAGGAGTTGCACATTCGGGCCCTGCTGCTGCCACCCTTGCTGTTGTCCTGCCACCAGCTTCTGATCTCCAGACTTCTGCACCACCACCAGCTGTTGCAAGGCCTCTATTAGCTATGGCAAGCTCAGAGGTTGTTGGACTTTCACTTGTGGGGATTCCCCAACCTCCCATTGCAACAGAGGCCCCAGGGGCTGGTAGGCTGTCTGGCCTGCAGACAGGATTTTCCACTCACCCAAATTCTCAGTGGCAGATGGTCTGGCAGCTCTCCACCATTCTGCTTTTGAAGACTTTGGCAGTGCAGTCTCAAGGCATCTGTAGTCTCCACTGGAGTGGTTCCAGCCTGATGACCAGATAGGCTCACTTAGCTGCTGAGGGTTGGAGATCTTCCCCAAATCATCTTCCCACAGCAAGCTGTCTATTGCTTCCTCCTCTGACGTTTTGTCAGCAGCCAGGCTTCCTCTTCCCATGATGAAGATTCTTCCCTGAATCTTTGCCAGCTTATCTCTCTTACTAGAGACAGTGGCAGGGGCTCAGGACTCCCAGGATATTTGAAAGAAAGGAGATTCTGGCATGATATAGATGCATCATTAGCTTTCCATTTGTCATGAAACTGGGCATACGAGCAAAACTGCTCTCCAAACCTGTGAGGTTCAAGCAAGCCGATAGCTCCTTGATGGGAAGGACTTTAGTCACACAATTAACAGAGCCCCTACACTTAGAAATAGGTGAGCACTATTTATTTGCTTCCTGGTGGCCCCCAAAATGACTGGGACTGTGATCTTGGGATTAGCCTGGTTGGACAAATGGAAGCCGTTTATCTGGTGGGAGAAAGGAATGAGAACTGTGAGACTACCTATAGGGCCCAATCCTCCCATTGATTCAACAGATGTTACAGGGAATTTTAGCCCACCCATGAGTGCCGATGCTCCATTTTCATTATTATAGACTTTTTTTGAAATAAACAATCATGCAGTGTAGTTTGATCTGTCTTATTAATCAGAACCATGACATCATGCCAGAATCTGAATTCTCCTCCCCTTGACACACCACATCATACAGAATTTCCCTCCCTTAATTACACATCATGAATCATATTTATCAATTAGTTTAACACACAAAGTTTCACTTCCCTTCTGAAGCAGCTATCCCTTATCTTGTCAAAACATCTGGCTTGAATTCCTCCTGCACTTTAGTGATTAAAAACCAAACAGTTAAAGCAAAAGGCTGCCTGTTATATTGTCAGTGCAAAAACATGTCAATGTTTGCAGCTTTGACAATACCTCTAATATCTGGAGTCAAGACTAAATAGTGTCCCCTTTCTCTGCGTTGAATTGGGACCATGAAATCCTGACTCAGATATGCTATAGAAGCATCAGAATAAATGCTGAAATCCCCAGGGACACCCTTGGGCCAAATTGATGGTGCCCCATCTCCCACTGATGTGAAGATTAGCATTTTTAGAATGATTTGAAAGGAACAGCAGTATTTGGTGCTTCCTAAGCTTTGTGGCCATAGTCTACTGCCTTCTTGGCCTTAGGTCAGTGTGACAAACCTTTTAGAGACTGAGTGCCCAAGCTGCAAACCCAACCCCACTTATGTATCATCGGGTGCCGGGTGGGCATGCCCCATTGGGTGGATGTGCCCCATTGGGTGTGCATGGCCCATTGGGTGGGTGTGGCCCATTGGGTGGGCATGGCCCATTGGGTGGGCGTGGCTGTGGTGGTAATGGCTGACTGGATGGGACGAAAAAGTTCAATCAATTCCAACTTTGAAATTTTTTTTTCCTGTGAGAAGTTGAAATTGATTGATTGATTGATTGAACTTTTTTTTTTCACACAGCAGTGGAGGCCTAAAATGAAAAGGTTTTATAAAACCCAGCTGAACACCTAGGACTTGAGCGACGGTGCACATGCCCACAGAGAGGGCTCTGGGTGCCACCTGTGGCACGTGTGCCATAGTTTCGCCATCACAGCCTTAGCCTAAAGCTGGCCTTGATTGAAACATATGGCTATTTTTCTGTGTAAAAGGGCAGGGAATTATACTGGATCATAAAAAGAGAAAGAATATGGAAATTATTTATTTTCATTAATAGAGGTAGTTAATAAGCAAGAAATATATTTTGTACATGGTATGTAAGAATCAGTGATGATAAATATATGGTTATATATTTTAGTAAATATACATAGCTTAAAATTCAAGTGGAAAATTCTAAGAAAGTCATGATATTAGATTTTTTTTTTCAATTTTTAGTTGCATTGTAATTAAATAACACTACAGGAGACATGTTCTATGTTGTGAAAAAGCCTGAAATTATAGTGCAACCAGTAAATGCATATATTAATTTATTATATTATATTTCATCATTAAGAGCTATTATATTAATAAATTGTGAGCTTTCATCTCCCTCTTTCTTTCTTTCTTTCTCTCTTATAAAACTGTACAGCATATATTTTCAACTGTCTCCATTCAGTTATGTTTTTAACTACAACCTCTATAATTCCCATAATGGCTAAGAAATTATGGAAGTTATAATTCATGCAACTGTAGACAAGTTGCATTAGATTGTATTGTACTCATATAATGCTAGTTTCAGAAAATGACCATGTCTATTATCTAGTTCATTTATTACCAGACAAAGTGGCAAAAGGACTTAGTTGAACAATGCATAAAATGGTATAAAATAGTTTTTTTTTTATTTTTCCAAAAGTTGTCTAAAATCTCTGTGTCTGCAAAACATTAAAAGTTGTTTGATCTTGATAAAATTATTACTGTGAAAAAGAACAAATTTCATTGAAAAAAAAGCAGGATCAACATAGTTTCTTCAAATGTAAACAACATTTTGCAGCACTTTGATTTTTGATAAAAATCAGTAAATTGGTCAAAATGATGATCTGCTAGATTAAATAGTTTGAAAGTTGTATAGTAACTAACATTTAACAAGTTTTAATCATAATAATTAGAACAGAGTTAAGAACAAAATATTTGTCAAGTTGTCCCAATGATGCTTTTTCAGGAGGTAACTGGACTTTCTTCGCTTTTTCTTTGAAGACATTTTGCTTCTCATCCAAAAAACTTCTTCAGCTCTGAATGGATGGTGGGGAATTGAAGGATTTATATTCCTTGCAGGCAGCTGGTCATTTGCATTCTTTCAGTTGTTGAGGCTATTTGGAGGTTTATCTGTGTCCTCAGGGTCAGCTGAGTAGTGCAAATATCTGTGGACCCTTCTTGGCTGCAAGATGTTTTCTGCCCTGTGTCTCTTCACAGTTGAAGACAGGTGCAGGCTGTTCATACGGCTGCACCATTTGAAGGGTGTTCATCCTAAAGTGCATAGCTAAATGCACTTTGGGGACAACCATGACCTGATGACTGAGAATCTCCAAAGACTATGCACTTAGGGATGAACACCCTTCTAATGGTGCAGGTATATGAATGGATTTCCAGAAAACATTGCAGACTACAGGAACCATTTATGCTTCAGTATGACATGCAGACAACACAGACTCATCCCCAACAGTCTGCACCAGTCTTCTACAGTGAAGGGACACCTGGCAGAAAACATCCTGCAGCCAAGAAGGCTCCACACATATTTGCAGTACTCAGGTGACCCTGAGGACACAGGTTAACCTCCAAATGGCCTCAACGAGTCTCTTAAAGAATGCAAATGGCCAGCTGTCTGCAAGGAATATAAATCCTTCCATTCCCTGCCATCCAGTCAGAGCTGAAGAATCTTCTTGGATGAGAAGCAAAATGTCTTCAAAGAAAAACAAGAAAGTCCAGTTGCCTCCTGAAAAAGCACCTTTGGGACAGCCATGTACTGGATGACTAAGAATCTCCAAAGATATTTGTCAAGTTATAATCTATAAGCACAAAAGGTTTGCCCATGGTTGTTTGTGCCACTTGCAAAATAGATTTAACAATACTAGATTTATTTAATTTTTACTTTTTTGTATTGTTATAGACATTGAAATTCTAATAGCAATAATTTCCTACCAGAAAATATTTATTAGTTCATTTTCTACTTGTGACATACATTTCCTGTATAAACATTATTAAAAAAATTATTGAACTGTATTTCTTCAACAGACAGCCATATTTAATGATAGGTTTCTTTATTATTTATTTAAAATGCCATCCTAAAGAAAGTGAAAATTAATTTATACTTTCAGGAACACAATTTGATACAACATAGAATATAAATAATAGTTAATATATATGCATATATTCACCCCTCTTAAGTAGAATAACTGTAGCTTGTCTGCGGCCATATCCATTTTCAACATAGCAGGAATAATTTCCAAGATCCCCTTCTTCCACTGAATCAAGAATTAATGAGATGGAAACTTCTTGTTCTCCAAGATGTTCTTTAAGGATCCTAATAAAAAGAAAAATATTTTGTTGAAATATTTTTGATTATTGAAAAATTATTGAAAAATAATAATGCATGGAAGGAATCTTAATATGATCTTTATAAAAAAAAGTAGCAGGGTTGACGTAATTAAACCACTAGTTTATTTTACTATCAATATTTATACATGTTTGTAGATGCTAATGAGATATGGAATTAAATTGATGCTTATAAACATTGTTTTTGCTTAAAAAAACCACGACAGTTATTCTTGTTCATGATCATCTTTGAAAACCCTTTTTAAGATAAAAAAATAGAACCAAATAGAACAGGTTCTGTAAAAATGATTATTTAAATACCAAATAACTTTACTATATTTTTTGCAGTTAAGGTGAAATGTTTTTGTTTTTAAATAAAATGTATTTCTAGATTATTACATTTTAAAAAGTTAATTAACAGATATTAATATCCACAAAAGATGTATGCAGTTCTTTGAGTAATTTTAGGAATAATCTCTTTTCTTTGGAATTTCAAGCATTGTATATAATTCTTTATGGTCATAATACTTGTTTGTTTGAAAACAACATATGTACTCAGATATAAATATCAAAAGCAATTGCTGCTATTTCTTAAGATTAAGAAACAGCTCAATGAATATCACAGAAGGACTTTGTATATGTATAATTTCTAATATACACAGTTTCAGTATTTCTTGTATATGTATAGGTATATGTTTGAAGTTAGTAAAAAATAAAAATGATGAACTCCGGGATATAAGAGAAAATTCTCCTTTATTTGCTGAGCTTTTGTCAACAAGCTGTTGACATCATCAGAGTAAGGGCTGAATGATAAGAGAGTCCCTTATCATTCAGCCCTTGCTCTGATGATGTCAACAGCTTGTTGACAAAAGCTCAGCAAATAAAGGAGAATTTTCTCTTATATCCCGGAGTTCATCATTTTTATTTTTTACTAACTTCAAATGTCTACACCTGGGATTCCAGTTTTTAAATTTATTAAATATTATAAGAGTGTGTGTGCGTGTGTGTGCATCTGTGTGTGCACATTTGTGTAATTGTACATTGGGATCTGTCTTTGTATGATAACTTTCATAAGACAGGAAAGCCATTATGTACATAGTGGCAAGCTGTGTTCATATATCTAATGGGCAACTGTGAATCAGTATATGAATATAAGCTATCTTGTCTGTACACTTCTTTTCCACTCTCATTTTCTATTTCTCCCTATGACATGAGACTCATATGTTTCTGAGTATACTAACAGCAGTGACTATGTATCACAGAATTTTTGGTTAGCATTTTATTATGTTATTTTCTAGACATTTTTACAGTTGCAGAATCATCATTCTTGCTTTAATAGTAGACTCTAAAACTAGCAGTTTAAGAATAATTGCATATACATGAAACATCAATTTTCTATGCCATTCTCAATACTCGTTCTGCAAAAGAACAAGGCTCAGATGATTTTGTGTACTTTAACAATGTCGACTCCTCTTTTAAATCGTTTTTTATTCATTTCAGAAAACTAGATATTACTCTTGACAAAAGATACGTATTTTTTTTTACCTAATGTCACTCTCCCAAACCCGACTTTCATCCAAATCCTCAATAAACTTTTCGCCTTTCATCCAATACATTAAAGGACTGACTTCTCCACTGTATCCAAAGAATGCTCGACAAGTTAGATTAGCAGAATGACCTGGAGAAAAGCATTAATAAAGAAAATACATTAGACCCAAACTGGCAAAACTAATTTATTTCAGGGTTGACAGTAAAGTAATATGCTTTATCATATTAATCTTAGGGGACATTACATGAAAGTTAACTTTAGGATTTGTATGTATTAGAAACATTTTTGACCAATTATGAACATATTACATGCTTAGGAGAAGGAAGTCAGTGAGAAGGGAGAAAGGGAAGAAAAGAGAAAACATCAGGGTCATTCCAAACATAAAATTAATAAATACCTGAATGAATGTTATAGAACAATCTTACATAATAAATGCCACATCTCTTGCATAGGTTTAATGTACTTGAGGATACACATTATAAAATAAATCAGATATGGAAGTTTTTATGCATTAGTCCAAAAATATTTGCAGCCCATGACCAAATGTCTACAGTAACTGATAATGTCAATACATTAAGCCTATTCTTTCTACTGAATACCGTATATATACAGACACCTGATGCAACTAAAATAGAATTCATTATTTTAATGACAAATATTTTTTTAAAAAATTAGTTATTTGGTTTTCTTTAAACAAAAAAAAACATTTATATATTGTCAAACACCTCCACAGGCCACAGAATTAAAAAAATCAAAAAAATAATATTCAGTCAAGCTCAAGTAATAGTGCATTACTGAAATCAATATTTTATTACTAGTAAGCAAAAACCCTTGTTATGGGATGTGGCTAGATAACCCAAGGCCTGAAATTATAGTTCAGCAATGTATGGAATACCACACATTAACCAATTCTGCCCTAGATCATTGCATTTCCTGACATGTTATTGTGTACTCCTTTTCATTTGCTTTATTTTGCTTGCTGCCATCTGAGTATCTAGTTTTATGGGAACAGTACTGGAAGTGAGTTCCTCATTTTGTTATGTTCAATTTCATCCCCAATAACTAGGAGGCCCAGTTCTCGGCTAATCTAAGTGGCATGATACTGTGCAGCTAAAATGTCACTAGAACTATTATTAGATTCAGAAATAGTTGAATAAATACAAAGCATGGACTATCACATGTTCAAGTGTTCACAACACATACATATTTACAGAGTTCACACCAGCATATGTTAAAATTATTCAGTAATGAGAAAATAAATGGTGAAACACCATTAAATACCACATTCTAGCAATCAGTATGTGGTACACAGCCATTGTCCAACTGCAGGAAGAATCAAATAGTGATCATAAGCAGAGTCAACTATAAAACTGAGTATTTCTCTTGACCCCTCAAAGATAAAATATAGAGACAGTATAGAAATTATTATTTACTATAGCTGCATTTATAAAAATGATGGGATAAATGCTAAGAATATTTGATGGTTAGCTATAATAATGGAACCCAGGTCAGGAAAGGTTTGCAAAACATATTGCCAATCAATCATGCAGATAAGCATAAAATTTTTGGATGGGCCCACTTCATATTGCGTGCCTTTTTCTTAAAACATTTATGCAAGAGGACATGATACTCTTTGGGTCCAGAGCTTGTATCAAGTTGTGTCTCTGACTCATAAACATTGTGAATCTCCAAAATAGAACATACATTCATAAATACCCATATTCATATAGCAATAAATAAAATTCCCTTCTATAAATACCTTATGGCGGTATTAAAAGCAGAAGAAAATCCAAGAAGAATCAATTTAACAACTCTGTTCCTTGTTTACTGAGATAAGCATGCCATTAAGGTTATAGCAATAAAAGTTACAACTCTAAGAATATAACTAGATGTAGATTCAAGAGTCAGGTGTCCATTTGGCCTGTGTCTCTTGTCTGAGAAATAAAACTGAAGTACTAGATGAAAAAGTAAAGTACTGCCGTATGTGCAGCTAAGAGGGCAAGACATGTGTCAGGAGATAGATAGCAAATATTTTCATTATCTGAAGGAACTAATCCTCCAGAGAACTGACAGAACTGTGGTTCGAATCCAAAGCAGAGGAATAGCTAAAATAATGGAAGGACCCAGAAAGGCATTTCAGACAATGAAACCATCTGTTAATTTCAAAGTGCTGTAATCCACCTTTTTGCATACTGTGGCTTCTCCAGGAATCCCAAAAGAAATACTAGTGGACTGCATGTGGTCCAATCTGTACTTCTTGCACTCCAGCTTCAGCTATAATTATAGACCAACAAACTACAGACCATTTTGAGTGTATATTCATGTTACAAGTTCCTTTTAAATCTCCTTGGAACGTGAGGAGAACTTTTAAAGGCTAAACTGCTTTTAAAGTTTTGATTGTTCTCCATAAACCTTAGGAAATCCTCTCCTCCCCCACCTTCCGTAAGAGTTTTAAACACAAACCTCAACATTTCTGAGACTAGATACTTGTACTCTTAATAATGACCTAGTTAATGAATTACTACTTATAGGGGAAAGGGTAATAGGAACTCTTGTTTTATTCCTTACTTTGTGAAATTAGCATGATCACTTGCATAAGTAATTTATACCAAAGCAAATGTCATACTAGGAATTGCTAACATATGTCAAAATGGTACTTTTTGAAAAAAAATGGTACTTTTCTTCAAAGATTTTAAAAAATTGTCAAGGGAGAGAAACTTAGGTTTTTCTTGGTGTTGGTTTGATGATGTACAGTATTTTCTTATGTTCTCCACTCAGAGTTTCATGGCTAGATTGGAGACTACATGCACTAAATCTGGTTAATAAATAAATGCATAACTTAAAACATGTGTTTGGTGGATCATCATTTTGGAGTATATATTTTAGAATGAGAATAAATGTTCAGTGTGCTGCCAGAGTTCAAATATGAAAATGCCAAAGAAATCTGCAAGTAATGTGCTTTGGATGGTTAACCACAAGACATTTATTACACAGAAATAAAAATGGAAGAGAAGTAGTTTGTTGAAGAACTCAAGCAAATCCAAACGAGAGGTCTGAGCTCTAAAATGTGAGGCTACTATTTTCAAGCGTGTCCTTCTTCCCTAGAGAGACATGAATGTCAGAGAGTAAAATTTCTATCTCAGTAAATTTCCCCAATATTTTTATTTCTTCCTCTGTCACTAAACACCTGCCCCAGACTCATTTTTCCTTGAATTACTGACTTCCTAAATACTTCTCCCTCTCCATTTCTCATCTCCCATTCATTTATTTAAAATTAATACATGAATAGAATGAATATATGGTGCCCAGTGTGTATTTGACTTTAAAGACAATAATAAAAAAAAACCTAATCAAGATCACCAGAAAAAGCAACACACCAATTGTAATTAAGAACAGGAGCTTTGTATGTTTTGTTCATAACCTGTTATCTTCTAAGTCCAAGGATGGATCTAATATTGAATGTATAGATTGCATAGTTTTGCAAATCTTTATTTCTCTTTCTTAACATCATGAAGGTGCTGGTCAGTGATGTGTTAACTGTATTACTGTACCAGATGGGCAGGCAAATCAGTATCCCAAGTGTCCCTTCTAATTTTATCCCTTTACACTTCTGTACCTTATAATCATAAATGTACTCACAGAAAACTGAGGTACTTAGATTTTTCAGATTGTGTCCCATGCGTATTTACTATAGGAAGTAAACTTAGTACAAATTGAGTAGGTATTGGTTTTGTGTGGAAGACTAGTCTGCAAAGTTTCAAACACAACAAATCAATTTAGAGTAGGAAATTATGGATTTCATATTATAAACAATGTTTTTTTTAAAAAAAACAATATTGGACTTGATCAGGAGATAAGTACTCTATCCCCTTTAAAGCAGCAAGAAAAGAAGCTGTTACTATAAACTGGTAAACCTGCCCGATAATTTTACTGTTACTCTGAGATAGTAGAGATGAAGGTAAGTGCTCTGGTTCATTTGCCATTGCAATTCTTATTCACACTTTGCTAAAGTAAGCATTGTCATCCATTTTTATTCAAACAAGAGCTTCAAGGAGGGAATATTGGACTTGACAAAAATATATAAGGATGCTAGACTATTGCTCTTCCTTTCCTCTTGATACAAGAAAAAAACTTAGGAGGAAAAAAAGAGACTAGAACATTCTCTTCAGTAGCCAACACTCAGATAAACAGGGATCACTATCAGACATACCAGCAGGCAGAAAACAGAGCAAACCATACACCTCCAAAACTGAGAGAATAGATAGATTATGTGCCACCAAGTTGTTGTTTTTATTCTGAGCGCTCACATAGATTTTATTCACGACACCTATTTCTAACCTTTCAGATTTTCCAATGGTGTACTTATTGCATCATTGCAATAACAGCAGGTGGCGATTGCAGCTAGGAAAGCCTTTGCACAACTTCATTTTGTGCACCAGTTCCTGGATCAGGAGTCAATAACTCAATAACTCAAGCCCTAGCCATCTCACGTTTGGACTACTGCAATGAACTCTACATGGGGCTTGAAGAGCATTCAGGAGCTAGAGCTGATATAGACTGCAGCAGCGTGGTCAGTTCTCAGGACTCTTATAGTGGCCCATGTTACACCACTGCTATGCGTGCTGCACTCATTGCCTGTTTGCTTCCAGGTGCAATTCAAGATGTTGCTTATCACCTTTGAAGCCCTGCATTTGATGGGTCCCAGTTACTTGAGGAACTGTCTCATCACAATGTGATTGGCTTGCCCCCCCACGCTGGCAGAGGGGGCATACTGTGGAACCTGTCAGTCACTAAATTTAGGCTGGTGGGGTCCAGGAGAAGTATCTTCTCTGTCCTTAGGAATATCTTGGCCCCTGTGGTGAGATCGGCTCTGACCTTCTGCAAGAGCCTCAAGATCTGGCTCTCCCAGATGGCTTGGAGCCCCAATATGGGAGTATCATATTGGAGGTGGTTGATTAAGAGCTAATCCCACCTCCCCCCCACATGCATCTGGCTCCTCTTTCCCCATCTTGTGACAATAATTTTACCTTATTTTTATTTATTTTTATTTATTTTAATTCCATTTATATCCCGCCCTTCTCCGAAGACTCAGGGCGGCTTACAAGCTTAGCAGTAGCCTTCTTCTATGTATATGCCTGCTTATTAGGGCTTTCACACACACACCAAGCTGCATTATTACAAAGTCAGCTTATTGCCCCCAACAATCTGGGTCCTCATTTTACCTACCTCGTAAGGATGGAAGGCTGAGTCAACCTTGAGCCTGGTGGGATGCGAACCTGCACTAATTGCAGGCAGCTGGTGTTACTTAAGGAGGCATTAGCCCACTGCTCCACCAAGGCTCTTGATTGTATTACCATTTTATTGGGTTAGAAATATTTATTTCTGATGATTTTAATGTTTGTATACTGTGAGCCAATCCAAAGTTGCTTTGAAATGAGATGGGCAGCAAATACATTTAATGAATAAATAAATATTGCCCTCACTATGACTGAGTCTAGCCACTTTGCTGCTAATGGTTTTCTTCTCTTTTCCAGATAACATTGCCCCATGTAATACACAGAGAACTGATGGATAATAAATGCAACTTTTCCATATTATTATTTTTTACATAAAGTCACTCTTTACTTACATTGGAGGTGAAATAGGTGATTGATAACTTATCAATGTGATCAAACTCTTCCCCTCCCACACACCCTTAGCTGCATTATTTGGGGAGAAATCAAAATCATTATATAAAATGAGACTTCAAAAATGAAGACACGCTTTTGCTTTTTAATAAATTGGATTTGGATAAAAGGCTGTTTAAAATGAAAGAGGGGGAATTGGAACCATCCTTGTTCTGTAGTTAAATGCAATGAAAGAATAGCATCAGATAGCCAGTGTCGATTACTGATGTCAGGGTTTCTGTAATTAGTGAAGACTTGTTTTTCAAGCTCTCTTATGACTTTTTTCCTCCACTAGAGGACAGTGTCTATCTTTAGAAGGAGTAAACCATTTATTTTTAATCTAAAGAAATTGCTTGGTGTATAAAGTCTAATTAAAAACATCAGCATTCGAATAACCTGCTAGTTGCAATTAGCAAATAGTGAATGTTTTGAGCCTGTGTAAAATGTCACCTCGTATGAATTGTCTAAATTATATTTGCACCATTTAGTCATACATGTTATTGTATCTTGCAATGAAATCCACGTTAGTTTCTTATTAGTGGTGATTCAGCGCTGGTAGATCTTTCTTTCTTCTGAATTGACAATAATTAGCAGAATATATAATAAAATGTCATTTAAAAAATATCAAATATATTTTTCAAGCTTTTCATGCTAGATAATCTTATTCTTTGAAACTTAACATTAAGAAAACCAAGATCATGGCATCCAGCCCTCTCAATTCCTGGCAAACAGATGGGGAAGAATTGGAGGTAGTGACAGATTTTATTTTCCTGGGCTCCTAGATCACCGCAGACGTGGACTGCAGCCAAGAAATTAAAAGACGTTTGCTCCTGGGGAGGAAAGCCATGGCAAATCTAGACAGCACACTAAAAAGCAGAGACATCACCCTGGCAACAAAAGTGCATATACTCAAGGCTATGGTCTTCCCAGTTGCAATGTATGGCAGTGAAAGTTGGACCATAAGAAAGGCTGAGCGCCAAAGAATTGAGGCCTTTGAACTATGGTGCTGCAAGGCGATCAAACCGGTCAGTCCTAGAGGAGAACAACCCTGACTACTCTTTAGAAGGCCAGATCCTGAAGTTGAAACTCTAATACTTTGGCCATCTAATGAGAAGGAAAGCCTCATTGGAGAAGAGCCTAATGCTGGGAAAGATTGAGGGCAATAGAAGAAGGGGACGACAGAGAATGAGGTGGCTGGATGGAGTCACTGAAGCAGTAGGCGTGAGCTTAAATGGACTCCAGAAGATGGTAGAGGACAGGAAAGCCTGGAGGAACGTTGTCCATAGGGTCACGATGGGTCGGACACGACTTCGCAACTAACAACAACAACAGTTCTCTATATTAAACAAATTTGGGTAAGCTGGATAACCAGACTGGTACTTCAATATAATTTTGTTTTCTAATTTTATTCCAAATTTTGAGTAGCACTTGTCTAATTCAATGGCGTCGGAAATGTTGGTGTGGCCCTTGTTTGTCATTTCATAGGAATGTGTGCCAACCTAATTGCAAATCATGACCTTCTAATATTAATAGTCTTTTATTCCTTAAAATTATCCACCCTCTAATCCAGGTTAGCGCCGCCGCATGGTAATAAGATTCCCGGTCTGGTAGTCCAAACCCCCCATTTTCTTTAACATCCTGTAAGAGTTTCATTTTAATCCTCAGTTTTTTCTCTTGCCATATAAAATTTAGTGTCAATTTGTTCAGGTTCCCGAAAATTTTTTTATCTAGTTGTATAGGAATATTTTGGAAGAGGAATAGGGTTTTAGGTAATACATTCATTTTTATGACAGCAATTCTCCCTAACAATGAAAGGCTCAGGTTTCCCCATCTTTCCAGGTCTTCTTTTATTTCTTTCACTATTTTGTCGTAATTATCTTCTTTAATTGAGGTGCATTTCGCCGTAATAGTAATTCCTAGATATTTTATATTCTTAACTATTTGTATGTCCATAATCCTAGCCAAGTTTTCTTTCTGTTTATTCGTCATGTTTTTAACAATCATTTTAGTTTTATCCTTATTTATTTTCAGCCCAGCGACTTCTCCATATTTATCTAATTCTTCCAACAGTTTCGGTCCCGATTGTTGTGCTTCCTCCATAATAAAAAACAAATCGTCTGTGAATGCTTGAAGTTTAAATGTTTTTTTTTAATTTCTAATCCTTTAATTTGCAGTTCATTTCTAATTTCCTCATTAGGATCTCTAGTGTCAATATAAATAGTAATGGGGATAGAGGGCATCCTTGTCATGTTCCTTTTTGTATTTCAAATTTCCTGGTTACTTCCCCATTTATTATTATTTTGGCTTCCTGGTTAGAGTATATTGCCCTTATTATATTTGTAAATTTTTTGCCCATCTCCATATACCTGAGTTGTCATATAAATGACCATTTAATGTTGTCGAAAGTCTTCTGAGCGTCAAGAAATAATAACGCCATTTGTTGTCCATTATGTATTTCATAGTATTCTAGAGTATCTAATATTATCCTAATATTATGTTTAGTTTGTCTTTTTGCTAGGAACCCATTCTAATTCATGTGTATAAAGTCATTTAAAAAACTTTTTAATCGCTCAACTATAATTGCTGTGAATATCATATAATCAGAGTTAAGTAGAGATATTGCTCTGTAATTTTTAATTGATGTATGATCTATATTGTCTTTTGGGATCAGAACAATATTCTCCTCTGTCCATGACTTTGGGATTTTTGCAACTAACAACAACAAAAACAACAATCTTATTCTGAATTAATATCCTGAAATGTCTTCAAATGAAGTTTGCTTTCTGGTTACTGTTTTTATGCCATTTTCTTGGAAGAGGCTTGCTAATATTTTCTTCCAGGATGGTTAATCAACTATCCAGTATAGCCCTAGAATTCCCAAGAAGTCTCCCATCCAAGTAGAATCCAGGGAAGTCCCAGCATAATTTATGAGATCAGCCAAAGTTGGCAGGTGCTGTCATCAAATTCTAAAAGTATTGGGGGAAATATAATGCTAAAACTCATTTGACAAGAATAATCAGTGGATCATCCATATTATAGTACACATATTAAGACAAAGTGGATGTCACTTCTATTGCATTGATTGATCCAGAATATAATAAAGGTTAACAAGACTGAACTTTTACCTCCCCCATAATTACTTACATTCTCTCTCTCTCTCTCTCTCTCTCTCTCTCTCTCTCTCTCTCTCTCTCTCTCTCTCTCTCTCTCTCTCTCTCTCTCTCTCTCTCTCTCTCTCCTGATAGCAATAATGATAAAAGCTTTCCAAAGCATTTTTTAATTTTAATTAAAATTAGTTAGCATTAAAGACATGGTCATTTGACAGCTACAGGAAGAAGGATATTCAATTGTTTTCTACCTGTCAGTCACTATGATTGGAATGGGACAATTTGTCACGGTGATTTCTTGACAATGTGAAAACATGGGAATAGTTTTGTTAGATCAGATCCAGCCTATCTAGCCAGCATTATATCTCACTTGATGACCTACTAAATCCATCTAGGAAGCTACAAATAGTTTCTAGAACAGCCCTTTGACTGATTAAGTAGATCAAGTAAATTAGGTTCCTTCTGAGCCTGTTATTCAAACATCAAGACTGACATCCTAAGTGACAGCTACTATATGTAAATAGGTAGGATGCAATTGTTTTCCATAGTACTAAATATTAAAATACAGTTTAATAACACAGTTTATTATTCTGCAAAATTGTTAAATTTCATTTAAAAATCTTTTTGGACTGATGGCGATAGTGGCTTTTTTATGGACAGAATCTCATGACAGCCTGATATCGTTCTGAAGCCTATTACAGTCCAAGATTGCTCAGCCTTGTCAATCTTCAGTGTTGCCAAAACAATATTTCATAGGATAATCTCATCAAAGTATTATCTGAGTGCACGAAATTCATGTGTAGATAGATGGTCAAGCCAAAAATGTCTTTTTTGTTCAGACAGAGACATAACATTACTGGACTATAGCAGAAACTAATGGAACTATTGTACAGTTCTCAGCAAGATTTTTCACACCACAATTCTGCAAAGTATAACCAACATAGAAACTCAAATACAGCAAAGCTTTTGGGAATGTATTTTTAGATTAGTTTTATGTTCACTCTCCAATTTCAGACTAGGTTTTCATATATTTTTACTTGTACAAAGTAAAATAAATATTTTCATATACAACTTTCCTTGATATTTTATTTATTTATTAAACAAACCTAGGTAGCTACTCATCTATCAGAAGGAACTCTAGGCAGTGAAGGAGAAACCACAATATAAAGTAAACAACAAACAAACCATTTAAAACAACACTGAACATTTCCCCCCCTCAATAAAACGTGTTTTCCTCAATCACACCATGCTAGTTCCATTAACATCCTGACCCAACTAGCTGAAGTAAAACCAGGTCTTCATTGCTTTTCAATAAGGTTGGGGCCAACATACAGAACTTTTGTTTCTATCTTCTTCTGACTGACGACCCCCAGGGGGAGAGCCTTCTCTGTGGGCATGCCGACCCTCTGGAATGAGTTGCCTCCGGAGCTGCGGATGGCCCCTGACCTTCGGTCCTTCCGCCGTGATCTGAAGACATGGATCTTCCAACAATCGGGCCTGGACTGACTATAGTTTTAAATTTGGTTTTATTGGGTTAATTGTTATGTATTTATTACATTTATGGTTTAATTCTTTTTAAAAATTTTGTATTTTATGTTTTTAACTTTTTATTGTTATGAGCCACCCTGAGTCCTTAGGGAGAAGGGCAGCATATAAATTTAATAAATTCAAATTCAAATTCAATTCTAATTTAAAGTTATAACCAAAGTTTTAGGTGTCTGGTCAAATTTCCAGGAATCCCTAAGTAACAGGAAGCTGACACAAACTCTATATAATGAAAAGATAAACACAATACCTTTTTGCAAATTTAAATTATAATAATTATATGGTTGTTAATAGATCAGATTCAAAACAACTGCTGCTATTAAAGATGTACATGGCTTGGGAACTAAGATGAAAATTGCGCAGTGTGGAGATGCACTTGTTAACAAAAACCATGTTTACAGTTTGGGGATGCTCTTGAATTCCCATTTGTCCCATGGCAACAGCTATAATAATGAATAAGGTAAAGGTAAAGGTTCCCCTGCACATGCGTGCTAGTCGTTTCCGACTCTAGGGGCCGGTGCTCATCTCCGTTTCATAGCCGAAGAGCCAGCGCTTGTCCGAGGACGTCTCCGTGGTCATGTGGCCGGCATGACTAGACACCAAAGGCGCACGGAACGCTGTTACCTTCCCACCGTAGTGGTCCCTATTTGTCTACTTGCATTTTTACGTGCTTTCGAACTGCTAGGTGGGCAGAAGCTGGGACGAGTAACAGGCGCTCACTCTGCTACGCGGCACTCGGGATTCGACCCGCCAAACTGCCGACCTTCCGATCGACAAGCTCAGCGTCCTAACCCACTGAGCCACCGCGTCCCTTTTTATAATAATGAATACATTTGCACAATTATGACTGTTGTTTAGTGTGCCAATAGTGATTCTCCTTCAATTTTCTGGTGCTACTGACAATTTTATGTGCTTTGGTTACATACTGTCTTACAACTGCAATGTGCTTTATGTGGGGTTACTTTCGAAAAGTATCCAGAATTTCTATCAGCTTGTAATCAGTGTAAGAGTGTCTGTTTTGAAAGATATCTGCTGTATGCAATTGCTTATGAAACCCAGTTTTAGGTGCCAGTTTAAAACTTTAACTGGCTTAGGACCTATTCATATGAGGAACCAAGAGGCAATGTCCTAAAATACCAAAGCAAATTAAAAAATCTATAAAGTCTGAAATACAAAAATTGATGCCAGTTGATCAGAAATGTATATCTTACATCAAATATGAAGTTGTCAGCCCCACTTGGTTTACCAAACCTCAAAATAAATTTCAAAGGATGGTTAAAATGATTTTTATGGAAACAGTCTATAATAACAGAATCTTGCAACTTTATGCTATGCTCTTTTTATATGTTAGTGAATTGAGGAGGTTTCTGCCTGAACCACTCCCAAATATTATCTCATTGCTCTATACTTACTGTAAAAATGTACCAGTCTCTTTCATCTTAGTAATGGTTCATGCATATTTTCATCAAGGTCAACTTTGTTACTCTCTACAGCAGGTATTTATAGCAAAACAACAACAACAACAATAGATCCCAGACTTAAATATTGTGTTGTGATCTCAAACCTGGAGTGCATGCAAGAAGACTTAAGAATATTTCTGAGCTAGAAGAGTAATACATAGAAAAGTGGGATAGGAAGAATTCAAAACGAAGTCTAAGAAAACTCTTAGCTGAGTATAGGAAACATAGGGAATCTGCTTTATTAAAATACTGGCTGAGTGGGAGTGACAACTTTTACACATTGCATATACAGTGTGTGGTTTGAGCCAAACATTAAAATCTCTCCAAATTAAATAAGCCACAAAGTTTATTTTCTAAGAATAAAAGTAAAATATTCCAATTAAAAGTTATTTGCCTTTCCTTTCTTTCAACATAACACAAGAACTACAATTTCAGACCTGTGGGAAGCATAGAAGTACTTTAAAGGGAATATCAATCATACTCAGAATAATAATGATTACAGTATTACAGTATATAAGACAAATATACAAATGGTGACAATGAGGGCACTAATCAAAATGATATCAATTATTATGGTAATGGTAATAATCAGAATGATAAAGATAATAATTGGAATAATACTATTAATATCCATATTCCCACGAACTTATATTTGCTTGAATCCTTCCCATTAGTCTGTTGACAACTTTGGGGACAGTGGGATTAAATGGTGGTTGAATTGACTTTCTTTCATGCCTATTTCTTTTCTTCCTGGAATGGTGAATGTCAGCATATTAGTCTTAGAAATGAACTCACAGGAGAAGAAAATACATTTAGATATTAGAAGAAGCGGTTGATGGGAAGCATAGATGTTAAGGAGAGAATAATTTAATATATTGGGAGAAAGAACATATGGGATCTCTACCAGGCATGTTGAGGCCTACCTGTAATCTTTCTACAGGCTATGATCTGCTTTACATTGAGGATTTTTTATACATTCAAGAGAAAGTCCTTAATGTGGTTCCTGGCTTTCTAGCTAGTATTGACACTTTGAGCAATGTATATCTCTAAAGACCAGGCATTCTACAACTGCTTTAAAGGCATTATTTGACATTCAGCAAGGAGTATAAATTTGCTGATTTACACAATGATATGCCTCATTATAACACACTCTAGCCAGTTCATTCTTAGCCTCAGGAAAATATGCCAAGAGCAACTTCCCTTCTCTTAAAATACTCTGCCTACAAAAGGAAAATGCACCAGTAATTTAAAGGATCCTCTGTCAAGAACTGATTTGGATAGACATACAAAAAAGTTATCTCTGTTAAATATTTGTTTTATTATGCTTTCATCTTTATTCCATGAGAATTATAACACATTCAGGATCCTGAAATTCTATTTAAACCATGTGATAACCAAATTTTATGAACCCAACTGTGGCTTTCTGGGCATTATTTAAAAGACAAGAGCTTTTTATAATCATCAGGCTTTTCTTTATTAAATTTACATTTTAAAACAATATGTGTTTCCTACAATGAGTTCCAACATCAATTACTCTTCCAGTCCACTAAAATTTGAAGTTGCAAAATGTCCAGTTCTTGCCTATTGTCCTATTTTCCTACTCCAATATGTGGATTAATTCTTGGAAGGCACTTGTAGTAACTTAGATAGAGAGATAAAATATTTAGTTTTCCTTTCATTCATCTTTCTTTGCACTAGGGGAATAAATGTCATAAATGTCAGTTGTGTTCAATTTGAAGCTAGAATTCAAACTAACCTGAAAAAAATCACTAAAGTTGGATTAGTGGAACACCAGATGTATTCTAAAATTGAATAATTCTTGTTGTCCAGCATCATTGACTACTTCAGTCATAGTTTTTTGGATAGGTCATATAGATCATGTAGCAAGAGACAATGGTATGATTATTAATCAAATAGATGATTATGCAAATGCTCAGACTTGATCTTACACAGGAACTGGTAAAATTGGCATACAAATTTAAAGATGCCTATAATAAATCATGCCAAATTCAGTTTGACTGCAGTTGATTTTAGGAGGCAATGGAGTTGCTATTTTCAGAAAGATTAGCTGAAATAAAATTGTGCTGCAGTTTGGAGAGAGGAATGTCAACCTCTGTATATAACTTAACACACCATCTTGAAAATAGCTGTAGGTCCTGCATGGTCATATGGTGGAAAACACTTGACAAGTCAAGAGTGAGCTCTTTGCACAAGTTTTATTGAGAAATTATGTATCAGTCTAAGAAGTAGCAATTAAAAAGGAAGTTTGGCTGATTTTTGAAAGGTCAAAAGAGATAAATATCTTTGAAAAAAAATAGGGTATTTTTAATAGTGTAAAGAAAATTCCTATAGAAAAACAAGAATGGATCCTACTCCTGAACAAGTACAATTAAATATATTGGGGTATTAGAATAAGCTATTTTGGATCCACAGATTAAGCTCTAAAACCACTTCATAGTCTTTGTACCAGAGTCTATCTAATATGTTATTCTGCCATGTGTGCAAACATATAAGTCTTATATTCAAGTATTCATAAATGAGAGTTGGAGGGAGGAGTGCAATATATGCTAGCTACCAATATGTCCTTCCTATATTCCTGCAGCAGGTTTGGATTCTTCTTTTTCAAAGGGTCTCTAGCAATTCCATAAAGTCACCTAAAGTCAGAATGCTGCATGTCTAAATTTCCTTTCAGTGGAAACGTTGGGTGGTAGCTTTCTGAATTACTCTTACTAATAGCAGAGATAAAGGAAATCTCATGCAAATAATTTTGGCTTTACTAGAAAGACTAGCTATACAGTAAACTTTAGATATCTGATTTTATTAAAATCAATAGAACATAGTAAGCTAACCTGTGCTATTGTACTTTCTGTCTTGCCACTTACTTATCTATAATGAAATTTGGTTTCTGCTGGTATCATTTACTATGAATTGTTAAAGAAAAAAAATGATTGAAGCATAAACTTTCATGTTGCAGAAAGCACATCCATGCTGGCATTTAATTTGACAAAAGACTCTTCTGTGATATAAATCTGGAAATCTTACCTAAGTATATTCAGAAATGTTCCATTGTACTCAATGATGCTTCTTCCTAATAAGTATGTTTCTGATAATAGTCATATTGTGTAAAATGACAAGAGAAGGAAAATTAATTGTGGAGTTTTACCAGCTTTCCTTCTACTTCAGCTTAACAGGACACGTTCTGTAAGTTTGGAGAAATGGAAGTCTTCTTGGCAATAAATGCCTGTCCCTGAAGACAAGTCTGCTATTTTTTATTAAACAAAACCATGTGAGCTTCACAACCAGATAGTGTGTAAAATTATGCTATTTTCAAAGGAATGCATCGTGTTTTGAATTGCAAGTTAAAAGCAAGGATTATGTTTTTATTCTGACTGCACTGATCCATGGCTTAACTGACTTCAACATTTTAGAAGTCAAGAACTAGGGGCTGGTATTTCAATACTTAGATTGAAGCTGTTTTCACCGAATTTCGCAATCTCCATGGCTACCATGGCATCTAGCTAGATCCTTTTGCATCTATCTTTGAGATAGATCATATTCTTTATAAGTTTGTTTGGCCTGAAGAGGTAAGAGCAATATATCTAGGCATCAAATAAAATTGATGTGACTGAATCATTGTTTGATGAATAGCTGTGAGTAGCAGGAGAATACTCTTCCCCCCCCCCCCAAATCTAGTTGACAAATAGTAATGATTTGCTGAAGAGATGGAACAACCAATACTCCCAGGAGTTTGATAAGAACCTCATTCCTCACATCAGAACTTCTGATGCTCCATGGTTAATGGAACAACTGCAAGAGATGACATTGGAAGGAAGGCAGTTTGAGCAATTATGGCACAAGTCCATACCATTGAAAGCACTAAGGAAAAATAGTGATGGGTCTTCTTTCTGATTACGGAGTCATGCTTTATGGTTTTATTTGATACTAAATTGCCAGAGTTGATTCTTGATTAGGGTAGTATTAAAGTGCAGTCAGTCAATCAATTTGGTTATTTTCAGGGCCATTCATACTTGTACAATCCATGTTACCCTTGCAGAAATGGAAATAAATACCTTATATATACTATGTATATATTTAACATTAGCAACTAATTCTGCCTAAACAATTTGTTGCTGATATCCCTTACTGTTTAGAAGGCCTTTCAGTTTTAGTTAGGTTTTAATAATTTGTATTGTTTATGAAACCTAGTAGCTGTATGAAGCCACCAATGGCAATGGATAATATATACAGTACTTTTTAAAAATATAATTAAAATAAATAGTGAAATTGGAGTAATTTTTCAGCTTTCTGAAAAATTCCTTTAATGGAATTTACTTCTATATAAATATAAACATGTTTGCATTACATGGATAAAATATGAATAGACTTACAACTTTAAAATATTAACTTTATTTTCCTAGGAAAACAGGTTTCTTAACACTGCTAATACTATTTTGACAGTTATTATGATAATTGCAGAGAAGACAGGTTGAATGTTTTCGGAGAAATTACAATCTCAAACAAAATAAAATCTGCTTTAATGAAATATTGTTGTTTTTTAAATTAAAAAACTAGCCATATTTACATAATATTTGATCTCTAGCATCATTTTAAAAAATTTTAAATTAGAGGGAACCCTCAGAATATATGTATTTTTCAATCTTTTCCAAATGGTTTTCTCTGATAAAGTATTTTATTCAAAGTAAGCTTGCATACCTTATCGTATACAATGGCTATCAGTAAAATGTCAACTTTTATTAATAACTTCCACTCTGACACTAAAGATCTGGACCTTATTTCTTCTTCAAGAAAAATAAGCATATTAAAACTGTTTGGAATAAACATTTTTAAAAAGCCCTGTCTTAAGTGGTAGTTCTTGTTTAGGTTTCAACAGTAAAAAACAAATTTACTTGACACTATACTAATCAGAAATATTTTATTTCTCACAGTGATTATGTCTTCTTGCATTAACTCATGTTTTTATCTTGGCAAGCAAGTTATTTTGCCATTCTATTTTTTGTCAGCTGAAATGCATTTATGGGGGTGGAAAATTAGATACAGCAACTGACAAATAATTAAAATCTTGGTAACTGATTTTTTTAATGATTCTCTGCAGTGATCAAGAAAAAGAGGTTATATATTTACTCATATAATTATTGTTCTTTCTATACAGAAAACAAATTCTACAAACACACATATTTGAAACTTCTTGAAATCTTGTTTATAAATAGACATATCTTCCTTTGATAAAGATATCAAATGGAACCTGAACTGAAATAAGAGTTACCTTTTCTGATTAAGAATTCCTTTGACTAGTGGGAGAAACTGTATCCATCAGAATTATGGATGCTTGGGATTCCATCCAAGACTGAATCTAGAAATGTAACTTGTTTATGGGTAACCTCATTATGATTGTGGCTATTGCTACCATACAAGAAGTCTGAATTCCATATTATATTATATTATACAACTTTGACTATATGGCCATTTATAACATATGTGTAATAATCAGGGGATTGGGAGTGGGAGGCACGGTTCTTCAGTGGTTCTCCTCCTATCTCCAGGGATGCTCGCAGTCGGTGTTGGCAGGGGGGCAGAGGTCGACCGCGAGGCCTCTCGTTTGTGGAGTTCCTCAGGGGTCGGTCCTCTCGCCTCTCCTGTTCAACATCTACATGAAACCGCTGGGTGAGATCATTCGTGGCTTTGGAGTTGGGTATCATCAGTATGCTGATGATACCCAGCTTTTCATTTCAACCCCAAACCACCCCAGTGATGCCCTCGACGTGATGTCCCGTTGCCTGGAGGCGGTCCGGGTCTGGATGGGGAGGAACAGGCTTCGACTCAACCCTGACAAGACTGAGTGGCTGTGCGTACCGGCATCTCGGGATATTCAGGATATCCCACCCCTCTCTATGGGGGGTGAGTTATTACCCCCTGTAGATAGGGCTCACAACTTGGGAGTCCTCCTAGATTCACAGCTTTCCCTAGAAGACCATATAGTAGCTGTGACTAGGGGGGCCTTCGCCCAGGTCCGCCTGGTGTGCCAGTTGCGGCCCTATCTAGACCGGGATGCCTTACGTACGGTCACTCATGCGCTCGTGACCTCTCGTCTTGACTACTGCAACGCTCTCTACATGGGGCTACCCTTGAAGACCACTCGGAGGCTCCAACTGGTACAGAATGCAGCCGCGAGAGTTGTGTTGGGAGTTTCCCGACACTCCCATGTCACACCTTTGCTCCGCGAGCTGCATTGGCTTCCAGTTGTCTTCCGGGTGAGGTTCAAGGTGTTAGTAATGACCTACAAAGCCCTACATGGCATGGGTCCGGAATACCTTGGGGAGCACCTGCGGCCGGCATCAACTTCCCTCCGCCCAGTATGCTCCCACAGAGAGGGCCTCCTCAGGGTGCCACCGGTCAAAGAATGCCGACTGGTGGCCCCTAGGGGGAGGGCGTTCTCTGTGGGCGTGCTGGATCTATGGAACCATCTTCCGGTCGAGCTCCGGATGGCACCTGATCTCCGCTCCTTCCGGTGCGATCTTAAAACCCATCTTTTTGAACTAGCTGGCCTGGCCTGATGGGATGGGGTTGGATTTTATAAATTGGTCTTAACTTTTAATTTGTATTAATTTATTACGGGCATTGTTATTTAATTACTTTTTAATAATTTTTATTTTTTGTATCTTGTTTTTATTATGTATTGCCCTGTTCACTGCCCTGAGTCCTTCGGGAGAAGGGCGGTATACAAATTAAATTAATAATAATAATAATAATAATAATAATAATAATAATAATAATAATAATAATAATAATAATTGCCAGCTACAGTATGAGCTTCATTCACTTTTATTCTTAAGCTTAACCTTTTTTTAATATATGCAAACATCATATGTGTTCCTAGACAGGTGATTTTTAAAGAGAAAATTAAGTTGGAAATGCATCCTGAGTTTGTTGGGTGGCAGTGAGACATTCTTGTATCCTGATGGCCTTACTGTGATTTTTTTTACATCCTATTTAGTTTAGATCCTTTCTTTTGGTCTCCTGATTCTATGCAATAAAATAGAAATTAAAATTTGGTAATGGTATCATTGCTTCAGTAATTGCTGCATTCAATTACATGGCAGTATACCTCTGTGCTATGCCAAAGTCATCTAACACTTTACCAAAACCCTTATTTTCAAGCTCAATTCTGATGCAAAACTTAAAATTTTGAAATACTTATAGAATTTCAGCATTGTGTTTCATTTTTTCTTTGGAAGCCTTCATGCCTGTACACTGTAACCTATAATAGAAATGAGGCTCTCCTTTACAGTTGACTTCCTAAGGTGAACCTATGGCACGTGTGCTACAGGCAGCACACAGAGCTGTCACTATGGACATGCGCACCATTGCCACAGATAGAGGGACGCAGGGCCGGGCTCCTCTCCTCCCCCTCTCCACACATGTGGAGTCTGGGAAGAGATGCAAGAGCTGGGCGGGGTGAGGGAACCTATAAAAGGAGCAGTTTTGGCGGGAGAGAGACTGAGCAGCCTTTGGAAGTGACCAGTGGTGGATTTAAAATAATTTAACAACTGGTTCTCTGCCTCACCTTCCCTCCATCTTGGTCGGGCTGGGCTGCTTGTGGGGTCAGCTGGGTGGGGACAGGAGGGTGTAGTTCATCAGGTCCCGGCTGGAGGAAGATGAGGGGGTCTGACGGGGGGGGGCAAGAGGGGCAAGACATCTCCATGAAGGAAAGCCGCCCTCCCACCACCCAAGCCTCTCATCCACACTGTGGTCACGTAGGATTGCATAGAAAGGGCACTGGGCAGGGGTTTGGGGAGGTGGCCAGCAGGAGGGAATCAGAACTGCCATCTCCCTTCCACAGTGCAGCCCCATCAACGTGGACAGAAACAGCCCTGGGACAGCCAGAAAGGAGCCCTGACCTGGTCCGGGCCCTGTCTACACGGTGGCTCTGATGGGGGTGGTGGCGGCTGCTCCTTTTGCTGCTCTGAGCCCCTTGTCTGGCCAACCACACAGGAGCACAGGAAGTGGCGGTGATCCCTGCATTGCCAAGCCCGGCTGGCAGCAGATCTGGAAGCGAAGCTGTGCTGACCATCCTCATGATGGTGGGGCAGCGGTGGGGGAAGGTGAGCTGTGGCACATGTCCACCCATCCCTGCTACCACCCCACATCATCCCAGATGGACGGCCTGGAGATGCACGCAGGACGATGTGGGGCAGCAACGGCAAAGGGTGGGCGTATGCCAGATCCTGCCTTCCCCTACCACCGCTGCCTCCACCAGCATGAGGATGGTCAGCACAGCTTTGCTTCTGGATCTGCTGCCTAACACCATCATCCCCCCCACACAGAGGCCAGCGAGTGCATGGGGGCTGACAGTGTCCATCAGCAGCCACAACCTGCTGGCTGTCCTGCATCATGGCAGTCCCATTGGTGTGGACAGAAATGGCCCCAGGACAGCTGGAAGGAAGCCCTTGCCTGGTGTGGGCCCATCCACTTGACAGCTCTGATGGGGGTGGCTTCAACCAGTCAACCATGCAGGGAATCAGGAGGAGGTGGAGGGGCAGCCAGGGGTCTGGAGCCACCTCGGCTGCTCGCTAGCAGCCCGATGAGGCAGCCACAGCTCACCTTCCCCTACCACTTCCCCCACCAGTGTGAGGATGGTTGGCACAGCTTCACTTCCAGATCTGCTGCTGGCCAGGCTTGGTGATGCAGGGATCACCACTGCCGCCTCCTGCTTCCCTGTGTGGTTGGCAGGTCAAGGGGCTCAGAGCAGCAAGAGCAGCAGGAGCTGCCGCCCCCCTCAGAGCCACTGTGTAGATAGGGCATGCACCAGGGGAGGGCTCCTTTCTGGCCATCCCAGGGGCATTTCTGCTCATGCTGATGGGGTTGCCATAATGCAGGACAGCCAGCAGGCTGTGGCTGCTGATGGACACCATCGGCCCCCATGCACTCACTGGCCTGTGTGTGTGGGGGGCAATGGTGTCAGGCAGCAACTGCTCCAGCCCCTGCCTCACCTTGCCTTGCCCCATGGCAACTGGTACCCCCACCCTGCCTTGCCTTGCCTCATCCCACAGGACAAACCTCCTGCCCACCACCCCACCCACCAGAGATCCCCTGGATCTCCCCCAACCCTGCCCAGCCTCCACAGGCATCCCTCCCCACAAGCATCATCAAGGTGGCCACACCGAGCATGGCCATGCCCACCCAGTTGGCTGTGACCACTGCAGCCATGCCCACCCAGTCAGCCAGACCCACCCAGCACCCAGTGATAAATAAATGGGTTTTGAGTTGCAGTTTGGGCACTCGGTCTCTAAAAGGTTTGCCATCACTGACTAAGTCATTAATCCCTGATGAGCTACCATCAGTGGAAACATTTAAAATCACAATTAATTTAAACTGAAAAGTCTGGTTAAGGCAAAATATCTGTTCCTAAAATAGAAAGAATTGGGACTGAACTGGGTGCAGTTCCCATAGTTATTATTCACTGGCATAGATGCAATGAGACTTTGATTTAATCTGTTGCCAGTTCATTTCTTTACACTTTGTTTACTTTTTAATTCATATCAGCTTTAAAACAAGATACTTTTCTTTCATACATCTGAGTAACTACATGCCAGGAAATTTCAGGATTTGCCTTCTGTAAAAAAATGTATAATCTGTGGCACTTAAGAGAAATTCTTGCCAGCTTTCTCAGAAGGACTCCTTTAGTGAACCATAGGAGTCATCGGTCCAATGGTTTTGAAAATAAAATTATAGTCCATTGAAAATCAGTCAGATTCAGTTCAGCAAGTCTAATTTAGAGTGGTAGTTTTAACAGTGAAAATTCATATGACTGAAATAGTAAGAAAAAATGATTCCAGGAAATTATATCTCTGGTCTTTTGCCTCCAGCACTTAAGCATAGCATCTGTGTATTGCTGTTCCTCTGCTTTCTGATTATATTATTGTCTTCCCTCAATATAGCTATAAACAAATTCAACAGAAAGTGAAAATGTAAATGTGTAATGTGCTGAATAACGGCCTGTTGTTTGCTGCCTTGCCTAATAATGGCTTCTCTTCCTTTAGCCTAACTTGATATAGGTTTGTTTGTGCATTTGTTTGATTACCTTAAATTTTGTTTATTTTATTAACCTGCATATATTATTCAGTCATTGATTGCTTTTTAATTACTACTCCAATTCAATATTTGATTTTGAACCTATATTAATAAAACAACATAAAGTTTTATTTCACAGACCACAGCTTACTTTGGTAGCCTGAATGCCGCAATTAAATAAACCTGAAAGTAGTCCTGTAACTACCATGCAAAGATATGCAATTTGAAAAAAAATGTAATATGACCTCATTTTATAAAATAAAAAACCTAGACAACATGTAAGTACATGTCTATCAGTGTTATGGTAAAAAGAACTAATTTCTACATCCTTTTTAACATGTACTTTTTTCAAAACTATAGATGGAAGCAGCAAAAATAATTATTTTCATATTTATTACCAAAAATATAGTTTAAAGAATATAATAAATATGGATATTTTACATTTGACAGCAGTCCTGTGATTTTTAATTTCTTATTCTTCTTATTCTTCTGAGTGCCCATTCTCTGATGGAGACTAGATTTTATGACAAACTACTATGTTTCCCTGCAGTCAAATCCATTGCTTCTGCATTTAGAGCAATAAAGAACAAATGTCTTTCATTTTCTGAATAACAATCAATCACAATCCTATATTTAAAAAAATCCCAAAGTCTAATATTATTCTTTAAGCAAGAAACAATTGTTCTTTGCAGGAAACAAATTTCCAGTCTCTTCACAGTGTGGATCACTCTTTGTTGGACATTAGTGGAAGAATTTCTTTTTCCACAAATGCATTTAAAAATATGGCTTGACAAATGTAGAACTGTTAAATGCATTTTAATTCTTTCTTTTTCCTAAATAAAGTAAAAAACTGTACATAGGCTAGTCTAGGTAAAGGTAAAGGTTCCCCCGCACATGTGTGCTAGTCGTTTCCAACTCTAGGGGCCGGTGCTCATCTCTGTTTCAAAGCCGAACAGCCAGAGCTTGTCCAAGGATGTCTCCATGGTCATGTGGCCTGCATGACTAGACACCAAAGGCACACGGAATGCTGTTACCTTCCCACCGTAGTGGTCCCTATTTTTCTACTTGCATTATTATGTGCTTTTGAAATGCTAGATTGGCAGAAGCTGGGACGAGTAACAAGCGCTCACTCTGTTACGTGGCACTCAGGATTCGACCTGCCAAACTGCCAACCTTCTGATCGATAAGCTCAGTGTCCTAACCCACTGAGCCACCGCGTCCCTAAGGCTAGTCTACAGAGTTGCAATTTCTATGAAATCAGAAATCCCCATTGTACTGGCATAATTCCACAAGAAGAATGTTCATTGATTCAGAAAGGAGAAAAGCAACTTCTCCTCACCTCTCCCAAAGCGATTGGCATTTGGGTGATTCTTCAGAAGAACAAGGGAGGTAGTATAGATCTGAAGAAGCTATTATGGAAAATTGCCTCCTCCCATTTGTTGACAAACCTCTGATAGGTGAAAGGCATTCCTTCAGTCAAATGATGCCAGCTTGATACAACCAAATGTCATAGTGATGACTTATCCTGAGGAGCTATTAATCTAACTTTAAGTTAGAATTATTTTAGTTGACTTAATTTTTCTTCTTGCTTATTGTTTTTAATGAACTGCAAACTTACAGTATATCCATTTTCTAATAGTTACACAAACAGTATGCATTATATGGTTAGTATAATAACCTAACTGCCTTGTTGTGAAACAAATGGCTACTGGAATAAAAAAGACTAATACAACATTTGATACTGTTCAGATAACTTGTCTAATAAAAATCTATACTTTTATATTATAGATAAAGATAAGCATGCTGATGTAATCAGGGAAAAATAGAAGTATGTAGACCAGGGACAAAGTTTTGCAGAATGGAGGAATCCCAAACAAGGCAAGTGTGCTGTGATTAAGAATAATTACCTACGTCATAGCTACTATATCCTCCTGACCTCTCAGGTTGATATTTTAATTGAAGATTTGTATTCTAATAAGAACAAAGAGATGACCAGTCCTACAGGGAATAACTGGCTTGCCAAAGGTACCTGTGAGAAGGAATTGTAGTGATTGCATTTATAGAGAATTAAATGATAAATATGATTCAGAAGTAGAATATGATTCCAAAAAGAAAGCAAAAACAATTTTAAGATACATAAAGAATACAGTCTGAAACTGCAACTCTCAGACATATCTGTATTATTTAATCTTCTTCTAGTCTATAATCTCAGAAGGATTTAGGCAAACAAATTCACAGAAGAGCACTAAATAGGATAAGATGACAGGAAACTAAGTCCTACAAAAAGAAACTGAAATAAGTTTGCACAATTAGCCTAAAAAAAAAGATTGAGAGGCAACATTATACCACAATTCAAACTGTCCTGAATTCCTGAAAGTATGTTACCTACTACTATGTCAAAATATGATCTCTATTAGTTAATGGAGCTAAGTTACAAGGCAGCAGATTTGTGTCCAAATATTGGAAATGTCTTCCCCAAAGTAAAAACATTTTGAGAGTAGGACCAGTTACCTAGACAGGTAATGGCCTTTCCTTCACGATGTATGTGTAAGCAGAGACTAGACAGTTACAGTTAAGAATGCTTCAATTTAGATGCCTGTACTGAGCAAGAAAACTGGACTCATTGGATCAAAGTCTGTGATTCTAAGACAGTTGTGACATACTGTCACTCTCAGTTACTTTTTTATTTAAGTGTTGAAAAATAAAGGAAGATGATTTGTAAGCAGCCCCAGGGAACAAGAAGGCCAGATAATTTGCACATCCTAGAAGACATGTAGACTGACTGTGTGACACCTTTTCATACTAGACAGCCTTAGTATTTCAACTGCCTACTCAGCAAAATTCCACAGAAAATAGCCTAGATTTTTATTCCATGCATTCATCTAAGTCACTGGTGTCAAACTTGCCACGTCACGTGATGTGTCGTGACATTTTTTGCATTGCAGGAGCTGGGGTGGGCGCGGCCTCCATATGATGCAACTGGCCCATGGGCCAGCAGTTTGACACCCCTAATCTAAGTCACCCACAGCTAAATACCCCTTTGCCTTCTGCTTTGTGCTATTCACATGGACAGGCTAATAATGGCATATTATTAATTTTGTTTTCTTCTATTCAATCATGTCTGATCCTCAGAGAGTGCCTGTGCAAGTCCCTTAAGTTTTCTTGCCAAAGTTTTTTCAGAAGTAGTTTGCCTTTGTCTCTTCCTAGGGCTGAAGGAAGCTGACTAGTCCAAGGTCAGTCAGCTGACTTTATGACGAAGTTGGGGCTTGAACCCTTAACTACTACACTGAACTTGTGTAGTGACAATAGTAGCTTTATTTCATTGTATGTGACAGCCCTAATTAGGCATCAATTTTGCTTTGCCTTTCCTAGTTTCTTTCTTTTTCAAAACAAGTTGATTAAATCGTGTCACTTTATGAATGCCCTCTCACATTACAAAATGGAAAGCTATCTTAAATTACAAGGAAAATCCATAGTTCAATGTATTTGTACAGATAGTTCTTGACTTACAACTGCAATTGAGCCCATAATTTCTGTTGTTAAGTGAGATATATGTTAAGTGACTTTTCCCCCAATTTATGACCTTTCTTGCCATAGTTGTTAAGTGAATCACCGCAGTTAATAAGTAAGTAACCTGGTTTTTAATTGAATCTGGCCTCCAATATTGACTTTGCTTTTCAAAAGGTCTCAGACAGTGGTCATAGGGTCACAGGACACGGCAACCGTCATAAATATGAGTCAGTTGTCAAGCATCTGAATTTTGATCATATGAGGACAGGGACGTTGCAACAGTTGTAACTGTGAAAAACACTCATAAGTCACTTTTTCAGTGCTGTTGTAACTTTGAACGGTCACTAAATGAATTGTTTTAAATTGAGGACTACCTGTAGTTAGAGGCAAATTGAGAATTCTTTCAAAGTAAGCATAAAAGTAATTTTAAAAAACTTAATTTTTTTAAAGTAAAGCTAAAAAAATTAAAACCTAACCACAAAAAAGTATATTTTTCTAATTAACAGATCAGAAATCATTAGCAACTCAAATACATTCTTCAAGAAGCAGCAACAGATCTAAAAATGGAATGTTATCTGCTTTTCAAAACTCTAGAAATGCAGAAATTAATCTTGGCCAATTACAGCATTATGCAAAACAAGAAAAAAAACCCACAAAAATTGGCAAGGGTGAAAGGTTCCAAATAAATATGTTTGGTGGGTACAGTATCTTTTGATTTTTTGAGTAAACCCAAATAAAAAAATCCATTGTTCCAGGTCTCAGTTCTTAACAAGAACAGATATTGAACAATTGAAGATTTGCATATTTTTCTTCCTTCAAAGGGAGTATATAATTGTTGTAAAGGATTTAGACATACTTAAGAATTTCATAAAGGGCCAGTTTTAACAATAACTTCAAATGAAGTATGTCAAGCAAGCTGGTACAGAGACTAGCACACATTTCAAATAAAAATGCACTGAAGGATATGATGGATAGTTCTTAAGAACTTAGATTGTGCTACCTGTACAGAATTTTAATATTTATAGTGGCAAATCTGCAAACTACAAAGCAAAAGGACAGCAAGAACACAATTATCCCTGCTGCTATTAATGCAATCAAATCTAAGATTGCATTAGCAGTTTTATGGATCCAAACAGAGCCATGTTTGATTTGCATCTTCCATAACAAAGATGATTGAAAACTAACTCTAAGGTATTTGAAGTCCTTGATTTGTTTTATAATAATGATGTTAATCATCACCCTATGATTACAATTTGCATGCCATTTAGAAAAAAAAAATACTACTTTTGTTTAGGGCAGATGACCAGTTTTTCCTTATTACAATATGCAGCAAAAGCAGGAATTTTCCAGTCTAAGACTAGAATTGCATAAAAATAAGTCTCATAATCTATCCAGTATCAAAATGTAGAAGTTGTTTCAGAGAAATCTAGAATAATAGAATTAACACAGGAAAAGGGTACATTGAAATGTCCCTGAGCCCTATCCTGTTTAAAACTGGATTGGCCATTAAGGATCACCAAAATGCCATTTGTGACCTACCTACATAAAATTGCTTCACGGTTAGACAAATAATCAAAAGGCTATAGTACAAACTGCCAATTTGCCCACAATCTATCTCTAAAAATGGAATTAAAATCTACTTTTAACTCTATAAAGGTAGTTTAGTGGGTACTTTGATGCAACACAACACTATAGTAAAATGTTTACCATTAAATGGTGAATTTTAATTTCACTTTCTCGATCCCCACTTTACTGAAAAATCATTCAATCTTTTGTTAAAAACAACAACAATAGCTTCAGGAGGAGGACACAGACTGAAAACAGTAGTCTTTAGGCATCTAAGTGCAGGTTTGTGCATCTTGGAATTCCAGTTCCTGTTCTAGCTGTATTTCAGTGTTTAACTTAACATTTCGCATTCTTTGCATTTACTGAGAATTGATCATAAACATTTAATTATCATATTTAATATTCAATGAAGACCTTAGCATAAATTGAAAACTTTCTCAGGGAAAGATTGTTTGTAATAGTTCAGAAGTATCTTCTTATTGGATAGTGTTAGCCCTTTAAGGTAGGCCAAACTAAGAAACTAATGCCTTATGAATCAGGACTATTTTTTATTGCAACAGCTGTAGTAACAAAATCTTGCAAAACTTAATGTGCTTCCCTTCTCCCTCACTTTGTTTTAGAGTGAAGTGGGGACTGTGATGTTTATTCAACCTAGGGTCAACTCTACAATGAACCTGGCTGCAGCCATTTTTTTTCCGTTCTAGGTGGCCACAAGGGGAAGGGGGAGATGGTATTTCTGATAGTTTAAACATGAGCAACTCTTGTGGGAACCAAGGTCATTCCCATGCCAGAGGGAAGGAGGAGAATCGTTAAGTCAGAAAGCCCGCCAAGGTGTTCTTTTGGGTAGCATGAATAGAAGGGTGGGAATTGTTACATTGTATTACTTTGATTCTTGGAGGGAAAGTTTAGATCTGGTTTCATTTTTGAATGTGCTGATATTATGTATCCAATAAATATGTTCTTTGAGGAACTTTCCTGCCTCGGAGTTCTGATTTATTTGGTCTTATTGATCAAAACCTTGACACCTAGTTTATTGGAATGGGTTCAAGCTTTGCTTGTCTGCTCATTGCCTTGGTAGGAGTTTTTTGTCCTATCCTTTTAGGCCATTCCCTGTTCCGTCTACATATAAACCAAGCTATATTGTGCTGGGAGATTAGTGGGCTTTCTTGATCATTTAGCTGGCCAATGTAAGAGCAAACTATTGGAAGTGAAAATAAAATTGAAATCTAATTTGGTAATGGCCTTTTGTAACAAAACTGTGCAAACTTTCAAATATTTCTGTGACTCAATATGTAAGATAGGCAAGTTCAAAAAATATGTGAAAAATATCATATTGTCATTGAGAATATTTACAATTTATATCTGAACTAAGTAAAAAGAAGTAAGAAATAGCAGAAGTATAATTGGGTATAAAGTAATACTGTAGAGAAGCACAGTAAAAGTATTTTTCTCCAAATTATGTCATCTGAAAGGAAATATTCAATGAATAGTGATATTTTTAATGTCTACAAGCAATTATATTCTCACATAATATATAATTTGACTCTCAGTAGGGTTGTTATTTATCCAGAGTTATAATTATTAATGCTAATAATGAAGCCAGAATATTTAATAAATGTAATATTGTAATTCTACAATCTCTAACAATCAAGAATATTAGTGGAATATTATTGCATTTTTTTCTACTCAAGTGGCTTGATGGCAGTTAATCAGAATTGTACTAATATCACCAGAATAGTGAGATAATTTAAGGTATCTAAAATGGATCTGATTATATAATATGCACAAAAATCTAAAACTTGCTTTCCTAGAAAAAATGTACATGGAATGAAAAAGTATTAACCTTAATTCTTCCTGAACCCAACATTTCTGCTCTTCTAAATTGTGTGAATTTCCTTTTTTCCCCCCTGCTGTCATATTAAATTTGTGTTTCTCCCCAAACAACTGAACTAAGAGGAAAAAAAAGATATAAAATTTCATCTCCTCTTCTTGGAATAACTGAAATGGCTTTGTTCTAGATCAGGCATGTCAAACATCCAATTCAACATACACAAGAGCAAGATACAATTAGCAATAGAGCCAGGAAATGGGGCCCTTGGCATATTTAGCACCCCAGGCTCAGAAACATAAACAGGTTTTTAGGGCTTTACAAAAGTCTAACATGGTTGAGGCCATTGTGAATTCTAAAGGGAGGATGTTCCATAGAGCAGGGGCCACTATAGAAAAAGCTCACCATCTGATTCACACCAGCTGATATTCTTTGGTTAATGGGATCTGTAGCATGCCTAGTTGGACAGTTAGAGTTCCTTGTAAAAAGGTGATCCCTCATTGCTTGGCTGTGTGGCACAATCCTGGCAACTAATTCAATGTGGCCACTGGTGACCATTTCCTGGATCACATCCCATGGCTCAGCAATGGAGCAGGCTGCCCTCCTTCCCTAACCAAAGCTCTAAAGCTCTCCAGAGCCTTAGTGGAGCAGTGGGCTAATGTCTCCTTAAGTAACACCAGCTGCCTGCAATTAGTGCAGGTTTGAGTCCCACCACGCTCAAAGTTGACTCAGCCTTCCATCCTTCCGAGGTAGGTAAAATGAGGGCCCAGATTGTTGGGGGCAATAAGCTGACTTTGTAAAAATGCCGCTTGGGGGACCCGAAAGCCCTAATAAGCAGGCATATACATAGAATGAAGGCTACTGCTAAGCGCATTGATTTTTGATTCTTAGATTGTAAGCCGCCCTGAGTCTTCGGAGAAGGGCGGAATATAAATGGGATTAATTTGTGGAGTCCCTCAGGGATCGGTCCTCTTGCCTCTCCTGTTCAACATCTACATGAAGCCGCTGGGTGAGATCATTCGTGGTTTTGGAGTTGGGTATCATCAGTATGCTGATGATACCCAGCTTTTTATTTCGACCCCAAACCACCCCAGTGATGCCCTCGATGTGATGTCCCGTTGCCTGGAGGCGGTCCGGGTCTGGATGGGGAGGAACAGGCTTCGGTTCAACCCTGACAAGACTGAGTGGCTGTTCGTGCCGGCATCCCGGGATATTCCGGTTATTCCATCTCTTGCCATGGGGGGTGAGTTATTACCCCCTGTAGATAGGGTGCACAACTTGGGGGTCCTTCTAGACTCACAGCTCTCTTTAGAAGAGCATATTGGAGCTGTGACTAGGGGGGCCTTTGCCCAGGTTCGCCTGGTGCACCAGTTGCGACCCTATCTGGACCGGGATGCCTTGTGTACAGTCACTCATGCACTCGTGACCTCTCGTCTAGACTACTGTAATGCTCTCTACATGGGGCTGCCCTTGAAGTCCACTTGGAGGCTCCAACTGGTGCAGAATGCAGCCACGCGATTTGTACTGGGAGTTTCCCGATACTCCCATGTTACACCTTTGCTCTACGAGTTGCATTGGCTGCCGGTTGTCCTCCGGGTGAGATTCAAGGTGTTGGTAATGACTTACAAAGCCCTACATGGCATGGGTCCGGATTACCTACGGCAACACCTGTGGCCAGCACCAACTTCCCTCCGTCCAGTGCGCTCCCACAGAGAGGGCCTCCTCAGGGTGCCTCCGATCAAAGAATGCCGATTGGTGGCCCCCAGGGGGAGGGCGTTCTCTGTGGGCACGCCAGACCTGTGGAACTGCTTGCCGGTTGAGCTCCGGATGGCCCCCGACCTTCGCTCCTTCCGGCGCGATCTAAAAATGTATTTATTTGAGCAATCCGACCTGGTTTGATGGGTTAGGGCAGGGGTTTTAATATGTTTTTAATTATTGTTTTAAATTTGGGCACTATATTTAATTGTTTTTTAACTTTTGTATTCTGCTTTTATATTTATTGCCCTGTACACCGCCCTGAGTCCTTTGGGAGAAGGGCGGTGTCAAAATATAATTAATTAATTAATTAATTAATTAATTAATTAATTTAAAACAACTTCAAAAAGGTAAGCGCATGGTGAGTAATGCACGGTGAAAAGGAGGGTATGACATCTGGTGGGATGCGAAGCTAGGACAGAAAGAAGAGCACAGGAGATTCCATATTCCATTTTCCACATTCCATATTCTGCTTCATGACTCACACATCTAACAAATGCATCAGGGAGAGCAGGGTTGAAGGTTTATGAGGGAATCATTGCAGGGAATCATTGCAGTTAAGGACTGCCTATAATTCAAAAGATTCCAACTAAAGAATCAATCCCAATTATTAAATATTATTAGTACTAAGTGATGGTATTATTTCTATTTTTAAACTTCAGTCACAATGTATTATTCCAGAACATCTTGAAAGCTTTGTACCTCCATACAAACTTATAATAGACCTGTACCTCACCTACTCAGGTGCATATTACTTTGATGAAATTGACCAGATCAATCCAACTTTTCCCCCTAATTTTTAATTGACTAACACCTAGCATAGATTGGGTTTCACATCCTGGCTTTCTATGTACCCCTTCAGGAATCAGACACAGTGGTTAGGCAAATAATGTTAGAGAGATGATTTGCTGCAACAAGTCCCAACAGTTAGGCAGCAAGAGATCGTGGAGAAAAAGGTAAAATCAGCAAAGAAGGAATTATGTGGAGAAGTTGGCTGGGTGAAAGTGAATTCTAAGTCAGGCAGTCCAAGGATAAACTGAAGATTTACAATGCCAAGTCAAGAGAGATACAAAGTCTTAGTCAATTAACAAACTGGGATTGTAAATAATTGCCACAAGTGCCAGAACATAATACCACAGCTCAAGTTGCTTCTAGCAAGGGAAAACTCTTACTGTGAAGTTTAAATTTCCTTCCTGCTAAATGTGCATAGGTGTTACCAATTTTCCCTTAAGCTCTATTGGTCAGTTCAATGACTTGCTGCTGGTTCACAAATTATACATTTCAGCTGGATACACAGATCCCAGGAGGAATAGTTGGAGTGGGGGTTCGTGAATGCATTAAACAGCCTGTGTTGACACTCAGTTTGATTCTGAGAGCATGACAATTGGCTTAGCAGTACTACAAAGCAATATAACATAGTGGGAAGCTGGAAATTAGCACAAGCATATGTTGCATTTCTGCACTGTAATAAAATTAGCACAATATTTTAGTCTATATTCAAATGGAGAATATACGTTTGAAAAATCAAAGATGTTCCCCAAAAAGGATCTTATCATAAATATTTCTGAAATAATTATACCTTATTATTAATAATATTAGCATATGGTGTTGTTACATTAGTTAGGAGACCACAATGCTATTGCAGAGTAGTAGTTTGGCTGCCAATTTACTAGCTCTGCTGTAGAACACTCTTGTGTGCCTCCCAAGGTGAACCACAGTAGGGCAAGTTAGTTTTACATCAGAAAGAAAGATAAGTGGCTCTTCCTGCAGCATCATCCAAGGCTCCCTACCCTCCACTGTAGCTGCCTTGCAAACAGGTGTCGCAACGAGGAAGGTTCAGAGCCAGCAGGAATCTAACCACCTGCACAGAGCAAGCTTGTCTCACCACTGAAGTGGTACTTATTTATCTACTCACATAGAATATGCTTTTGAACTGGTAGGTGGGCAAAAGCTGGGGCAAGTGACAGGAGCTCACCCTGCCATGCTGTGCTAGGACTCAAACAACTGAAGCGGAGACCTTCTCCAATGTCTTTAAGCCATGAGACACGGAGCCTCTTAATTATACCTTGGGAAATATCCATGGTCGTGAAGCAGACAAAAATGATTGCGAAGTTAAGCAAGCTTTTAGAATTTCTTAAAGCCAGTGAACTGTTTCTATTTACTTTTCTGCCAAGGAATCTTTTCAGAATGCTAAGCTACTTTTTAAAAGTACTCAGTAGTACTACTAAGACTTTTCAGCCTGGCCATCCAAACTGAGATTTTATATTTGATATTAGAAAATTACAAAATATACAGATTTAAAAATAGAAGTAGAATGACTGTGGCAAAAGGAAGAAAAGATAGTGCCAAGAGTAATAGGAGCATTGGATGCTATTCCAGAACATTTGGAACACCACTTGAACACCACCGGCATTTGACAAAATCATCATAAGTCAACTGCTTATGATTTTAATCTGGAACCAAAAAGATTCTAAGTTCTATACAGTATATCCTATCAGGAACATGGTAGGAAGTCACTTTAGGCAAATGAAATTAAGGTTATTTTTTCTAAATTGTTTTCATATAACTGATGTCAATGATAATGTCAGCACATTAATTTTAAGCCTTGCAACACCTCTAAAGTATCTGGAATTTTTCAGCTATATTTAAAACATTCCCACATATTTATTATATCTAATTCTGTATTAATATATATAATAAAAGTGCATATATATATATATATATATATATATATATATATATATATATACCATATCATTGATGTTTACATCACTTAGACATAAGTTTTTTTTAAAGTGTACTATTATATAGCTACTTATATGGCTACTCTCCCCCTTCATGGATTACTGCCTTGTCGTGGCGAAGGGGCTTGCGTAATTCAATGAAGCTATGAGCTATGCCGTGCAGGGCCACCCAAGACGGACAGGTCATAGCAGAGAGTTCTGACAAAACGTGATCCACTGGAGAAGGAAATGGCAACCCACTCCAGTATCTTGCCATGAAAACCCTATGGACAGTACCAAAAGGCAAAACGATATGACGCTGGAAGATGAGCCCCTCAGGTCGGAAGGCGTCCAATATGCTACTGGGGAAGAGCAGAGGGCTAGTACTAGTAGCGCCAGAAAGAATGAAGCGACTGGGCCAAAGCCGAAAGGACGCTCAGCTGTGGATATGTCTGGTGGTGAAAGGAAAGTCCGATGCTGTAAAGATTCTTTCTCCATAGGAACCTGGAATGTAAGATCCATGAATCAAGGAAAGCTGGACGTGGTCAAACAAGAGATGACAAGACTAAACATCGACATCTTAGGTATCAGCGAACTAAAATGGACAGGAATGGGTGAATTTAATTCAGATGACCATCAGGTATACTACTGCGGGCAAGAATCCCTCAGAAGAAATGGAGTAGCCTTCATAGTCAATAAAAAAGTAGGAAAAGCAATACTGGGATACAACCCTCAAAATGACAGAATGATCTCAGTTCGAATCCAAGGCAAACCATTCAATATCACAGTAGTCCAGGTCTATGCCCCAACCACCAGTGCTGAAGAGGATGAAATTGACCGGTTCTATGAAGCCTTACAGCACCTTATAGAACTAACACCCAAAAATGATGTCCTTATCATCATGGGAGATTAGAATGCTAAAGTAGGAAGCCAAAAGATAACTGGAATAACAGGCAAGTTTGGCCTTGGAGTACAAAATGAAGCAGGGCACAGGCTGATAGAATTTTGTCAAGAGAATACGATGGTCATAGCAAACACTCTTTTCCAACAACCCAAGAGACGGCTTTACACATGGACATCACCAGACGGTCAACACAGAAATCAGATTGACTATATGCTCTGCAGCCAAAGATGGAGAAGCTCTATACAGTCAGTAAAAACAAGACCAGGAGCTGACTGTGGCTCAGACCATGAGCTTCTTGTTGCAAAGTTTAGGCTTAAATTAAAGAAAGTAGGGAAAAGCGCTAGGCCAGTCAGGTATGAATTAAATCATATCCCTGTTGAATATACAGTAGAGGTGACAAATAGATTTAAGGAATTAGATCTGATAGACAGAGTGCCTGAAGAACTATGGACAGAGGTTGTAACCAAAACATTGTACAAGAGGTAGCAACCAAAACCATCCCAAAGAAAAAGAAATGCAAGAAAGCAAAATGGCTGTCTGAGGAAGCTTTGCAAATAGCTGAGGAAAGGAGGGAAGCGAAAGGCAAGGGAGAAAAAGAAAGATATGCCCAATTAAATGCAGAATTCCAAAGAATAGCTAGAAGAGATAAGAATGCCTTCTTAAATGAACAATGCAAAGAAATAGAAAAAAACAATAGAATAGGGAGGACCAGAGAGCTTTTCAAGAAAATTGGAGAGATGAAGGGAACGTTCCATGCAAAAATGGGCATGATAAAGGACCAAAATGGCAGGGACCTAACAGAGGCAGAAGAGATTAAGAAGAGGTGGCAAAATTACACAGAAGGACTATACAAGAATGAGCTTAATGTCCCTGATAATCACAATGAGGTGGTCACTGACCTCGAGCCAGACATCCTAGAATGTGAAGTGAAGTGGGCCTTAGAAAAGCTGAGCAACAACAAAGCTAGTGGAGGTGACAGTATTCCAGCTGAGCTATTCAAAATCTTAAAAGACGATGCAGTAAAAGTGCTACACTCAATTTGCCAGCAAATTTGGAAAACTCAACAGTGGCCACAGGATTGGAAAAGATCAGTTTACATTCCAATTCCAAAGAAAGGCAGTGCCAAAGAATGTTCAAACTATCGCACCATTGCACTCATTTCTCATGCTAGTAAAGTTATGCTTAAAATTCTACAAGCTAGACTCCAGCAGTATGTGGATCGAGAACTACTAGAAGTACAGGCAGGATTTCGAAGAGGCAGAGGAACTAGAGATCAAATTGCTAACATACGCTGGATCATGGAGAAAGCTAGAGAGTTCCAGAAAAACATCTACTTCTGCTTCATTGACTATGCTAAAGCCTTTGATTGTGTGGATCATAACAAACTCTGGCAAGTTCTTAAAGAGATGGGCATACCAGACCATCTTATTTGTCTCTTGAGAAACCTATATGTAGGCCAAGAAGCAACAGTGAGAACTGGAGACGGAACCACTGATTGGTTCAAAATTGGGAAAGGAGTCCGGCAAGGCTGCATACTGTCGCCTTGCCTATTTAACTTATATGCAGAGCACATCATGAGAAAGGCAGGGCTAGATGAATCAAAAGTTGGAATTAAGATTGCCGGAAGAAACATCAACAACCTAAGATATGCAGATGATACCACTCTAATGGCAGAAAGTGAAGAGGAACTAAAGAGCCTCTTGTTGCGAGTGAAGAAGGAGAGTGCAAAATGTGGGTTGAAACTAAACATTAAGAAAACCAAGATCATGGCATCTGGCCCTCTCAATTCCTGGCAAATAGATGGGGAAGAAATGGAGGTAGTGACAGATTTTATTTTCCTGGGCTCCAAGATCACTGCAGATGGGGACTGTAGCCAAGAAATTAAAAGACGCTTGCTCCTGGGGAGGAAAGCCATGGCAAATCTAGACAGCACACTAAAAAGCAGAGACATCACCCTGTCAACAAAAGTACGTATAGTCAAGGCTATGGTCTTCCCAGTTGCAATGTATGGCAGTGAAAGCTGGACCATAAGAAAGGCTGAGCGCCAAAGAATTGAAGCCTTTGAACTATGGTGCTGGAGAAGACTCCTGCGAGTCCCTTGGACTGCAAGGCGATCAAACCGGTCAGTCCTAGAGGAGATCAACCCTGACTGCTCTTTAGAAGGCCAGATCCTGAAGCTAAAACTCAAATACTTTGGCCATCTAATGAGAAGGAAGGACTCACTGGAGAAGAGCCTAATGCTGGGAAAGATTGAGGGCAATAGAAGAAGGGGACGACAGAGAATGAGGTGGCTGGATGGAGTCACTGAAGCAGTAGGCGTGAGCTTAAATGGACTCCAGAAGATGGTAGAGGACAGGAAGGCCTGGAGGAACATTGTCCATAGGGTCGCGATGGGTCGGACACGACTTCGCAACTAACAACAACAATGGCTACTCTCACCCCCTTCCCCCATGCTTTTAAATCACACTGCTCTTCCTCTTAAGATGTTGCAGGTAGTAGCTATTCACAAATTTGATACATAATATAAAGAAGAATTTTTTTGGTGGGGGGGAAGTGATAAGGTCAATCTACATATATAGAGAACTGGGATAAGGAATCAATGAGTGACACACCAAAGTAGAAGAAGAGGTGCTTTCATGTTTACTTCTAAGGTAATTCCATTGGTTTCCATTTCTTCCAGCATACCTTTCTTTGAGATATCAGTGAGAAATGGAAGGTAAGGAATGGAGGATGACACAATTTGAATACATCAGGAAGATTTTAAGCAAATATTCCCCCTGCCCTGTTTTCTTCTTCTCTTAGACTAGAATGTTGAATGTCACATTTATTGCCAAATTTTAGACATTTGATTTTGTAACAATTTATCAACATAAGTAGAAGAAACATTATCTGACCTTTTATAATAATACTAAAGCTTTAGCTAAAGAAATAAAAAAAACATCAGCAAACTGATCTGATTTTTAAGCCTCATGTACATAGCTTACCTCAATAACTTAAAAGGACTAAAAGAATTCCTGGTCAAAGGGCAAACATACAGAAGTTTCCTTTTAATGGGCAGAAGACTAACAATCCCTCATTGATAACAATAATTTTTAAAGCAAACTACTCACAGTCCCAATACATCAGTTCCACTATTATCAGAAATTCCCTGGAGAGCAGAGAAACATTAATTCCCCATGATAGTGTAGGAATGGAGATGAACATAAACTAACAGCTTTTGTCTACCTCAAATATGCACACCGCTTTTTATGATAGCAAATAATAAAATGGTTTTTCATTTGCAGTAATCATAGGTAATATAGTAACATAGGGAAATATAATATTAAAGGTTGTCAGCAGTGGGGTGGCACACCACAAAGAAAGCATGAAACTCATGCTGTCATATCTGCCCTGACTTGGTCCTTTAGGAAAGAAAAACCCTCAACTCCATTTCTAGTCAAAGGTATAATTTACTAAAAGCCAACTACTGTAGTTTACAGTACAGCAAAACCAGAACTGAAGTTCACATACCAAATTTTCCTGGTTAATATTCCCCATCCGGTGCCTCTCCCTTGCTGGTTCTTTATTGTCCCATTATATTTGAATAAATTGTTTTGGGAACTTTCCCTTGAATGGTGGGCTGGTTGGTGAGCCATTGCATTCCATTCCCAGGGCTTTGATCTTGAAATGGCATCTCGACTCCCTCCCCCCATAGTTCATGGCAGGCTGGCAACTAGCGAATGCAAAGCTCAAGCATATGATGGTAGTCCTGACACATACTACTGCAAAGACTTGCCATGGCTTGCCAGTGTAGCTGTCTGACAGTTGCAGAAAAGGAACCTCAAAGTTGTAGGTTCCTGAGAGATGTAATTGGGAAGTGATAAGATAATGTCATGGTGGAAACTTCATTGCCTTTTGAGATATGAAGAGCTGAACATTCTTATGCAATAAAAAACAATGTGAGATGCGAATGGACGCTTAAAGTGTCAAATTTAGCAGAAATGGCTAAGATTTCTGCTTACTTGAAGGATCATTCACAAGAAAGATACATTTTGGTTTGGAGAAGATGGATAGATTATATTCAGAAAAAATATGGGACCAAAAAGTTTTATTCAGCTTATGAGTAAATTTTAGATTGTTATAACTTAAATTTCTTTTATAAGTTGGATATTTTTAGAATGTTTGTAATTTGTAATTATAATTTATTATACTGGAAATTTTTTTTATTATTATTATTAGTTATATTATTATTAGTCATTATTATACAGTATTATTATTGTATTAGTATAAGTTGGATACTTTTAGACTGTAATTGTGTTATAGGCAAGTTAAAGTGCATTATGTATTTGGTTATTTATATAGTTGGTTAATGTTAGTTAGATTATGATTATTATATATTTGTAACCCTGTAATCAGCTTTGGGAAGTGGGGGAGTGGGAGGGGGGTTTAGGGGTGGGTTGGGGATGGGATAATATTGTAACTTTTATAAAACTTTTCAATAAAAAAAAGAAAAAACAATGTGAGATGCCACTCATCTAGTCTTCCAAGTACATTTTATGCAATAATTGCTCTTCAGACTTTTTTTTAAAAATCTTCAAATAAATTTCAAGGAAACTATTTTCTGACAATGTGGTTTCAAAATTGAATTGTCCTTTATATATTTTGGAGTATAGCTTCCATTAGCTCTTACAATTTATCATGTTGACTGGGATGGTTTGGGGTTAAAGTAGAACACACCTGACAGATGTTGTCATGCCCTGAACATTTTCCAGAAGTTTGCATGGAAGTTTTTCCTAATGTGTCTTTGTAAATATGAATTACAACCTAGCAGGAGGCTCCTGCTATAAGGGGTCCAGGGTGGGGCAGAGAAGTGGGGCAGGGAAACTCATAATTTTAATAGATCTGCTCTGAAGAATCTGAAGCATTGGTAGCAAGTTAAAATGATGTTAATATGATGAGTAATATGAGTTATAGCATCATTTCACAGATGATGTGATTGTGCACTTGTGCCATGATATTTGAGAGAAGTATTTGATGTTCTTACGATGCATAGATTGTCATTTGTCACCCTTCAAATGCCCAGGGGATTACCAGAATTAATACATCAAATGTAGAACCATTGTTCATACATCACCTGAGATCCAAACTTCTTTTGATAAACAAAACTAGGCATTTTTCAAAGACTTCCTCTTGCAGGAAAAGAAAAATAAGGTTTCCCTGCATTTAAGTGCAGCAACATTGCTAGTGAAATCTAAATTTCTTACCAACCTGAACCTATTGTTAATACAGTTCCACCTTCCATCTCTTTTGTACACACCTACAATATGACAAATAGGGCATGTCAAATAGCTGTCTTATATTGCTGTCCACCAATCCTTAAGGCAGAAGTAAGCATGCAGGCAGAGTTTCTTTGATGGCCAAATTCTATTCTGCCACAGTAATAAGGCAGTAATGAGATGATTCAACCCAAGTCCCAAAATAGTCCAGCTAACATTGCTTAATGGAAGAATGTAGAATGAAGCAAACGTGAGCAATTGATAATGCATGAGTTTCATACTTGACTAGTGCTGCATGATGGCAGTGAATCTCACACTGTCGTTGCAGCTACCAGCACTTGCAAGTAGCCGATGATCAGGCAGGGAGTTTGAAACAGCATTTTCTCCAAATCAAAAAGAATATTAAAACAGTAAACCCACATAATAACACTTGTTGTTTGGGCAAAGGAAAAACCTGTAAAAATCTGTAAAACCTGTAACCAAATCTGCCCAAAGCTGGTCTTTTTCTTATTTAACTCTTCTTCTTTTCTTTATATGGTAAGCTTGAAATCCTGAAAGTGGATTTGAGAATGCAAGTCAGGAATTATGCAAGCATTTGCTTTTTCAGAAGCCAAGTATTCAGTCTTTGTGAAGCTCAAGTCAAAATGGCCATGGAAGACAGAAGTGGAAGGGCATGAGGGCAGCAGCCTAGAAGGGCTAATGAGACTTAGCCAGATCTGACCTCTGACAATGGAAACAATTGTATCATCCAAGCATCATGTCAGAAAGGGAGACATCAAATTAGAATAGCTTTAAGATGTTGGAGATACGTAAAAGCAATATACGAGAGGTTGGCTAATAATAAGTTTTTGTGATAATCCTTTACTTATGATACTGTGAAAATAAGTCATAGACCAACTCTTGTAATATCAATAGAAGCTTCAAAACAGTTCTCACTATTCACTTAATTTTATTCACATAACTGGATTTTGATTAAAATGTTTTAAATGTTATGCATGGTTGGACAAAATGACACTGCTAAAGAGAAGGGAAACTAGATTTTCTTTCATACCTACTAAGAATTACAAAACCCTGTTCTTCAGGGCAGGTGCTCAAGATATCATCTGTACAGCTACAGTTTGGTCCCAAAACAATTTCTGGTGAGAAATAAAGTATATGACTGAACTTGTGGAACTGGATGTCAACTGATAGAAGAATGTCAAAGAATCGATTGTCATTACTTCTATGATCAAATCTACTTTTAGTTAGTCAATAGTATAGGGTTTAATTCTTTTTCCATACTTCTTATGGAAGCCAATAGTAATTAAAATTACACTGAAAACAAAATGTTACCAAGGGATAGGTTAAATTGCTCATGTTAACGTTATCATTGTTTTTATTGTTTTATGGCTGGATTATAAACAACAAATAGTTCCATTTATAGTTTATAGTTTATAGTTTATTTGATTTATATACCGCCCTTCTCCTTGGTGGGACTCAGGGCGGTTCATTTGGACTGGGACAAGGCACAGAATCTGTAGTATTGCTGAGGTAAAATTTTTAATAGTCCCAGCCAGTATGATCAATAGGAAGGAATGCTGGGTGAAATAGTTCATGAACATTGGTTAGCTTTTCCACCACTGATCTAGAAATATTTTGAAGATATTTGAATGAATAAATAAAGAAAATAACAATACTTAGAAATTCATACTGTTTTACCACCTCTTGGTAGAAAATTATTGCTGAAACACATACATGTGTGTGCACGCGCACGTGCACACACACACACAAAACCAAAGATTCTACAAAACTAAGAAACATAAAATGTGTAAAATTGCTGTATTTTGTCCATGCCACTACTATGTCATATAGAATTATTTCACTTGTCATTGTGCAAGAGGTTATGTGACCTAAATCTTTTTTCAAATTATGAACTGGTGCTGAAGAAATTGAGGAATAAATGCAAGGGAGAAGAAAAGAACTGTACAGTAATTCCTCAAGTGAAAAATAAATAATAGTCTTAAAGTGCCACCAGAATCTGAAGTGCATAGTTCAATTATTGTACAGTCATTGTCTCCCGGTGTTCAGCTTTTGATTCCAGAACAGTTCACCTGCTTCTGATTTAAAAGGATTTGCTATTAAAGGAAAGAAATTATGACTTTCATTGTTTTACTCATGGAGACCACCAGTAATGTTAATATTAAAGCCACATGGAACAAACAAAGCTAGTAAAGAAAATAACAAGAAAACACAAATCATTAAAAAATAGCCACGTGTGACACATTTCAGGGAGTATAAGATCAATTTTTGAGCTATCAGAAATGATATATCTTTTATTGTAGGAAATGTTAACATATTCTGGCTTCTTAATGTATGCAAACAGTTCAAATACATAATGTGAAATTGTAGCTGTACAAGTAGATCCATTAATCTACTCATAAATATCTTGAGATTGTTTCTCTGGTGAATATGCATGAAGTAAGAATATAGACTGTCAAATGGGCTTCATAAAACTGCATGCTTACCTGTTTCCTCTTCAATCCCAATTTTTTGACAATTTTCAATAAATAAAATATTTCTAAGTTGTCAGACTTATCAATATCTTTTATTCATAACTTGAAAAAAATAAGGTTTAGGAAACTTAAAGTCTGATAATATACAGTATGGATGAATAACAAAACTAAAAAAGTTCAACCAATCAATATGCAAGGTAGGTGCATATCTCGCCTTGGCTCCACTCTTCAGTCAAACCCTGTTCTGCGCATGCGCACATGTACACGCATGCACACACATTTTTTGCGGCTCCCAGTTTTTGCTTTTGTGAGGGAACCGGTTCCGAGTGGCTCTTTCACTGTTTCAGGTTGCTGACCCCTGGACTACTGTAGATCCAGCATTTGTCTGCCTGAATGTCATGAGCCAGTTTATTAACTGTGATGAACCAGTGTTTTGCAGTATTAGCAAAATATTCCCACATCCACACATAGAACCCATACTCCAGGCACACTGACTGAAGTCCTTGAACGCTAATCTCATTCACAGTGACATCAGCAACTCTATTTCTGCTACATGAAAAATCTTAAAATAATTATTTTATACTAGCCATCAAGAGGCACCCTTTAACTTTTTCTTATATTTTCTTTCTCTGCATACAATTTCTTTTTTCCCTATTTACATTCTAATTTTAATTCTTCTTCAGTTTTTACCACAAGCCCTGTACTTCTCATTTCCTTTCTTCCACATCCATTTTCAGTCTAATAATTCTATTTACTACTTACAGTCTTTTAATTTCTACTTCATCCATTTCCTATGTACATTGTGTCCCTTCTCCACACATCTGTTTCCTGCATTTCCCAATATATACATCATCATTAATCTGCTACTATGATAGGCTAGATAGGTTTTGTGTACATGTCTTCCCTAAGAGAACTTTTATTTACTTTCATTAATTTACACTCTACTTCTCCTTCAAAACCTAAGGAAACATATATAAATTTCTCTTTAATTTAATCCCAAGACAACCTTCTGAAATAGTTTCAGTGGGGAAAAAAGATGATATGTCAAGGTCATATTGTGATTGAATGGATGGTTCAATCAATGATTTGTGGATGAATGAAGATCTGAACCGGTTTCTCTTTTCTCAGAGAGACATTTTCTATACATTTATCTTGTGGCTTATCATTTCGAAGTTTCCAGGCAGATAAACAAACCTGCTCATATGGAACTTTTCCTGAAACCTGGAAAAACACATTTTATAGAGCATCAAAGATAAGCCCAAAATTTTACAATACAACTGATTTGGAATAACTATCAAGATAATAACTCTTAGTGTAATATGTTGTGGTTTACAGCATGAAGCTAAAAATAAATATGGTATTTTTCACCAAAAGATTGTTTCCCACTCCTGAAGAGAAGTGATGGGTCTGAAGACCTCATGCATTACAAATTTATATGTTTTAAATTGTTAGCAAATTACTTGTGTTTTGCATTTATTCATTTCTGCCAAGGTCAGTATTTACACCTTATAGCTGAATACAGTCACTACACTAACATTAAAATCAACAGTTAGGCTTCTCATGTCAGGAGGCAATACCTTTGAAAACATTAGGTAATTACAGAGAAGTTGTTTGTTCACGAGCATCTGTTTCATTTTTCTGAACTGAGCTAGTCTGATCATTTCCTAAATTCCTGCCCATTATAAATAAATAAATAAAAATATTGTGGCATGAAAATTACTAGAAAATGAACTTATTCTTCAAACAGGCTCTACAATAACAAGAGCATTGCATCCAGTGATATCCACTATTTTAGTAATTTCCTGATCAAGAATCCAGAAAATGATATTCTCAGAGGAAGGGGCAGAGGTCACTTTTAGTTATTAAATATGCAGTGTGGTATGTTTACTTTGGCATGCTTAAGATGTGTTGTTGAAGGCAAAGAATATAAGGAGTTATCAAAAAAGCAATGTTATTAGAAGAAAAAGACAAACACTAGGAAGTCTCATACATGATGAATCTTTCTTTCTGAGGTTTTTCTGGGAATTTCTATTGGAGGATTGCCCAGGAAGCATCACTGAAGACTTTATCTTTCTATAAGAAGGCTGATTTTTTTAAAAAAAATAATACTGAAAGGAAAACCTTATTTACTGTATAAACTTAATCAAGCAAGCTCCGCTCCTTGTGATTCTAGTTTCTTCTGAAACTCGTCTACTTTAAGCCAAAAAGTAAGAAAACAATCAAAACAAAGATTCTTCAACAGGAAATGTACTGTAAGTAATAAAGCGTTTGAGTTGATTATAAATCTGCAAACAAAAACAATGGATTTATAGATCTTATGCATTCTTAATTCTATTAATCGGTCTTTTAAAAGTGAAAGTTAATTCAGATACAAACTTCCATATTCTTATTATTCATTTTAGGCTGAGAAAAAAAAAGGAGGTATCATAAGAAGAGGTTTAAAGCAAGGGTCCCCAATCCCCAGTCCGTGGACCAGTACCGGGCCACAGCGTGACAGCAACTGGGCCGCACAAACAAGCAAAGCCCCATCTGTGAGATGCAGGCTGCACACAAAACCACACACCCTCTGTTCTGTGTAAAAACCTCTCTCCATGGAACCGGTCCCTGGTGCCCAAAAGTTTGGGAACCTATGGCTTAAAGAACAGGTCTATACAAGCCAGCCTGAGTTTGCCTTTTTGAAGGAAAACAGAGTAGGAGCTATTACAGTGCTTTGTGAAGCAGCTACAGTAGCTCACTCAAAACATCCCTGACGTTTTTGCATTTCTAAGAAAACTTCAGTTTTACTTAGTTTATGGAATTGATAACAATTGATCATACATGTTTATGGCTCCAATTGTGTTGCTACACCACATGCAGACAATAAAGTAAAAAATACAGAAAGACATATATTCTCTGCCAAAATATGGCAGAGAGGAGCAACAAAGATGATAAAGGGTCTGGAAGCTAAATCATATGATGTATTGCTAAGAAAAAGAAACTAGATATGTTTAGCCTAATGAAGAAAAAGCTTAGGGGAGATGTAACAACAGTCTTCTAGTACCTAAAGGGCTGTCACAGGGAAGAGGCATTAATTTATTTTTCATGGCACCTGAAGGCATGACAAGAAGCAAAGAGGAGAAACCATCAGAGGGACAACCAACCTGGAAATAAGGAGGAATTTCCTGACAGTGAGAACAATTAATCAATGGAACAGCTTGTCCCTCAGAGTTGAGGTTGCTCCATCACTGGAGGTTTTCAAGAAAAAAATGGGTAACCATTTGTCTGAAACTTATAAGGACTGACCAGGGGTTGGACTAGAACAGGGCTTTTCAACCTTTTCACCCACTGTACCACTTTGTTGTGATTCAGGGTCAGCCTGTGGGTTCGGCAGTTGGGTCGGACAACTCAGAGGAGGAGGGGGGTGTTGAAGACCTTGCTGAGGGGGTTGAAGATCTTGCCGATGAGAGCCCTCAGCCAGGCCCCTCCCACTTGGTCACCACGGAGACCCAGCTGTGTGAGCCTGACAGTGTGGATGAAGATGACCCACAGCTGGCCCTGTTCAAGGACGCCCGACGCAGGAGGCAGTCAATTAGGAGTAAACAGAGGAAGGCAATGGGGCTCCTCGGAAGGAGGCACAGAGAAGCCACGACCTGAACTCTATATAAGGGGAATGTGTGGGAGGGCTGGTTTGCTGAAGGCAACCGCTTGGATAGTTCATGTTTCTTAAAGCTCCTGTTTCTTGGTTTGTCTTGTTCCGTTTGTTTTTGTGGTAATAAATTTGGCAGGCGTTATTCCAGCCTCTTGCCTTCTTGTAAAAGGGGTTGTCCCTGCCTTTTCTGCAGGGCCGGTAGCAGGCTGGTTCAGAACACACTTTTAGAATATGGCAACATCCGAGTACCACCAGTCGCCTAGCAAGGTGTCAAAAACCTGATGACACCCCCCCAAAAAAGGAAAAAAATACCTGATAAAGTACAGGTAGTCCTCGACTTACAATAGTTCGCTTAGTGACTGTTCGAAGTTGCAATGACATTGAAAAACATGCCCCCAACCACAGCCGAGCAAGACACCTGCCTGCCCGCCCGGCGGCACTCTTCCTCCTGTCTGAGGTTTTCATTGTTGTGAGCATTTCTGTTGAGGATTGGCAGCGGGGGTGGGGTGGAGTTTGGTTTCTATTCCCCCCCATCTGCTGGGTGGTTGCAGCAGGTTTTGGTCACTTCACATGACCCTGGGAAACTGTGACCATCATAAATTTGAATCAGTTGCCAAGCATCTGAATGTAAATGACAAGACCCTGGAGGTGCTGCAACATTCCAGCTGATTGGTGCTTCTTCTGGGCTCAGTAGAAGCGCCAGGATCAGCGCTGAGCTCCAGCTGGAGCCTGACGCTGATCCTGGTGCTTCACTGAGCCCTGAGAGCCCTGCAGCTCCAGCCATCTCTCGGTCAGGCTTGTGCGGTGCTGCCACCGGTTCAGCTCATTCCCTCCCCTGCTACCACTTTACTAGGATGGCTGCGTACCACCTGCCAGGTGCCAATGTACCACAGGTGGTGTCCGTACCACTGGTTGAAAAGCCCTGGACTAGAAGATCTCAAAGGTCCTTCCATCCCTATGATTCTAAAATACTATGTTCTATTTAATGCAATAGTTTCTGCTTTATTACATTTCTAATGTTGTGATGTATCTCCTAACATAAGATAGAAGAACTTGGAAACTATCACGTCTCTTCACTTTCTTGCCAGAGAAAAGATCTATTTTAATTGCAGACAAGTTGACAATTCTGTCTCTGAAAATAGGCCCTGGAGTGCTCCCCTTTTCTCAACAGGAGAAGCAACTGTCTGGAAAAGAAATTTGGAAGTGAAAAGTATTGGAATGAGAAGAGATGAGCAATTTCTGTCTTTCACCAAACTAGCCCCAGCTAGTTTGTGCTTCAAATTAATGAAAGAAAAGAAAAGAAGCACCGGACATTAAATAAAAAAACATGATTATTTGCGGTAAATACAATGTTCATACTTTCCTACAGAAATGATTGTACTGATTTCAGCTTTTATTTTCTTTTTTTTTTAAAAAAATTGTTCTGTGGAAGGATATTTTAATTACCCTCAAAACCATTAACCTGTACAAAAACCTGTTAAAATTGATTGTTTTATATGGCAAAATAGCTTGGATCAATAGTCACTGTAGCTTCAATTTGCTCATTCCCTCTGCTGAAAAAAAACATAAAAGGTTTTTATATGAGCAGTAAATATAAATAAAATTGCAGGGATTCCATAGTATCTGAAGTGACACCAGAAATTTAAACAAGAATAATGATCAAAGCTATTTATTAGCTAGATTCAAATATATTAGAGTTCTAACATTTTCAGTAATGAATATGATGAGTAAAGAAGTTACTTCAAAAGATATAAATAGTTAAGATACTTATTGTCACAGCTACCATAATAGGACATTATTGTGACAGAAATCTTCAATTTTCCTGACTTGCTAAATGGTATATTTAGAGACCACTGAACTGAAGGAGAACTGCATCAAGGTGATTTCTGCAGATTACACATTGTTTTAATACATAAGTTATTGCTTTTAGTGTTGACAATGGTATAATACTGGGTCAGTGTAAAAGTTAAAGGACACTGAGCTTGTCGATCAAAAGGTCGGCAGTTTGGTGGGTCGAATCCCGAGTACCGCGTAGCAGAGTGAGCGCCTGTTACTCGTCCCAGCTTCTGCCAACCTAGCAGTTCGAAAGCACGTAAAAATGCAAGTAGAAAAATAGGGGCCACTACGGTGGGAAGGTAACAGCGTTCCGTGCACCTTTGGCATCTAGTCATGCCAGCCACATGACCACGGAGATGTCCTTGGACAAGCACTGGCTCTTCGGCTTTGAAACGGAGATGAGCACCGGCCCCTAGAGTCAGAAACGACTAGCACGCATGTGCGGGGGAACCTTTACCTTTACCTAAATTCATTTTATTTCAGATAAAGCCAGTTTTTTTTAAAAAAAGTCAAGATTGTTCTGAGGTAGCTTGTATCAATCTCTGCAAATATATCTTTCCTCACATTCGGTTATAACTTATTTATATGATGCAATTTTATTACATGTATCAAGTACAAATTGAAGCTATAAATAGTTTGCTTAGACAGATGAGAGTTTTTGGACACAATTTTGGGTGGCATATTCATACACACTAAAAACTTTCCCCCCTTTTGAACAACTGTTGAACCTAATTTATAAATCTCTAAATTTCAGATAGGTGAAGAATGATCTGTTTTCAGTTAATCTGCATGGCTTTTTTTACATTAAAATAGCTCCACTCATTATCTGACTTAAGCTGTGACCATTATCTATTCCACTTTTCTCTTTTTTGATTGAAAATGAATTGAAATTGCATATTCCATGCTCTGCTTTCTTCCAGTATAATACACTGCATTTTATACCCACCGTTAACTTTTAATTTTAGTGAAAAAATCATTAAAAATAATTACAGCACTCAATAATTTTACTGCTGAATTTCAAAAGTGCAAAATTGGGCTGTTGGAATATTGCAAATAGGTGTTTGTTGTTCATTCCTTCACTCCATTTCTGCTTGACTCCACTTAACTTAACTCAACTTGATTCGACTCCACTCCACCCCACTCATTGCTCAATATGTGGACTATAAACCTTAAAGCACTAGTGCTACATTCTTCAGGATAACCAGTCACAATTTCTCTTAGCAAATGAGCAAAAAGACTGAAAACCAAATCAGGAATGTGAGACCCCATGGGGATCAAATGTTATTTATTTCAATGAAAGGTCTTTGCACCTAAATCCTTGGCTTCTGAAATAGATCCATCTTCAGTCCATACAGATAATTCATAATGTTCCCTTGATTCTCTTGTGGAAGTATAAACAAATGGAGTTGTACCCTTAATTATCTTCCATAGGAAGAACAAATAAATATGTACTTGCTATCTTGTTCTGTTGCTTTTTAAATTCATTTAAATTTAAATTCAACTTACATTAAGAAAACATAAATATAAAGAAAGAAATCAAACCCAATTTCATCATAGCTGAGGTTAGAAAATTTGGTGTATCTGTAATATTTTTGTTAAAATACCCTTTATCTTTTAATTTTTATTTTAAAATAATTTAAAATATTATTTATATAACTTTTAGAGATCAATTACTTCACTATTAAGACATAAAGCATGCTAAATTCTTTAATTTTCTCTTTCTTGTTGCCTTCCACATACACATAAATACAATAAATAAAGTTATAGCACAGATACATACGTAAACGTTCAAGCAAATATTTTGACAGGCCTTTGTATAATTGCTGGTGATATTTAAGTATATTATATAAGATTACTTCATGCAGTGTATTTTTAAAAATAAAATCACAATCCTTAACTAGTGAGATTTACTTTGTCATTATGGATGAATAATAAGAAACAATGAGGTTACCATAGTTCTTTCTGTTTTTACCATACTCCAAATACTGTTACTGGAAAAAAATATTTTAATTTGATCTGGGGAATGGTTGATCTGACAGCACACTCCGATTCAATATTCTTTTCCCCAAAACAATTTTTCATGAGATCAACCATGGCCCATGCACGCTGAGTTTGGAAGAGTGGAATTGTGTAGTGGTGGGGTACTAACAATTATGAACACACACATGAACACGTTTCATAATGCATGGAATATTACAAAGTAAGTAAAAGGCAAGATCCTGTACTTAGAATGTCATCAATCTCTTTCTTTATAATTAGATAGTGTAATTCCAATAAAGTAAATCATATAGAATGGATAAATTGATAGGGTGAAAACACCTCTTTGGAGTTATTGTTTTATGTCTGATGTTTCAATCTGCTGCAATCCAGATGTGTTGGAACTGCAGTTTCAAAACTCCCATTAAAGATGAAATAATGGTGAAGTTGGTTAAATAGCTTGTATGCCTGTACTAATGCATCTGGAAGTTTAATTATAGAATCAAAAGAGATGTGCTGGCACAGTGGTTAGACTGCAATACTGCAGGCTACTTCTATGACTGCCAGCTGCCAGCAGTTTGGCAGTTCGATTCTCACAAGGTCAAGGTTGACTCAGCCTTCCATCCTCCTGAGGTCGGTAAAATGAGGACCCAGATTGTTGGTGGCAATTATGCTGACTCTGTAAATGGCTTAGAGAGAGCTGTAAAGTTCTGTGAAGTGGTATATAAGTTTAAGTGCTATTGCTATGGTGAAAGGCTTCTTTCAGGATTTTTAAAATGTGGAATTGTGAAAGTCAACCATTAAAGTTTGAATTCTATTGCAAAGTTTTAATAAAGTTGTGATCAATTAGAACTTCTAATATCCTGGCTGCTTTGAGTAGGAACAATCTGTTCGGGTTTTGACTTGCTTCTGCACTTACTGTTACAACAACATGTCAGATTTTATGCTCGCTTTAGAGAATACTTTAATATGATTCAACTCTAGGATTACCTTGCCATTTTCTAAGTTCAATGGCACACAATTGTGTAGTGTAGCTGTTGCTTTCCTCCAATTTGTGTATTTCACAATGTGCCTAACCCAACATCAAAGTCTTTTTTCTTGTTATTCTATTCATGACACTTTGATAAGTGCTTAAGCATTATGCTTTCATAAATCAAAAAACTGTACCAAAGTTATAACTAATGTGCTTTTATATTTTCAAATGTATCAGGAGAGAAATAACATGCTTGTAGACTTTTAATCCTGTTTCAGAAATGGGCATACTAAAAGGTATATTGGCATTTGTATCTATCATTATGTGTAGCTTTGTTTCCTTATTTGATGGATGTTTGGGAAAAATTTAGGTATTCATGTAAATAATACATAAACCATTTCTTTAAAAATGAACATGGCAAATATTTCAAATCTAAACATATAGTAATATTTTAAAAAGTGAAATACAGGAAGTCCTCCTCAGATATTTACCTGAACTGAGAGAATTATGAAGTGGGCAGAGGATAGAGTGATATATCTTGCCCTAGCTACTTCTCTTTTTGGTCTCCACTGTCAGAGGTAGAAGGTCTGAAGCAGATCTTTGATGAAAATTACTCTTCACAATATCTGAGCTTGTCCCAAAGGTGCTTTTTCATGAGGCACCTGAACTTTCTTTTTTGTCTATGAAGATATTTCGATTCTCATCCAAGAAGCTTCTTCAGTGCTGATTGGATGGTGGGAATGGAAGGAGAAAGAGGAAAAAAGCCCAGCACCTTTGGGACAACCATGACCTGGATGACGGAGAGACTCCGTAGACATGATCTGAGCATGCTTTATTAGGATCCCAGATTGTGCATTTATATTTATGTTCCTACAGGTGGGAATATCTCTCAACTAAACCTGTGACAATCCAGGAACTGATGATGTGGACACTATAAGTGTTCTTTTCTACTCAGTTTGAAATGTTTACATGACCATACAAGTTTCTGTTAGCCAAAGCCCTTGTAGGTGTAGGGAGTAGGTTATCTAAATTGTACATGCAAAGATTCCTGGAGGACAACTCAAGAAAGAAAGAAAGAAAGAAAGAAAGAAAGAAAGAAAGAAAGAAAGAAAGAAAAAGAAAGAAAGAGAAAGAAAGAAAGAAAAAGAAAGAAAGAAAGAAAGAAAGAAAGAAAGAAAGAAAGAAAGAAAGAAAGAAAGAAAGATTCAAAATACTTTTATTTTCACTCACTCACTGCTTTAAATACCATCTACCTGAAGCTTCAATTTTCTAAAATCAAAGATAAAAAAGTGAATACACCAGAAACAGAGCTGGGTATCCTGACATTTCAAATGTAGCATACTATCAAATACGCTTCCATGCTTTTGCTCAGAAACAGCCAGCTTACTTCACCAAAGGTTTCCTTTGATATTTTCAGCAGATCTCAAACAAGATTTCTTCCAACTCAGTTTCTTGAAAAATTTAAGCAGCCTAGCAGCCAGATCATAACTTCAAGATTATATTTTTATCCAGGTCCAGCCAGTCAACCCATATCTTACTCCTCCTGAATTTCTTTAAATGTAGAATAGGACTTCTCTACTCCACAAACTCTCCAGCTTCTCCAGGCTGTAGTCAGCAAAATCTTCCAAGACACAGGCCAGAGCTGCACTTTCTGCATGCTCATTAATAGTACAGATTACTTCCTGAGCACCTCCTGGCCCCTCCATAAATATAACGCCACCCACTTTCAAAGTATTGTTTTCTCTTCTGATAAACCTCCTTATAAAAAAACTTAGTTCCATGCTTCATTCCAGTCTAGTTATACCTCTAGTTATAACTTGGGATATAATTAGAGGGATCTTGAAGTGAACTTGGAGTTCTAGTGGACAACCACTTAAATATGAGCCAACAGGGGACATGATAGCACTGTTCCAACATTTGAGGGGCTCCTACAAAGATGAGGGGGTCAAACTATTTTCCAAAGCACTAATAGACAAGACAAGAAACAGTGGTTGGAAACTAACCAAGGACAAAAGCAACCTACAACTAAGGAGACATTCCTAATGATGAGGACAATTAACCAATACAATAACTTGCTTTCAGAAGTTGTGGGTGCTCCATCACTAAAGGCTTTCAAAAAAAGACTGGACAACCATTTGTTTGAAATGCAACTTGGCCATTTTGCTTGTCATCCAATGATGCTTTCAGTGTTATAGACTAGACTAGACTAGACTAGGTTAGGCTAGAAGACCTTTGAGGTCTCTTCCAACTCTATGATTATATGTTCTATATTCTATGTACTGGCTACAGTGCTGGCATCCTGCTTCCTATGCAGCAGTTGGTCTCTGTCCTCTGTGACTATTAATCCACATCTGGGAGCTTCTAAATTTCTAACTGATTGATAGTTTCCTTACAAATGTATGCTAAACATCTATAAGATGTTTAGAGTAAATTAACTAACTAAAATAATATTTTAGCACAGAAAAATTTAGAGTCAGCTATAGGTTATAACATTGCATCAGGTCTTAATTTTTTTCTTTAAAAAGTTCTGCACTGTTATTACATGAAATAGGAATTCATGTTATATTTTAACTTGTCTCAATATTTAATACTGCACAGTAGCAAGAATCTTTTGAGTTTACTGCAGAATATCTATTAATAAATTTGCTATGACAATAAAGTGAAATAAATAAAAGGAGAAAAGTCTTTCTCTCATCAATCGGTACTGTCATATAATAGAGTTTATCAAGAAACAGGATCAAAGATAGCATTATATTGAAAAAGAAGTTGCATACATTGCTTGAAGCAAGGCTGATTTTTTTTTAGGATATCCTTCATTAAGATCATCAGGATTTAAGCAGAATCAGCTCCAATTTCTATGGGTAGAGTTTCGGTATGAATTTATTTATAAGTGACTCAATGGAAACAGAAGGTAAAATATTCTATAACATTGAACACATCATTGGATGACAAGCAAAATGGCCAAGTTGCATTTCTAGACATAGATGTGCTGCAGAAGCCTGCATCTGGTGGCACATTGAATGTTAAAATAAGAGGAAAGTAAATAATTTATTCAGTGAAAAATTGCCTTCATTTTTTAATCTTACCTTCCTTTGATAAGTATGATGATTTAGAAATTGTCATTCTTTTAAGGTTACTTAAAAGTCACTATTTCATACACTGAAAACCTGCAGTATGCCTTCTTTGGCATCAGAACAAGGAATAGGAACACTTACATAGTTATTTTGAGAGTGTCATGCAGTTATTAACTTCTTACATAAGAATGACTACCAACATTTTAAAACCTGAGGTAGTCATCTGTCATATTACTCTCTTACTTTCATTTTGTTATGTAAATGTAAGAAAAGAACACTTAATTTTTAGTGAACTTATGAAGAAAACTAATTTCCTTGAAATCTGAAACATGTAAAGTTGTAACTGCTCAAAATACAACAGTCACAAACTACTTTGTGGACTCAAAGCTCCTTTTGAATAACGTATAACAACATTTAGTACTAGCCCAACATGTCATACCTGAATTTGGACTTTCTTTAAAAGTGCAAAGTATTAATCCACTTCTGAGATACTAGAAGTTCTTAAATCCTTTAAACTTAAAAAAAACTATTAATTTTTATAGATATTTGTTACCAATAAATCAATTTGACATACATAAGTTAAGAAATGGGTGGAAGAAAAAACTAGTGGTTCCTATATTGTCCGGACAATAGGAGAGTTTCTTAATTTCTATAGCAAGAGTATTAATGGACCTCGTATTACAACTTTACATAAAGATGTGAGAAAAAATCCTAAACTTTTCAGTGGATAGTAAATATGAGGACCTGTCCCCAACTGTCCCTCTCAGGAAAGCACAATTCTTGATGCCATGTGATTAATCAAAATAACTTTTAATGAGAAGTAGTGGTTGCAGTAAAATCAAGTGGAATCTAACATTCCCGTGCAAAGCAAAAAAAAAACTTTCCCACACTGAAACCCAAGCCCCCCTGACCAGTCCACTGGCAGCCAATACAGTGCCGCAAGGTTGTTTTGAGAACACTGAAACACAGGACAGAAAATTGTTCATTTTCGGGGCACAGACACCTTGCTATCAGGCTGGAACTGGCTGGGAAGGAGTTTGTTCCATCTCTGAAGACCATCTTCCTCCCTAATTCCCAAGCATCTATAGCATTACAGAAAAAGTGAAAGTATGCAAAGAATGCTTTCCCCCCCTGCCCCTGGGAAGCCTTCTCTCCCATCCAGCAGAATGGTAGGGCACCTGAAAAAGGGGACCCAACAATAGTATTTTGAACTATATAACTAGTATATGGAATCTGACAACTGAACAACAAACATAAATTTTCCATGACCTTACAATGGCTAAAAGACTGATTTTGTAGTATTGGAAAGATAAAAAAATGATTCCATATATTTACTGGATTGCAGATCTGAGTGTACTTGCCACTTTTGAATGGCTTGCCTAAACAAACATTTCTTGCATTCAGGCATTCTAATGTTATGCATTACCCATATCATCACATTCTTACTATTTATTATATTTTAAACTTCTGTTTCCCTTACAGTATTATTCAGTATTATTATTCATTTTTATCCCACCCAAAGGACTCTGTGAGATAAACTAAAGAAATATCATCCAATATCCTTAGAGTACTTTCTCTCTAACCAGCATCATTGTAATCTCTTACAGCCTCTAAGAAATTGAGAGAATTTCAATGAAGAAAAATTTTCATTGAATTTTATACCACTGGGCAACATACATAGAGTTGTCCTACATGTTGCTCTAATATTCTCTAAAATTAGCCTTAAATAATTAGTTCTGAAGCAATGCTTAATGATTAGAAGAACAGCCAGGATATGCTAAAATCTTTAAACTGTGATATATTTATTGTCACATAGAACATTAGAAGAAATTCTATCACTAGAATAATTTAAGCCTATTCTGAAAGAAGAATTGAATGCTCTTGGGGTAAATAACACATTGCACCTGCATACTATTTCCACATGGCCCTTCTCATTTAAATTAACTTAAACATGAGTATTAGAAAAATGTTTCCTATCTTCATGGGTAGTCATGTTCAATTATTTTGGGGGTAATGTTGCACAAACTAGTCTATATATTTATTGAATTTAACTTTGCCACAAAGCAGGAAATAGTGGTACCGCAGATATAAAGTTTTAACAGTACTGAAGCCTTCAGAAGAATTCAGATTAAAAAAAAAATCTCCAGCACTTTTTATAACTCCTTTCCACTCACCTCTTATATTACAATGTTTGTTGCTTAACAGGTCACCCAGAAACAAGATTTAAGAGTATTTTCTCCCTTGAGAAATGTAATTAATTACTCTTGTTTCCCCCAAAGGATTTCACTTTCAGATCATTTATTTTCTAGTGTCACTGATGAGCTGACTGGGAAAATGAAGCACTTGAGTTTAATTACCAGTTAAAATTGCAGCTTTGTGAGCAAGTACTTCATCTTCTACACTTTTTATAATTGTACCTTCTTATGGTATAATATGGAGTTGTATCTCCTTTATTTCACAATATAACAATATATTACTAACACTTTCCTGATGAAAAAATATATATGATTATGTAATTAATTAAGGGTAGCCATAAGCATTCTGCTTAGGGTAAATTTGAGGCTTCCACATACGCTTTCAATGGTTTTCGATAACACATTGTATTAGAGAATGCTAAAGTCTTGAAAATGCTACAGACGGAAAAGCAGCAAGTCAATTTATTATTTCCCTGTGGAGCATTAAGCTTTTGTTTGGCTATTTTTAAGACCTGACAGTCAATCCCAAATTGCAAAATAAATGAAATATTATTCATGAATCTATGTTGTGAAATAAAGGGTGGCATTTAATGTCAAGTATTTTTGTTATTAAGACTTTAGGTTAATTGACTGTTTTTCTGTATAATAAGCATATTTAAAACTGATTTTAAATACTGAAAAAGAACAAGAAGTAGTTAGAGGTATGCATAGGAAAATGGAAACATTAGGCTTAGAAATATACGCTAACTTATTTTGTTTTTTTTCTTTTATCTATAAATGTGCTTCTCTAGTTTGCACCTGTGCTGAAAAATAAAAGTAGTTTTGTAGTAGTTATAGAAAGTAAAAGAGAAAAAAAAGTAAGGATTAATGCAAAAACAAACTATTATTTAGGAAAACACAGTTCATCTGAATATGGAGCAGAAATCAAGCAGACTATATTTAGCTATTGTCATCAACTTTGTTTTCTCTTCTGACAAGGATTTGCCAACAGTGAATGCATAAATGGGTAGACTTCTCTTTTGCTAAAAAAGAAAGTAAAAATTATATTTATGTTTAAGTGAAGAAATAGAGTTGGATAAATTCTGTTGATTAATACTTTTTCATTACAAAGCATTATGTATGTTCTACATACATGCAAGATTCAAAACAATGACTTGACTTAGGGGTAACTAAGCAATTTGGAATTAAAAAAAATAAAATGATGGGAAAATATTCCAGAACAACTGATTTAAGCTGTGTGAACATTAACCACATAACACGTGCTACATGTAGGAATATACCTAGAGCAGACATGTCAAACACAAGGCCCGGGGGCCAGATCCGGCCCGCAAAGTGGTTTCATGTGGCCCGTGAAGCCATCCTGGAAACAGTGAGGGAATGGCCCCCACTGCCTTGGCCCTGGCCCAGAGACCCCCCCGTCTGCCAGAGACCCTTAGATCTGTCCCACTCCTGCCCAGGCCCCCATAGGCACCCTTGATGCCAACGATGTAGAGCTGGCCATGCCCACCCAGTAGGCCATACGCACTCTAGCCATGCCCACCCAGTAGGCCACGCCCACCCAGGCCATACCCACCCGGCCCCCTGAGGGCAACCGCCATGCTGATGCGGCCCTCAATGAAATTGAGTTTGACACCCCTGACCTAGAGTGATCCACATTAGGGCAAAGGAACAAGACTGATTACAGACTGATGAAGTCTGTAATTACCCAGGAAAAAGGATTTTGGTCAAAGTGAATACAGTGCTAAGATGTCAGATAAGTGTATGACAAATATTAAAAAGGCAGAGTATATGACAGGGATTATAGTATAATAAAATTGCTAACAAAATATATCAAAATGCCACATGTTAATTCTGTATATCTTTGATTGCTGTTGCTCAAAAGGATAGATTTTGACTGGATGAATTCATGGAACACAGGTCTATTGAAAACTCAGTTTCTGGGTTGAGTAATATGTCTCCATCTATTAGTTGCAGATGAATAAAGCAAACAAGATAACATACTATGTCTCAAACTCCTTCTTGCAAGCATGAGAGACACCTGTTTAGCTACTGTAAGGAGCAAAATGCTGTACTAAAATTGGCCTTGCCTGACCCAGGAGAGTTCTTACATTCCTATGAACTAGTTAAAAAGGTACAGGAATAGAGGCTTTGCTGTCAGTGTTCCATTATCTGAAGACAGCTTCAAGGAAATGGCAAAATGTCAGTCAAAGAAAAGAACTGAAGAGTTTAAACTCTAGAAGATAAGTTATAAACCAGGAAGAAAAAGTTCTTGGAAGCTGAGGAAGAAAAAGGGTTAGACAGCTTTGTGGTAAAGAGTTAAAACAGGCTGGAGTTAGTTTTATGGTTCTTTATTTTTTCTGTTTAGAATAATTTGGGGCTATTCCCATTTTGCCATGTTCTCTATATAAGCATGAGAAATCTAAGGAAAAATATAGGAGAGTAATATTTTATGACAAGCCTTCATTTTAAGGAGAAACAAGAATTATGATATTTCCCAATTTCACTAGGCTGGTGAAACAACGTTTTACCAGTTTACTTCATACTAGTACAATTGGAAAAATAGGGTTTGTGCTTCTTTTGCTAACATTTTTATAAGACATTCTTAAATTCATTTTATATACTGTTTGCACATTATTCATGTGTATTTCCCTCCAATTTTGGGAAGATCACATAGGAGCCGTGACCAGGGGGGCTTTTGCCCAGGTTTGCCTGGTGCGCCAGTTGCGACCCTATCTGGACCGAGATACCCTACGCACAGTCACTCATGCGCTCGTGACCTCCCGTTTAGACTACTGCAATGCTCTCTACATAGGGCTGCCCTTGAGGACCACTCGGAGGCTTCAACTGGTGCAGAATGGGGCCGCGCGAGTTGTGATGGGGGTTTCCCGAAATTTACTGAAGTTTTTACTGAAGTTAAAAGAATAAATTTAAGTATGTTTTCTTCCCCAAAGCTATCTGCTCCATCTCCTATGTATGTCAGAACCAGGCCTGGCAAGCCAGTTTTGTGCTCAAAACTTAAAATAAGATGAGATGATTGGTGCTTAACAGTTTCAATGACAAGTTATTCTTGTCTCTTACACATATATATCCAGGTTAAAATATTTCAAAAGTTAACAGAAATCTTCAGACTAAATTATTTGTTTCCTATTTATTCACAGTGATAACTTAGTATTTTCAGTACCAATAGAAACTAAATGATCGCAACTGAGAAGAAACAGAGACCAGATCCTTCATTTCATGAGGAGAGGCTGCACTTCACTGACCTACATAGCTGAACAATCACATATGACTCTTAATTTTGTCCCTCCAGATTTTTACAGGTTTACTTTACATCCTTTATTTAACTTTAAAAAATAAAATAAAATTGTGGATTCTGACGTACATTTAGCCATAAAATTCTTGCTTTTATTTGACTTCACATACCGTAAGAACTGAGACAATGTAGTGTATTAGTTATAGTCTATAGAGTAGTATGTGACTTATTCAACAATGTGTAAAACATGCTAATTTAGTACAATACAGTATATGAATCTAACCATCTTATTACTCTTGACCGAAGATCGGTACACTCCTTCTATCTGGGATGGTCACAGATTCGGGAGGTATGCACATGGAGCAGTGAGGGAGGAAGGATACACCCGCCTAGTCAGCCAGATCAGCCGAATCAACCCTGGCGATCAATGGGGTGACAGCCACTGCATTCAACTTTTATTTGCTTGGTAGACTGGGGAGAGAGGCACTCCCCCGCTTCTTTCCACTCCTGCCATGGCAATTTCCTCAGAGCGGGGAGCAGCTGTCTACTGGGCAAGCCCCGAAAGCTTTCTTCCTCTCCCTGATCTTGCCTTACTTGCTCGTCCTCTGATGTAGGCTTCTGCTGGGTTTCCTTAACCTCCCCCTGCCCGTTTTATTTTAATCCCACCACCGCCTCCCTCTTTCACAAAGCCTCGGAAGATTCTTCCCCCCGTCGGTCTCCTCCTCCACTTCTTTGGAACCTTCACAAAAGGTGGAAAGAAGAAAGTCCGAGAGAGAGAGAGAGAGAGAGAGAGAGAGAGAGAGAGAGAGAGAGACAGAGAGAGAGAGAGACAGAGAGAGAGACAGAGAGAGTGAGTGCAGGGGGAGAGCAGTCTTTTCTGAGGGAGGAAAAGCCAGGACAGCAGAGCCGTCCATACCAGAGGTGGACAGGGGCAGGGCTGGTGCACGTTTTGCCTTGTTAATGTTAATAATATTAACATTATTAATTTATAAATCTTTCAAATCAGTTCCTGTCTATAGATGATCACATGTAAGAAGGCATGGGGAACCTCTGACAATTTTCTAGATCTTATCTCCAATATGAAAACTTAATTTCATGATAATATATTTTGCTATGTTGGTACAATTGCATCAACTGTTATGAAAAAAAAGTATTACAAAATATGTTTTCTGTATCATAAAAATCACTATAGCTTATTGCTGCTATTTCATTAATATGCTCATAAAGATGCCCTAGCTGTAATTGGATAACTGGAAGGAATCATATGGATGATTCCATGAAGTCACCAAAAGCTGAATTTGACTCAAAGGAGACTTCAGGACTCCATAAAACAGATCTTACTGTTTAGTCTCTTTCTGCTTACTTAGCATCCATTTCCTTGTGCCTTCCTTTCTTGTTTTCTTGGTTACCATTTTTACATTATAACATTTTTTCTTATTATTTTTAAAGTGCTATGTACAAAGCTGGCTTTTAAAAAATGTTATGTATATTTCAGATAAGTAACTAAATTCATTAAAATGTTTATAGTACAAGCTTGTTCAAAGAGATGATAACAGATTACATGACCTGCCAGGACGGAAGCTTATTTTTAGGTTGGGACCAATCAAATAACACCAGAAATAGCTATTGCATACAACCATGAAGACTTTGCTAGTCTATACTAGTTGTGCTGCCACCACGTGGTTGTTTTGGGGAAATTATAATATGCTATCTTAACCTGGTCAGTCAACTCCTCCTTCCCTATGACATATTTCCTCCTTCTCCTGATCATGTGCCTTACACCCCTCCCCTTTCTGGGATGGACTTCCTCCTTCTTCTCCCTGGGGACTCTCCTCCTCCATAACCGGCAGACACACGTGCAGACACTGGGAGTCGTTACTGTTTTTTGACCTTGGAAACATTGTGCGTTATCATCTAATTCACCTCATCTGCTGTAATCTACTCTGCATGCAAATAAAGGTATTTCTGGATGATAAAAGATATTTTCATGAGTTCTACTATCTGGCAAGAGCTGTTATCAGTGAAATATCCGCCTATACAGACCAGCACAGGGATCTTAGCAAGGGGAAAAAACATTATACAACAGCTTGATCCAGAATACTAGTAAACAGTATACATCTAACAACAGCATACATCTAATAACAGCATACATCTAATAACAGCATACATTTAACCCTTTTTTCATTACAAATATTCTGCATTAAGCAATCACTGTGATGCTTGATTTATTAGTATGTTAAAAACGCTGCTGTGAAATATTGCCTTATGTTTAGTAGCTTCAAACAGTTGCTGTCTAGAAATGACAACACTTACTTACTTTGGCAATTGATTTTGTTTCTTCTTTGATGTGAAAATGTAGTTATAAATAAATCTGTTGAAGAACGATGCCATTCTTGCTAGGTTGCATTCCTTCAGTTTATGAAAGCAAGCTAACTGAAATAGACCAGGAATTTTGTTTTTCCAAGAAAAACCTTGAGCACTAAGCCAAAATCATAAATAGAATGGGAAAGGATTAACTTTAGATCTCATGTCAGTAGCAATATGAAGTCAGTGGATGCACTGCTACATCAATCTACAATCTAATAAATTACTGGCTTTATTGACTATGGATGTCTATATATCTAAGGAGCTAGTTTTCAGTAACATGTTTAAATGGTGGATTGTCCCTTTCTCCTGGTTCTAAAAACAAACAAAACAACTTTTTACTTTCTTCAAGAGACAATTTGTTTCATGTGGCTATTCAGTCTATAATTGCTTGTCAGCTTGTCTCCAACTTTTTTCCTTCTTTTTAATCATCCAACACTGTAATGGGAAATATGTCCTGGCTCCACTCTCATTTGAGAGCTCTGGAGAAATTTTCTCTAACAAATGTTAAATGTTATTTATTCCTTCATTCCTCCTGTTCTATTCAGTTTGTCTTCTACTACCTCAGTATTTGAATTTATTCCTCTCTGTTTCAGTGGAAATGGAAGGTATAACCTGGAAATTATTTAGCAAATTCATTGAGAAAGTGTGTCATAATAATTCGGAGATAAAATGATTTTTTTATTTACCCATTTCTAATGAATGCATATCTCTTGGTTCAAGGAAGGATAGAGAATGATGATTGTTAAATAACATCAGAATGTTTGCCTTAAATGTAACGTTGTCACTCCTACACAATATGAATGGGTATCTTCAGTGACCTTGGGCCAGTCACTCTCTCTTCGACCTAGAAGGTTCTATATCAGGCCAAGAAAATTGCAGGGAAGGAATCAAAAATGCACAAAGGCACATACACAGACAAAGAGTAATCCAATAGGCATGAGGAAATATTTCTCAGTATTCTCTTGTGATATGTATCATACAAAAGCAGACTGTGTGATGTCTTTCTATTCAAAAATAAACTATGTGCAATCACAACACTTATAATTCTAATTTGTTTAAGCATTGCAATGGACCTTTAGATGAACATATTATGTTTTATATTTTCTCACTATAAGATGTAAGGATACATACAGTATATGAATTCTTTGGATGAAGGTGTTTATATATGAAAGGAATTGTAGTGGTATATCTCAATACTAATAAAATCTTATCCCAAGTTCAATAGTAATATTTTGTAACATTAAAAAGCAAGAAATAAAAAATAAAATTCTACCACATCTTAAGAATATATTTTTCACAGCAACCACATACTGACATACTGTGTCAATTTTAAATGTCAAGGATTTTATGTGCACTTCTTGGAAAAAGACATTACTTTTAAGTCTTTCTATAGCATATCTTTTAAATTTTTTCTAAAAAGTGGTTCATTAATCCATTGTGACCCTTGCTCTTCCTCATATACTGAACTCCTGGTGAATTTAAATCATTTTTTATCTTTCAAACAATCTCAACATTTTATGTATAGAAAATAAAGTCTCTAAACCAAACTTGATTTGTGGTAACTTCATACATGTGTCTATGTTGCACATTTGTTAAACTTCTCTGCCTAGCAGTCTAATATTTCTGGTGGTTTTCTATCCAAGTAGAAACCAGCTGTGATCTGGAGTATTTTCTGAAGGACAACCAAGATTGGATAGTTGGATTGTTGCCATTTAGATCTGTCTGTCTGTCTGCCTGTCAATCTTCCATTTAACCAAGTGAGATTCTCAGAGACTGCCTGGTCAAGTCACTGCAATTTACTTGGCAATGTTTTTCATAAGTGCCATTGCCTCATTCCTGGGTTGAGAGAAAGTGATTGGCCCAAGGTCAGCCAGCTGGCTTTATGCTTGAGACAGGACTATGACCAGCTCAATCATAGGTGATTAACTTCTGCATGCCAGAAAGATGGGACTATGACAGTCAGAGCATCTTCAGAATGGCCTCTTTGGATATCTTAACATGCAAAGGAGTTTTTCACCTAGTTAGACCCTTCCAATCATGTAGTTGTATCCAGTAATGGCAAGCAATGAAGATCTTTCTGCACATGTCTCATATGTTCCTTGTATTTTGTTGTGATTAGCAGTTTTTCAGCCATATTTTACACCAGCTGCAAAACCTGGAATCTTTTCAAGAGTATCTCAGTAGTGGTATTCTTTAGGTTTGAAGTTTCCTAAATAATAGTTGAAACTATGGTTACATGGGGAACATGAGTCTTGGTGGCAGGGATGAATTAAGTCGTTTTTTAAAAAAAATAATCATTCTTTTTACTTGATAAAATGGCACAGTCCAACTTTGTTTTGGTTGTGTGTATATCACAAAATAATGTGAGGAAAAAAGGTAAAAGGATATAACCACAATTTTTTTGACCAAAAAGAAAAGGGACACTATAAAAGGAATAAAATTAAAACAGGTAATGTTGACTGATCATATGATTGAAATCCAGTGACAACTGGATACCTGCACAGCACAGTACAGATTTCAAACAATCAAGGATCAGAGTCCAAATTACTGTGTACAGACTAGACAAAAGAGAAAAAAACCTCTTCTATTTCTACTCTATCTGTACCAATTCAATTTTTAAATCCATTTTATTCAGACTTTGTGCCAAAACTATATGCTATTTTATGCACTATTCACTGCTTAATTTGGTATTGGTCCAAATTAAATTTCTGTCACTGAGTCTGGAGACAGAAACAAAAGAAATTACTTTGCTGTCATGTTTTGCTCCTAGCTGCAGGCTTTTATGTGGTATGATGTAATGTAATTTAAATTAGTACTTAATTCATGAGCACTTTCCTGCTGAATACTCAAGTGGGTTTTAAATTATACATATGAACATATGTGCATAATGATAAAACTATTTTGTAACTGCTAATTGTCAGAGGTCACTAGAATTGCCTAAATTTTATGTTAAATTTTAACAGAAATATATGGAATAAATAATAGAACAACAGAAGTCTGGTTCAAGAATATATATTTTTTACTAAATAAGCTGTTTCAACAGTATGGGGAGTTAAATCTATTCTTAATTATTTTGGTTTTTTTTAAATTAAGTAAACAACCATATTAAAATGAATGCTTTCTCTTGTCATATTAGCTTGCTCTATGAGATACAATTAGTTTAGGCCATGGCTGAATTACAGAACTCATTTTCTCAATGAGAAGGCAAGCTTTTTTTAAATGTGTAATATTTGATATTTATTATCAACAAAACAATGAGTTTAGTGCATCTGCCCGAAGAATCTGTTTTCTATATTTCATTACTGTAGAATCACAGATTTCATGGTAAAGTCCAGGGCTTTTTTTCTCATAGAATGCTCAGAACGGTGTTCTGGCACCTTTTTTTTGCAAAAAAGCTCCCTCTATTGGCTTTCGAAAGCCTATTGCAGGAGTAGGCAATCTTAGCTCTTTTTTATGACTCGTGGACTTCAACTCCCAGAAATCCTGAGCCAGCCACGCTGAGAGGAAAGAGAGAGGTTTACAAGCTGAGCCATGATGGCTCAGGAATTCTGGGAGTTGAAGTCTTTGAGTCATAAAAGAACCAAGGTTGCCTACCCTGCACTAGAGGAGGACATTAAAATTATTTACAAGGTTGCTTCTTTAGGATCTAAACTTTTAGAATCTAAAACAGCTAATACAAAAAAGCCAACAGGAAAGAACCTCACATTTTTCATCTGCTTCTGTCTTTTGGAAGGTAAAATTAGATAACAAAATAATCTTTTTCCTATGTTAACATCTCTGCAATGAAATCAATAAAGGTAACAGGAAAGAAATGAGAAACATTTTTGTCAATGTAATATGTCTAATTTAGCTGATTCTAGAAAAAAAGAGTATCTTTTGTACATACACGATTACAACTAAACCACTTTAAATTAAACCATTCTTAAGAATGAAATATTCTTAATTTGGACTTTACTTTTACTGTGTGGGCTGTTGTGTGTTTTGAAAAATAGATCATTTAGAATCTAGTTATGTTGAACTTCAGTCTTTAAATAATTAACCTAGTATATACATAACAATATATGATGTTGTCCATGGTGAGCTTAACATCAATAACAACATTTATCAAAAAGGCTAAAATAATTTCTGGTGGTATTATCTGTACATTAAAATTTTGTTTAGTCACAATCTTTCACTTTTCACATTCTGGACAAGCAGTAGTCATGTATCCTAGCAAAAGATGTTACATGTGTGCATAAGTGTAGTCAGTAGCATATGCCTTTTTAAAAATATCAAACATGCAAAGAAACAAAAATAAGTCCAAAATATCTGTATTACATCCAGAAATGCCAACTTTGCAAACAATATTTCTCATCCATAACTATGGCACCCTAAGGATACCTGCATACATGCAAATGCTTCTCTGGGATCAGTAAGACAGCAGGGATTGCTTTTTCCTTCCAGTAACAGATTGCTGGGAAATACCAAACACGGCCTTGAGAATTCCAATGTTTGTTACAAATTTTCCTGGATGTGGTTGGAAAGAGGCCTAGAAATGCCAGCACAAATACATCACACACTGAACGTGCACACACAACTAATTACAATCTTCAATTATATGTGATATATCTAAAATGAGATGGGCTGTCTCAACTGCAACTTGCAAACCGTTCCGTTTTGTGGCAAAACAATCCAGGACAAGCTGATCAGCAGAGCTTAGAGAGGACTCATTAATACAATTTTTGGGAAGGAAAGAAACAGAAGGACAGTTTAACATCTGATGTTATGTTATGTAATATCTTCTGGGAGTTGAAGTCCATGAGTCATAAAAGAGCCAAGGTTGCTTACCCCGGACCTATTGGCTTTCAAAAGCCAATAGGAATTGCTGCTAAGCAGACCAAAAAACCCGGCCGGCAAACGTTGTACAGGCAAGTTGTCTGCAGTGAAGGCAGGAACTTTGCACCCCTCTCTGCTGCCCAACTACACCATCTCAACTAGGTAAGTAAGATATTATTTGCAAATAGGATGGCAATAAATAATTTAGGCTGCATTTACATCAGGGCTTTTCAACCTTTTCAAAAATTGTACCACTTTTAAGACATGACAATATTCAAGTACCACCAGTGCTTAACAAGGTGTCAAAAACTTGACTAAAAAGGGGGGGGGTATTTTGGGTTTCATTGGTTAGATTAATTTATTGTTATAGAAATGGCTAGTTTATAATATAGAAATATAATATACTCCTGCAACAGAGGAAATCATAAGTCAGTGCCTTTTCTTTTTCCCTTCTCCCCCTCACTTTTCCATTTTTCTCTCACCCTTCGCTCGCAAAAGACCCCCCATTCACTCACACTTTGCTCACAAAAGCCTCCAATCGCTCTCACTCACTCCTCCATCTCTTTCAAAGGCACCTCATTCAGTCTCTCCCCCACTCACTCCATCTCTTTCAAAGGCCTCTTGCTCACTCGCTCACTTACTGCCCCGTCACTTCCAAATGCCATTTGCTCATTCACACACTCACTTACTGCCCCAACGCTTCCAAACACCATTTGCTCATTCACGCACTCAATTACTGCCTCGTCTCTTCCAAACTCTTCCAAATGCCACTTGCTCGCTCACTTACTGCATTTGGAAGTGATGGGGCAGTAAGTGAACGAGTGCTTGTGCCAGAGGCCATCAGCTGTTTGGCACCAGAGACCACATAGCTCTGGGTCGGCATTCGGAGCAGCTCTGGGTGGGGGCTCAGCACAGGCTGCAGTGTGGCAACTGCGGGGAGGGGAATCCCCATGGCCTGTGACTTCGAGCAGCAGGGGCGGGGGTGCAAAGGACAGGCTGCGATGCCATAGCAAGACACCAGCATCACTCCCAGTGACAGCACCTCTGAATTCTGGCACCTTTTTTTTTTAGAAAAAAAGCACTGGTAAAGTCTAATCAAAACGGTTTATACTAAGAAATAGTCTGTAACAGAGATGGTCTGGAAGTTCTGTAGATCTGAGAAAATTATATTATACCAATGCACTTCATATGGAATTGCCTTTGAAAGTAGCTTGGATGCTCCAGCGGTCGAGAATGCCATACAGACTCTGAACTGGTTATGCAGCTCTTTCAACAACGTTGCTACCAAGATAATTTCAAGTTGTATTAGGTGGCTTAGACTTAGATATCAGATGCAACATCTTATATATCAGTCTTGGAGGAATGTCCTTTTGATTATGCTTCATTAGCCAGGAACTTGCTTTTGCTCACCTGAGAGAGTACATCTCTGTATTAAAGAATGATGTACACACTGACTGTAGAGCTTCACTCCTGTTCAGATATGACCCCTGGAACAACTGTAAGCTTTCAAGCCCAGTTGAAAATATATTTGTTCATCTAGGCGTTTAATAGAAGACATACTGTGCTTTCCCCCCCCTTCTTTTATTCTTGTCTTGGTTTAAAAAATTCTGTTATTTGTTTGTTTATGATTTTTTTATTATTTCAATGTGTTTATTTACCAGTATTTTTATACCATTCAGTGTAACAAGAATCCTGGATATTTACAAAAAAACCCTTAAAATTAGGTAAATAAAACTGCATAAAATAAGTCATTTCTATAGCCAAAGGACAAAAAATACATTTCTTGGGAGTAAGTTTAGTAAATAAGTTACTTTAGGATCATACCAAGAACATGTATTCTAAACAGAATCAGATCTTTTATCTAACTGGAAAACTTTTACTTTTTTATTCTTCTATTTTTGTAAGTGCCTCTTAATAATATATCTATTTTCTGGTTGCTTTTTTACTAGGAAAGGCAAATGAGGCATAACTGCATCTAGAACATGGTTCCTTGGTAGTAATTTGCTCTGAATTAAATTAAACAAATAAGTGAATCATACTTCATATCTGGGGAGACGGAGGGATGAAGAACATAATTTGTTTATACTCATTGATTCTGGCATCTCCTGAGACAATTAGGAAAACATCATCTGAAAGCCTGGTGAAAAGCTGTCAACTGGAGATGAAAAGTTACATGGATAGTCTATTTCCTATCTTGGGTTAAATATTAAAAGTTTCAAAACAAACATTGGTAATAGGCAGGATTTTAGTTATTTTGTTAAAGTAATCTTTTCCCGGTTCCCACTTTTTTCTTTATCACAGTTTCTAAACAGATTATATTTTTTCAGATAAGATGCACATTTAAAAAAAAATCATATGTTTAGAAAACTTTGGATACTCCTATTTGTTAATGGAGAGCTTCATATGTTCTTGCAGGAAAACACTATTTTATTGCACCTATTGTTTCTGCAGTTTTAGAAAACAATATATGGACACCTACCAAAGTGAAGAAAACATAAAAATATCACATAATTTTTTTATAAATACTCATGTGAGCCAGAGAAATCAGAAGCAAGAAATCCCCACCCCAATGGCTCATAAACATGAATTCATACTGATATTAAAATTCAGTTGCATATTGATTGCTTCACTCTGAGCATGCATGATGCATAGTTCAACTTTTCATTTTAGTGTTGAAATTGCATTCATAAATGTATTAGTTTTAACAACCTGCTAGATAATTTTTGTTTGGAGGAATAGACAAAAAATTATGACTAACCTAAATTATCTTGTTTCATATGCAGAGGACAAAAAGAAGACAGTGTGGAAAAGTCCACATTTTATTTAATTAAATGTAAGTTGATTTTAGGATCAGAAATAGCGTACAGAGAGCATAATAAAAATAAAATGCAATATCAATAGCATTAAATGTTTGCTTTAATGAGGTAATTCAAAATTCAAATTTCTTTCCTGAAAGTGGAAAGAAGTGAGTGGGTGGGAATAATTCCTGTTGGATTCCATTCCATATCTTGGAGAAATGTAGGAATATTTTTTTATTAAAGGTCTATAGCTACAGTGTATTATTATGTAACTTTAGTTTTCTTTCTTATGTACTGATTTTCCACATTTGGCATATAAAGGAACTTCACGAATCTCCTATTTTTCTTTTTAAAACAATTGCTTTCTATGAAATATGTACATATTATTTTATTTAAAAACCCCCACAAATAGTAGAATACTATCTATGCCATTTTGCATTTCTAGTATTTTAGTGACTAGCTGGAACAAATATGGAAAATAATTCCCCAACAACAGAACTGTAGATAATGTTAGTGATATAAAATTGCTACCTAAATGTATTTATTTAGAAATAAGAAAATTCATAGATCATAGATCATGGGCTACTACAATGTATTTGAATGTAGGACTCAATACAATATCCATGAATAACAAGCAGGAAACTCTTTAGATTATTAAGAAAGGATTTTCAAGTTCAATTACCATAACTAACTGTATCAAATAAATAATGTTATTAGTAATTTATAGAAGTAAGTATTATGGCTTTTTCATACTTCTTAACTGATAAATTGAAGTGGAAGATAATACAGTTAAATATTAATAATTATTAATCCATTTTCTAGGTGGTCTGTTTCCTTAGAATATTTTATGTAGGTTATGTAACAGCGTTTTATGGGTAAAGTGGCATTATGCATACATAAAAATTTCATATCTGTAAAATGGAGTTAAGTGTGAATAAATTATATTTATTTGATATATTTGATATTTGAGGGAACACCTGCTGCCAGCATCAAGTTCCCTTCGTCCAGTGCGCTCGCAGAGGGAGGGTCTTCTCAGGGTGCCGGAGGTAAAAGATTGCCAGCAGATAACACCCAGGGAGAGGGCCTTTTCTGTGGGTGCGCCTGCCCTCTGGAACCAGCTGCCCGTAGAGCTCAGGACTGCCCCTGACCTACGCTCATTCCGCCGGGACCTGAAGACTTGGCTCTTTGAGCTCTCTGACCCAGGCTGAGAATTTTAACTGGGGTTTTATTTTCAGGGATAATTTAATCTTTTAATTCTCTTTTAACTTTGTATTTTATATTGATGTGATTTTAAAATGCCCTGTAAACCGCCCTGAGTCCTTCGGGAAAGGGCGGTATATAAATCTAATAAAATCTAAATCCAAAATCTAAATCTATATGCAACAGTGATAAATATATGTGGCTCAGGACTGAATTGTTGGTTCTTTATTCCATTGCTTGAAGTTGCAAAATGAAAGCTCAGGGAAACCCAATTTCTGGGACATCATAATAATGAACCTGTGTGTTTTCACAGTGTTGTGAAGAAAATCTTCACCTTCATTTTTACCATTTGCTTTTGTCATCTTTTATTCTTGATAAAACAACTCATCTTTTTCCGATACACCATTTTTTGGTCAAGTGTCATACAGTACTTAGGTCAGCACAGTACCACTATAAATGACCAAACTTTTGACCCTGAGAGTCAAAAATTCAAACATGGTGAATTACTTAAAATGCTCTGTTATTGTAAGTGCTCACTCCTTTCATTCCACAAGCCACAGTAACATCTCACTACATGAAATGAAAGAACAAATGCTAAAGAAAATGTCAAAGTTGGGGGGCCTCAGTACCGCTATATTTTGCAGCTTATAGTATTGAGAGTGTAACTTTTCATCCAAGTTTTGTATACATTTTATGAAATGCACAGCTTAGAAAAACATGTATTGATTCAATTGATTCCCAGAGTTACAAAGCCACTTTTTCTTCTGAGGAAATGTGGATACATTTGCAAAATACAATTGCTCACAACTGAACTATAGAAGGTCCTTTTAAAATTGTGAATGGATCTATTAAAAAATAATATACATTCTCGAGAGATCATTTGATACTATTCAGACTAATGTAATCTAGATAAATGAGACCTCCAAATAAATGTTTACACCTCTGGGTAGGTGAACCCTCATTTTTTGCACATTCAACTATGTATGTATGTATGTATGTATGTATGTATGTATGTATTTATTTATTTATTATTTATTTATTTATTTATTTATTTATTTATTTATTTATTTATTTATTTGCCACCTAAAACAACTGTGGGTGACTTTAACTTAGATAAAATGTGCAGGACTGAACAATGGTGACAGTTCAAATCTCTTGAGTTAGTGTAAGTAGAACTAGACCAAAATGAAAACAAAAATCCAGGGGTCTTTGTTTGCATTTAGAGATTGATAATATAAGCCAGTGGGAAATTTGCTGAGGTTTCATTTTTCACTCCTCCCATCAAGCTTTTTAGTGATCTATCTAAATATTTCTTGGATGAAATGAAAAAAGGGAAGAACAAAAATTAATATCTGATATATATGTGTGAATGACTGGATCTACTATATATATACTTATGTCATTTTTAGCCGAGCAACTGATGTAATAAGTGACCAGCCCTGATCTATAATCTTGATTTCAGAAATGAAATTCATTCTCCACATAACCAATTATTATAAAAAATTGTTTAAGCTCTAAATGAAAGATGCAATGAAACTCATAAGATTGTCTCTTAGACACATTTACTTTCCTCTTGCCTTTTTTGTGCTGCAGTTCTCACTGCAGTATTGATTTAAATAATGTTAGTTAAATAGTAGACAAAAGTTCCCATATTAGAGGTACACTGAATTAGTTACTTGAACAAATAAGTATACAACAAATCTGTGTTATGTCAGATTTCACTAGGCACATACCTGAAACATTGAATAATGACATTCTGATTAGAAAATTTCAATAGTAACTCAAAAGGTCTAGCTCTGCTCTTTCATGCAATCTATTATTATTATGGTTGGTTGCACAGTCAGGGAGATGTTTAGATTGGATTTGGCATTTTATTCACCTATCAAGTCCTTCCCAAGGACCTCGGATAGACAGATATTGTTTGTTTAATGATGTTAAACATATCATTACAGGATATAAGCTGTTCCAATTAAAGCTACCTTTTGCAATTGACTGATAGTTATTTTGTCAATGCCAATGGTGTTCATGATTTTTTGGGATTGCACACAAGGCGCCTGTTCCTATTAGCACAGTCTTTTTTTTTTTGCCACAGTCATTCTACTTAGATTTACAGGTCTTTATATTTTGTGATTTTTTTCAGTTCTTTCTCTTCTATTCTGCTGTCTCCACATCTACTATCCAGACTTTTTTGTCTTATCGAAATTGTTACATCTGCTGTTTGAATTCTAAAGTTCCATTTTTCATTACTTTATCTATTTTGTAGTCCCACCAATTCTTGCTTGCAAGCAAACGGTATTTCTTGCAGCTATCCCACTATACCATTGCTGCTATTTTTTTTCTTGCATTGGGTTGGTCAGTCTCTGTGATCTTCTCTCAGCACAGATTGACCACAACAATGCAAGAAAAAAAATATAGCAGCAATGGTACATTGGAATCTCTTCAAGAAAAACAGATATTACTCTCTAGCTCAATGGATTTTATAGCTTTAAAGTGAAAGTGCGCAACAAGTGAAAGTGGGGGAAGATGGCGGCTAAAACTTCCAAAGCTCTCCGGAGTGCGGGGGCTTCCCCGGTGCAACAGACCTCGTTGCAAGCTTTGCTTCCTCCTGCACCTCCTCCGGCATTGACGCTTAAGGATTTACAAGATGCCTTTGAAAAGCATTCACAATTAATGTCAGATATGTTGGATGAAAAGATGGAAAAGCTGGAGGAGAAATTGGAGGAGAAGATGGAAGAGAAGTTTAGAGCAATGAGGGTAGACATTTTGTCTACAATTGAAAGTGTGGCTGAATGTGTGCAACGTTTGGATGAAAAAGTGGAGGATCTTAGTCAAAAGAACTCTATATTAGAAGTAAAGGTATTAGAGAATGAAAATATAAGGGACAAAATGGACGGAGAATTGAGCCTTGTCCAGTACCATCAGATGCAGTATGCTATTAGAATCAGGGGCTTAAAAGAGAATCCTAAAGAAGATTTAAAGCAGCTGATCTCTGAGGCTTTGGAAGCGGTATTGTGCCAGCCAGCATCTGAAATTGAGGGAAGTATGGATAAAATCTTTCGCGTAAATTCATGGATTGCAAGACAGAGGAAGTTACCTAGAGATGTGGTGGTCTACTTTACAAAGAGAGCAATTAGAGATGAAGTTATTCAAGCTGCTTACGATACTAAATTTGTGGTTGCTGAGCAAGAAGTCCTGGTTTTAAAAGAGATTCCTCCAAAGATTTTAAGGAGAAGGAAAGATTTTGCATTCCTTGCACAGGAACTTAAGAAATGTGATATCAAGTTTAGATGGGAGATTCCAGTCAGAATGGTGGTGATGCACGAAGGTAAAAGACATCGTCTGGTTACTGTGACTCAGGCACGTGATTTTTACAGTAATGTGTTAAAAGCAACCCCCCTATCACTTCTGGAAGCTGCAAAGGGATATGGCGAGGGAAAGCCTCAAGACGCTGAAGGTAGACAGACAGAGGAGAATGGTGCTGGAGGGGATCAAGTTACAGTTTTATTGGCTGCTGCTGGAGAGCAGAGGATGACGCGTGCCGCCCTAAGACGAGCGAGACAAGAGCAGGAGCCAGACCAGCAGAAAGTTATGGAACCTCCAAAGCGTACTTACAGTGAAGCTGTGGGAGGGGCGCGGCCCAGAGAAGTTACAGGGGTCCTTGCAGACGTGCTCCAAAAGCTTCGGGACGCCAAGAATGGCGACTAAATTTCTAACCTGGAATGTCAATGGATTAAATTCACCACAGAAGAGAAAGAAAGTTTTTCAATATTTAAAACAATTTAAGACTGATGTTATTTGTTTGCAAGAAACGCATATTAGGGTTATGGACCAAAAGTACTTATCGAACTCAAGGTTGGGTACGCAATTTGTTGCTTCTGCAATGAATAAGAAAAATGGAGTGGTTGTCTACGTTAAGAGTACTCTAACAGCGGAACTAATTGAAGTAGATAAGCAAGGAAGATATGTTATGATAGATTTGCTGTTAGAAGGTAAAAAAACGCTTTTAGTTGGATTGTATGCTCCTAACCAACAACAAGCTGACATTTTTAACTTACTACATACAAAGGTCACCCAATTGGATTATAAATCTTTTATTTTTATGGGAGATTGGAATGGTGTCTTAGACGTACAGATGGACAAAGCTGGTTTTTTTAAGCGTGCCCCGAGTCATGCTAGACTGCCTAAATCTTTTTTTGAAATGAAGGATGATTTGGAATTGCGAGACATTTGGCGCGATACACATCTACATGAAAAGGATTATACTTTTTTTCTGATAGACATCAATCTTTTTCTAGGATTGACTTTATATTACTGACTAATGACTTTTTTTCTAGGACCAAGAAGGTAAAGATCTGTGCAAGAACTATTTCTGACCATAGTCCAGTTTGGTTAGAGATCAATAAGGACAATAGAGATAGGCGCTCTTGGCGCGTAAATGAGAATTTGTTTAGAAATCAGAGAAATGTGGAAGAATGTAAAAAGCAGATGAAGGATTTTTTTGAAATTAATATGAATAAGGATACCTCTATGGACATGGTTTGGGATGCTAGCAAGGCCTATATGAGAGGGGTGTTGATATATATGAACAATAAACACAGACGTACTTTGGAAGCCAGAAGGAAAGAATTGGAGAATGAAATTAGGGAAAAAGAAAAGGCCCTAATTTTGAACCCATTGGATGTGAAGATTAAGGAGGTCATTAACCTGTTAAGAGGACAATTTGATAAGTTGATGGCTGATCAAGTGGCAACTAATTTACGGTTTGCTAGGCATAATACTTTTTGCAATGCTAATAAACCAGGCAGATGGCTAGCCTACAGGTTAAGGAAAAAGCAAAGGGCTTCTAATATAGATAAAATTGAATATAAGGGAAAGGTTGTGTTTCAACAGGATCTTATTAAGGAAGCCTTTGTGGATTTTTATTCTAAACTATATGCTAAGGAGAAGATTAATGAAAAAGACATTGATGTATATTTGAAGAATGCTAGCATCCCGGTTCTTACGCAAGAACAAAAGGAGAAGATTAATCAATTGATAACAGAAGAAGAAATTCTTATAGCAATTAAGGAACTGAAGGTGGATAAAGCGCCAGGCACGGATGGTCTGACTGAGGCTTACTACAAAAATTTACAATTGGAGCTGATAAAGCCGTTAAAGGAATTGTTTCAGACAATTCAGAGGGTGGGAAGGGTGCCTCCGTCTTGGAGAACTGCTTTTATTTCTTTGATTCCGAAGGAAGATCAAGATGCTACTCAAGTTAAAAATTATAGACCAATATCACTTTTAAATACAGATTATAAGATATTTGCTAAGGTGTTAGCTAACAGATTGATGAGGGTTTTGCAACAGATGATTCATGGGGATCAAACTGGGTTTATTGGTGGTAGACAAATGAAAAATAATGTGAGGCATATAGTAGATGTGGTGGAGTTCTTGGAAAGGAACAACCAGATCCCTGCGGCGCTAATTTTCTTAGATGCAGAAAAAGCTTTTGATCAACTGAATTGGCAATTTTTGATGAAAGTTTTAGATAAAATGAATTTTGGGGATAAATTTTTGCAACCAATTAGGGCATTATATCAAAAACAAACTGCCCGAATAATAGTTAACAATAGTTTGACTGAAGTATGTAATATTGAAAAGGGCACAAGACAAGGGTGTCCGTTATCACCTTTACTATTTGTTTTAACATTGGAGATATTATTGATAAAAATACGGAGTTCGGAAAAAATTAAGGGTATTCAAATTAGAGATCAGGATTATAGACTGAGGGCGTTTGCAGATGATCTGGTTGTTACGGTGACTCAGCCAGAAAACTCTGTTGTGGACCTGATGGAGATAATAATGCAATATGGGAAGGTTTCTGGATTTAAGGTTAATGCACAAAAAACCAAAATTTTGGCCAAAAATATGACAGCATCACAAAAGGCCCTTTTAGAAGGACTAACTGGATTTGAGATTGTTAAAAGGGTCAAATATTTGGGGGTGTATTTGTCACCCTCTAATACAAAGTTATATAAAAATAACTATGAAAAGTTATGGGGAAAAATTCAAAAAGAATTGGAGAGCTGGGAAAAACTGCAATTGTCTTTGTTGGGAAGAATTGCAGCAGTGAAAATGAATGTCCTGCCTAAATTTTTATTTTTATTTCAAATGATACCGGTCCTTAAAAAAGATTCTAATTTGGAAGAATGGCAACGGGGTATCAATAAATTTGTCTGGGCAGGGAAAAGGCCACGAGTTAAACTTAAGATTATGCAGGATACTCGTGAAAGAGGTGGTCTTAAAATGCCTAATCTTAAATTATATTATGAAGCTGCTGCGTTATCAGGAATAAGTGATTGGATTAATTTGACACAAGAGAGATTATTAAATCTTGAGGGCCATGACTTGTTATTTGGCTGGCATGCATATTTGTTGTATGATAAGAAGGTAGATAATGTGTTTAAAGTGCATATTTTAAGACAGGCATTGTTGAGAGTTTGGAAGAAGTATAGACATAAGTTAGATTACAAGATGCCGTTGTGGGCAATCCCAAAACACGCAATAGAAAACATAAATGTTGGCTTCAAACATGATGTGACTACGAATAAGGAGATTTTAAGCTTGGAAAGAAATGTCTGGTGTTTGAAGCCGTACAATCTCTTGCGAGATGAGAAGATTGTTCAAACTTGGTTTCAATATACTCAGTTACGGGCCAGGTGGAAAGAAGATCAGAAAATTGGTTTTGCAATGACCGATGAAAATCTGATAAAGCAAATTAGAAACCAGGGTCCAGCACATATCAAACGGATATATCTTGCATTGATAGAAATTGACTCAGAAACAGAACTTGTTAAAGACTGTATGATAAAATGGGCTCAGAATATTCAAGAAGTTATTACAATGGATACTTGGGAAAAGATCTGGGTGAGGAACGTAAAATTCACGCAAGCCCAAAACCTAAGAGAGAACTTTTATAAAATGTTTTATAGATGGCATCTAGACCCAAAAAGCTTGCAAGTATGTATCCGAATTATCAGCCTAAATGTTGGAGGTGTGGAGGCGAAGATGCAACGTATTTTCATATATGGTGGACCTGCAAAAAGGTTAAGGCTTTTTGGATAAAAATTTGGTGGAATATGCAGAAGATCTTTAAGCAAAGGATAAAGTTTTGTCCGCAACTGTTTTTGTTGGGCATAATTACAGAAGCTACTGTGGTGGACGTTAAGTTGATGCTGAACTTAATCACAGCAGCAAGACTTTTAATAGGTCAATATTGGAAAAAGGAGGAACTGCCGACTATAGAAGAATGGACTCTAAAGGTTTCTGACCTGGCGGAAATGGCAAAGATTTCGGCTTACCTGAAAGATCACTCGCAAGAACGTTATATTATGGAGTGGAAAAAGTGGGTTGATTATATTCAGAACAAATATGGGACTAATAAATTTCATTTAGCATTTGAATAAGTTTCCTTTTCTGTTTTCTTTTCTTTTTATATGTAATATTAATATTGCTTGTAATCATTTTATATGAGCTAGAGGGTGATAGAATTGATGGCTTATTGTTGTTAGCATATGGATGCTTATGATTGTTCTTTGTTTTTATACCCTGTATTTAGCTCTGGGAAGTCGGGGGGGGGGGAGGGGGGAATGGGTGGGAGGGATAGGGAGGGTTAGGTAGGGGTGGGGGGAGGGGGATTGTTAAAGTTAAAATGTACTGTAAAACTTTTCAATAAAAAAAAGAAAAAGAAATACAGATAGATGATGCACTATTTTTTCAGTTTTTTCCATAGGTAGCTGTCTTCTCAATTCTTGCTTTGTATTCATTTGTTCCTAGAGCTTGGACTTGTCAAGCCAGAATTAGCCCCTCTCATTCTCTTTGTTCAACTTGCCTGCTCTTAGCTATTGCCAGGTCTTGTTATCTGCTTTGCCTGCTTTTTTTTTAAAATGTACTGACCATGCAATAATTTGCCTTGCCATAGAATATAGATGGGTTGCCCAATCTCTCCTTAGAAACTTCCAGAGTTGGAGCATTCACAACTTCTGGAGGAAATTTTTTTCAACTGTCAGGAAATTTTCTTCTTAGTTCTAGGTTGCTTCTCTCCTTGATTAGTTTCCATCCATTGCTTCTTGTCCTGCCCTCAGGTGCTTTGGAGAATAGCTTGACTCCCTCTTCTTTGTGGCAACCCCTGAGATATTGGAACACTGCTATCATGTCACCCCTAGTCCTTCTCTTCATCAAGTTAGACATGCCCAATTCCAGCAACTGTTCTTTATATGTTTTAGTGTCCAGTCTTCTGATCATCTTTGTTGCTCTTCTCTTCTGGCTCATATTTAAGTGATTGTCCACTAGGACTCTAAGATCCCTCTCACAGTTACTACTATTGAGCAAGGTACTGTGCCACCTATACTGTACCTGTGCATTTGATTTTTCTTGCCTACCTAAACATAGAACCTTACTTTTTTCACCATTGAATTTCATTTTGTTAGATAGTACCAGTATTCACATCTGTCAAGATCCTCTTGTATCTTAAGCCTATCTTCTGGAGTGTTGGCTATTCCTGCCAGCTTGGTGTCGTGTGCAAATTTGATGAGTTCTCCATCTATCCTTTCATCCAAATCATTGATGAAGATATTGAAGAGTACTGGGCCTAAGACAGAGCCTTGGGGTACCCTACTGCATATTTCCCTCTATATAGATGCAGTTCCATTGAGGACTACATGTTGAGTGAGGTTGGTTAGCCAGTTATGAATCCATCTGGTGGTGATGCTGTATAACCCACATTTTTCTATCTTATCATGTAGTAGGTTGTGGTCTACTTTATGAAATGCCTTACTGAAGTCCAAGTAAATTATATTATATGTTTGTTTTCTATTCTTCTTTTGGCCTTTCTTTTGGACCAGTTTGGTCTCTTCAGGATTGAGCAAGCACTCATTGTATACTAACTTCAGTGCATCTTCTTCATTGTCCTTCATTGTCCTTCCAATGCTCTTTGTCTTCATGCAATATTCCACACCTACCTATTTTCCTTAGTAAGTAGAGTCTCTCTACATTGTAATGTGGATGAAGGTCATAATTCATTGTCATTATTATTTGGTCTATTGTCAAGAAAAAACATTTTCCAACAAGTGAATTTGTAAATGTCTTTGCTGAGTGATTTAAAATAAAAAAAAATAGGCATTTTGAGAATCACATTAACTGGATCGTGGGAGGAATCTTTGAGCTTTCTGAGCTAATTACACAATCCAGCTACTGTTATCCTTTCTCTTTCTTCTTCTGTGCTTCACGCAGGCTACAGCAGGGTTCGGTTGACACGTATTTCAGGAAATCTATTGAAAGGGAAGCAGCTTTAGCTTTTCAACATTTTTGGAGTAGAAACAGATTTTGATGAAAAAGATGTATGGAGGTGATTTAGAGTTGAGTCCTAGGTTTAGAAATGAGTATGAAAATGTCTTTTGACAGAATCAAGATTTGAAAAATACACTGTTTCTTAACTTACATTGTTATCTTATTCATATATATTTTTCCTTCAGGTTAAAACAGGAAGTTATAAACTGCATATAGAACAAAAACTCAAGAAGGGAAAATATAAGATGAAGAATGATTGTTGAACCATGTTATGCTATCAGCTAGATCCATGCCACAACTCTCCTCATTGATGTTCTTAACAGCAGATTATTAACCGTGCCCAGCTCCAAAGCATGTACAAAAGGAAAATCAACAACAGCAATAAACATTGCCAAATGAATTATGACACAAATGTTGTCATAGAATCAACACAGAGAATTTATGTTACTTGTCAAATCTCATTTTCTTTCCCAAATTAACAAATTCAAATTTATATAATATATGCAGACAGCCATATGAAATTAATCAGGATAAAATTTGCTGTTATATTGCATTAAATATGAACTCACATTACTCACAAAAACATGTATTATAAATATTCCTTCTTTGATACAGCAGATCCTGTAACCTTCGTGGCACTTCTCAGTTTGACCAACCAAGTTTGACCAATATACATTTTCAGTATGATAGGGAAATATTACTGAATTGTTTGGATTTAGCTCTTGCCTAATTTCATTTATTATGGCATGATGTTATTAAATGATAAGTGTACAATATATCATTGTAAAATAACTATTATGATTTGTATTGCTGGTGAGATGAATATAAAATGTTGCAGGAGTTATTTAAACAGCTTTCCTACTAAATTCCTATCAGCTATGGACCTTGGCCAACTCTTTCCCAAACAAATAGCTTAGAAAATGAATAACAGGAAAACAAAATGGATGAGTAAGATAAACAATGTTGTTATCCAGTTATTATACTCAGAACATATGCAACAAATTTGATTTAATAGAGTTGCCAATTAGACCAAACTGAAAAAGTTTGAAAATCTTATTAGGAAGTTATAGTGGCTTCTAATGAAAAAGGGAAGGGAAGGTAGGCACCTAGGACAATAAATAAAAGTTTATATGTTTAATTTTAGTTTTAAAAGAAAAACAGTCAGAAAAATTGGTTCAGCTAATTGAGGTAGCAAATTTAAAAGATTCATTCATATTTTGGCATAAAATTTGAATGGTATGTACCAGCAACTAGTTGAGCAATCTACTTTTATTTGTTATATGCTACATAAAACAGCACAGATTCTGTCACCTAATTGGAGACCACAATAATTCCTAAAATGTTTCTAGATAGATAAATAGATCAATTATATCAATCTGGAAGATAAGACAAACAATTGAGCCAAATGAAGTCCTATAAATTCCCTGACAGTGATTGTATTCCCATTGAGATCTTTAAAGAATAATACTGATTGTTGGACCCCAGTACTGATAGCACTTTTAGATATATTGATAATATCACTTATATCTCAGAAGAGTGGAATCCAATTTCTAGAGAAAAGCAAAATAAAAACATGTTGATTATTGTCCAGGCAATTTCTTGAATATAATACAGAAATTAAATTGAGTGTATTATTGCTGAAAAGAGATGGAGAAGTTCAATTATAGAATCAAAGACATGGCCAGGTGCTGATTGTGAAACAAATCATGAGCTTCTCGTGTACAATGTCCATGTTAAGCTAAACAAGAAAAAGAAAGCTGTTTGCTTTCACAATATGGTATTGAAGATATATTCACAACTTTCATGTAGAACATCAGAAATTGTTTTGAAGTTCTGAACCACTGATAGAGAACCAGAAGACTTATGAAATGAACTTAAAAGAAGTTGATAAGGATGAATGTGAAATGGTGTTGGAGAAATCTCTTGAAAATATCACAGACAGTCAAGGAAATAAACTGATGGATTGTTGGACAAATTAAACCAGACTTCTCAGTTGATGCACAAATAACCAGGTTCACGTTATCCTACTGTACTTTAGTCACATTATGCAAGGACTCAGCTCTAATACTGGGAATGGTAGAAGGAGGGGAAAAAAAAGAGGATGACCAGCAGCCAGGTGGATGGGCCCAGTAATAGAGGTGATGAGTAGGACACGTGAAAGAACTGGCTATGGACAGATTGTCTTGGAGAAAATGTTTTAAAAATGACTTGACAACTCATAATCAATCCATCCATCCATCAACCAACCAACCAATCAATCAGATAGGGCCCGCAACTTGGGCGTCCTCCTGGACTCACGGCTCAGTTTGGAAGATCATATAGGAGCAGTGGCCAGGGGGGCTTTTGCCCAGGTTCGCCTGGTGCACCAGTTGAGGCCCTATCTGGACCGAGATGCCCTACGTACAGTCACTCATGCGCTTGTGATCTCCCGGATAGACTACTGCAATGCTTTCTACATGGGGCTGCCCTTGAAGACCACTCGGAGGCTTCAGCTGGTGCGGCCATGCGAGTTGTGATGGGGGTCTCCCGATACTCCCATGTAACGCCTCTTCTCCACGAGCTGCATTGGCTTCCAGTTGCCCTCCGGGTGAGATTCAAGGTGCTGGTGATGACCTATAAAGCCCTAAATGGCATGGGTCTGGATTATCTTAGGGAGCACCTGCTGCCAGCGTCAACTTCCCATCGTCCTGTGTGCTCCCACAGGGAAGGCCTCCTCAGGGTCCCGCCGGTCAAGGAATGCCGGCAGGTGACTCCCAGGGGGAGAGCATTCTTGGTGGGTGCGCCTGCCCTATGGAATCAGCTGCTGGTGAAACTCTGGATTGCCCCTGACCTTTGTTCGTTTTGCCGGGACCTAAAAACCTGGCTATTTGAGCTGGCTGGCCTGGACTGAGGGGTTTTTAAGGTTTTAAATTCAATTTTAAAGTGTTGGGGCTATTAATTTAATTGTATTTTAATCTGTATATTGTATTTCTTTTTTAATTTGCCCTGTAAACCGCCCTGAGTCCTTCAGGAATAGGGCAGTATATAAATTGAATTAAATAAATAAATAAATAAATAAATAAATAAATAAATAAATGAATAAATAAATAAATCAAAGATTTACTTTATGCAATTTTTGTAGACATTAAATTTGATTTTTATTCTACATACAAGGAGATATTATGGAAGAATATTGATTAATAATAAACCCTACTTACCCTCCTCGCTGCCCACTTATCCTCCTCCCTGCTTGCTTTACCACGTGCCCATCTTTTATTCTCATATCACTGAATCATTGTTTTCTTTTTCATTGATGATTCAGTTGTTCCAGTGCCTTTCTATTGTTAGGTTTACACTCTTTTCATTTCTCCTTTTTGTCGGCCACTTAAAGCAGCCCCAAGGTGAGATTGGTGACAAATAAATTTAACAAATAAATAAAATGAATCAACAAATAAGAAACTGCTGCCTACTAATGTTACTAAATGACTGCTGCTAGTGATGTATAAACTTAATAGTAACACCAACTTGAGGCAAAATGTCCCCTTCATAGGCAGCGGACAGATTCAGTTGACTCCACTCCATGGAGTGGAGAATGCATCCTTTTGCACTACTCTTCGATCTTTTTGTAAACTCCATTGTAAAATTTCTTAACAAAAATATATTTTGTCCTAAATTAGCTGATAGACATCTTTCACTTCTTCTGTATACTGGGGAACAATGTTTGATGCACCACCTTTTGCAGTTATTAATGGGGAATATAATAAAACCCTTTAATGAACATTTCTGCCTATGTGGCTCTCACGCCATAAAGAATTTATAACATATTTTTCTGTATTGCAATTTCTAAAGACTTATGTAATACTTTAATTAGGCCTTCCATAAAAGAACCCCCATTGCTTCTAAACCCATAAAAGATTATGACTGATATACTTCTATCTCTTGGTAAATATTGTGTTTACTAAAAAATGGCATATCATAATCTATCCACAATGAATTTATTTAACAGAACATGTGTTAGAATGTGACTAATAAGATCCTATCTAAAGACCTCTTCTGCATCTGCTTATAATATGACCATGTTTGTAATCAATTTAAACATATAACTTTGAATATATATAGTAAAATTAGTACCTCTTTTGATACAGAGAACAGGTTGACCCAAAAGTACAAAGTAGATTTAACTTCTGATTTAGGTAACTGCAAGTGTTTTAATAGAAAGAAGAAACAGATAAATGCAGGGATTTTTAAAGGCTAAAGTTGCATTAATAAAGAATGAAGATAATGACATAGAATAAAATATATAGTTATAAATATGTATCATATAAACTAAATAAATTTCACATGAATACTTTCTGAAATCCAAAGATAAAAGTGAAGCTAATCAAAGGAAACTAACCAAAGAGAGAAGCAACTTAGAATTAAGGAGAAATTTCCTGACAGTTAGAACAATTAATCAGTGGAACAACCTGCCTCTAGAAGCTGTGAATGCTCCAACACCGGAAGTTTTTAAGAAATAACTGGACAGCCATTTGTCTGAAATGGTATAAGGTTTCCTGCCTGAGCAGGGAGTTGGACTAGAACACGGATGTCAAACTCGCAATGTCACATGATGTGTTGCAACGTATCACAACTTTTTTCCCATTGCCAGCAATGGGGTGGGTGTGGTTTTGGTGTGATGTATCCGGCCCGTGGGCTGGCAGTTTGACACCCCTGGACTAGAAGACCTCAAAGGTCCCTTTCAACTGGATTATATTATTATTATTATTATTATTATTATTATTATTATTATTATTATTATTATTGTTGTTGTTGTTGTTGTTGTTGTTGTTGTTGTTGTTGTTATCTTTTATTCATTAAAAATGAACCTCAGTCAACTGAGCATTCAAATTGACTGGCGCTGATGGTTGACACGGGTTGCTGCCAGCATCCTAGGTATCAACCAAGTACCTCCTTAAAATGTAAGATGTTCCAAGTAGTGCAGTTTTGATGATGATGATGATGATGATGATGATGATGATGATGTTACTCATATGAATGAAAACTGAAACTGGAAAGAACACACAAACAAACAGAGCATATCAAGGTATGAGTCTTCACTGTGAACATGTGGGCACTTATCACAAATCAAATATCTTAATCATTAGCCCCATGAACTGCCAACACAAGGTGATTTAAATATGTAGATCCAAATAAAAATATTTTAAAGCAAATAGAGAAAGTTGATATAAGCCAAAGTTTTTTCTTACATATGATGCAAAGTTACATATGATGCAAAGTTTGGAGAAAACAGGAGTAAGGAAAGATGAACAGCTTGAAAGAAAGCTTAAGGAACAAAAGCAAAGTCATAATTAAACTAACCAGCAACAGAGTCATGAGGAGAGACTGTATCAATTGCCTTACATAAAGTTGAGTCAAGCCATAACATACTCATTCTCTTTTGAAAATGGATCATAAATCAGATCATAACCCTGTCTCTTAAGCCAGGGCTTTCAACCACTATGTGTAAATATTTATGCTGTGATTATAAAGATAGCTTCAGCTGTATTTCTACTTCATAGCCTGCTCTAAAGTTCACTATGTATTGGCTCAAAGAGAATAGCATCCTTCTCAGTGATCTTAATGTGTTTTTATTGAAAAGAAAACACACCTTCAGGGCCATTCTGCACATATTGTAGATGTTCATGCATTAATTGCTTCATTTAAAAAGGGGCAGGGGAGAGGGAAAGGAAAAGATCACTTGAATTAGGTCTTGGAGTTGTACCAGACAAATCTGACTCTCTTAAGGTTCTTTGCTTCTTAACATTGGCCTATTTTCTAACTTTTAAAAACAATTTAATATATAATCAAGATTAGAAAATAATATTTCCATTGAGAGGAGTACAATCTAAATTGGCACAGCTAGTGTTTCCTGGGAATACAAGAAGAAATGCCTCATTTGGTTTTAAAATTGATACACTGGATATAACACATGTAGGGAAGAATTAACTAACTGTAGCGAAATGTTTTTCTCAACTGCTTTTCTCTGTTGGAAATTCTACTTAAAAAAAGCAAAGATAATGAGAAATGCTATAAGCTGCACAAAAGCACTATCTTTATTCATTTCAATCTGCTTTGATGTGAATGTGAAATATTGTAAAATAGACCAGTCTTCCTTACCTTGGCTTCATATTTCTAACATTACCATGATAGTTGTTCATGTTCATAATTTTAAAAGGTCCTGTCCCCATAACATAAGCAGAATTAGCTGAAACAATGTGCTCCATGCTCTGAGATGAAAGTGAGTGTATATGTTGACAGTAGCATAATTCAACTGAGGAAGGAATGGAATATACTATATACTATGTCTGACAATTGTATGTATGTTAGATATGAGAGCAAGATACTAACAACAAAATATTTGCATTAATATGAGTTGAGACAAATAAGATAGCAAAAATAATACTGTAAGCTTACTAGAAAACGCAAAATTGTTACATTTATCTCTTTATTTTCTTACATTACCAAATATTATATGATATTGTAAATCTACAAAGTTTTGCCATCATTTATAAGAATCTGAATTAAACAATTCAACCAATTAGTTAAATCAAGCAATTTCACTAGCAAAATTCTTGTACACAGTGCTATTTCACAGTATGCAAGTGCTTGAATTTCCCTTATTTTATGATTAGAAATAAAAGATACATATCAGATTTTGTAAATATATTCTTTGTTCTTGAAACATCATCTATACCACATTATTTAAACCCAATGATTCATCATCTAAGCTCTTTTCAGAAGTTAAAAATCCATATCCTCCACCTGAGGTTTCTTGCATAGAAACAAACATGCATCCATACTGCAAAATGAATTTAGTAGAAAGGTGCCATATGAGTGAGGTTGACATGAATCACGTATATAGGAAGGACGCCAGGTCGATGAGTACAGCATAACAGCTCTTTATTAGGTGGAAGTGACTGTACTGGGGAATAGGGGTTACCTGCACTCTTTATATACCTGGCCAGGTACACAGCCAACCAATCGGATTGAACCTCTGTTTCCCGCCAAAACTGCTTCCCGCCAAAACAGTTACCGTTCAACGCCTCCTGGTGGTGACTCTTATACAAATGCTTTAGGTGTTCCTTTAAGCCTAATACATAACAGGCAGCACAGCTGTAGTGGCCTTCTTTTTATTTTCTTTAGCAATTGTAGACTTTTCCCAGTAGTAAAAAATCATAGAATTAAAAAGAAATGTAATAAAACTCAGTATGTTTAAAACATAAAAAATATTTCTGGATGAAAAAAGTTTAGAATGATTAAACTGTCACTTTTATATTACTGTTTTGTGCATCCACAGTATGTAATTACTGAATATTGAACGTTCTGTTTCCAGTCAGGATAATAAGAAAGGAAGAGAAGAGAAGATAAAAAAGGAAGAAAGGCTATGGATCTACATGACAGATGAGCAAGCAATCAGTTCATAGCAGTTGCTCTTCCCTCTCTTAGCAGAACCTTCTCAGCGGAACTAAGATTATCTTCTTTCAGTACTCTTCCTGGAAATGTTAATTTATCAGATTGTATCACATGAAAAAGCATTCCAAGAAATTGAAATTTTACAAAACATTTTTTCATAAATTGAAGTAAGAGAGACATAATGCAAAGAAATGGCTTGATGTAACATTGCATGAAATAATATTATTTTTTAAAGAAAATGCAATTGAACAATATGAGAAAGAAAACGAACGCTTACTATTAGCATTGTTCTAATCATTGCATGGTGGTGCAGTGGTTAGAATGCAGTATTGCAGGCTAACTCACTGCTCACTCCAGGAGCTCAATTCTCAGGCTTCCATCCTTCTGAGGTCAGTAAAATGAGGACTCAGATTGTTGGGGGCAATATGTTGACTCTGTAAACCGCTTAGAAAGGGCTATAAAGCACTATGAAGCAGAATATAGGTCTAAGTGCTATTGCTATTAATCTTCTTACACAGTTAAAATACAATTCATTGAAGATGGCTAGAGTAACAGCAGAAAATATACAAATGCTAGAATGCTTCCTTTTGACAGAAGGATTATTAGGATGCCACCCAAGAATCCATATGTTCTCAGAATGTCATAATCTTAATTCTCTAGCCACACACAAAACAGCAGGGTTTAATGAACTGTACTAAACTTTGCATGATGTCCCTTTGAAAATGCGGCAGCTTTATTGAATCAGGCTAGTAAAAAAGGCCACTCACTTGTTCACTTGTTCACTTATTTCTTGGGAAAGTGTAGAAGAGTACCTTTGAAGTAGTTTTGTGGTAGTCCATAACTGAAACTTTCAGCCGCCTAATACAGGGCTGTTGTGACATATCATGACTTTTTTCCCCTTGCTGGAGCTGGGATGGACCCGGCTGGCAGTTTGACACCCCTGCCCTAATAGTACCTTATGCACTTCTTTGCAAATACCTATTGCCTTTATGTGAGTGAACATGTGTGTGTATTCTTGAAGGTCAAAGAGACAGTGACCATGAATATTAATATTATTAAACATTATTAATGTTTATGTACACGCAGATAACAACAACGTAATACTGTATTCTTAACATATCAGTGAATTTTGTTTATCTTAGGATCCAGTGTTAGAATCCATACCATAAATAGATAATAAATACTCTAGGAATTTTTTTTGGACTGCAATACTTATAATTCTTATCGCTCACCAAGCTCACGGAGTTAGTGTATGTTACATTCCAAATACTTAAAGAACACCAGGATATTCCAAAACTTATGTTGTATTTACTCAGGGTATTGAAACCTTCTGTAGTCTTGTCACATTGGAGTTCAGCTAAGAATATAATGGAAATATCTTCACTATTTCCAAAAGTTTTCAAAATGTTATAAGCTGACCACTCAGAAAAATCTATGAGGAATAAAAGTCTAACTTTTGCCCATTGCCCTTTAAGAAACAAACATGCACATGCAGACACAAACCTATGCAACTTACAAATTATGTAAATTTAATCACTGAATGAACATGTTTCTATATTATATGTCTGCCTTGCTCTTATTCCCAGGTCATATCTGACCAGCAGTTTTGAAGTAGCATTTTCCTTCTTTTGCTACCACAGGTTTTGTTGTGTTAGGTTGTTTTTCAGCTCCTGATATAATCAAGCATGTTTCACTGTGGGGTTGATGTTCTAGTTAGAAGCTAGGAGCTGCTTAGCTGAGGGCATCTTCTGGTACTTTCCCTAAGACTTACCAAGAGCTGTGCACAGTGCCATATAGTGTAGTCTTGAGTTTTTGCATATTCCATGGGCTATTCCTAGTGCTTCTGGCCACAACCGCATAGTGCTAGTTTGACTGTGCCCTTGTAGCCCTTGTAAAGCATAGACCTTGTTTGCCATTTATTGTCCCCTCTCATTTCACCCTTTCATCCTGTTAGCCTAAATAATATGTTCTAAGTGCAAAAGAAAAGCACTGTGTGATGCAGGAGAAAGAACTCCTGAAGCTCCTTACAATTCTCCTGATGTCCTTGATCTGTTAGTTGGGATATTTCCTAACAAGGGTATAGCATACTTAAAAGAGAATTAAAGCTGTAGCCAAAATTAGATAGACATAGACTTGAAGACAGTAATGAAACCTGGGACCCGTGTAGTTCAGCAATCTGAATAATGTAATGGTATATAGGAATGACCTAGGCTAGGGAGACAGAAGGAAAAGTCTTCTGACCAGACAACAACAAGACTAGACAACAATCAGTTAAGAGGCAGCTGAATCTGTAGAACCAATGGGGCATGTCATGTCTATCACAGGGACCCTTGGACTCTAAAGGGGAAGGGGAAGAGATGTACTCTCATATGTGCAAGATTCAGTTAATGTAAACTTATAACGAAAATGGAGCTACTTTTGAATGGATATCTTGTCTGGGCTACCTCATAAGACTGATAAGGGTGTTCAACACACCAGTGCAAGTATTCCCCTAGCCTGTCCCATTTCACATTAAAGTTATTGGTGGTCATTTTTCTACCAACAGGTAATACCTGGTTAAAGGGGAAATCAAGCCAGGGATTCACCAACTACCTTCCTTAACTTGTTCCATATTAAAAGTATAAGGAAAATAAGATTGCAGATATGTTTACAACAGGTGTCTAAAAGATATAAAATCAGCGAGTTCATGGCTTTCAGGAGAGGCACATATCAGATTGGAAGAGCTACTGCATAGAAAGCCAATTTGTAAGATGACTCTGTTAAAATAGATCCTGGTAACCAGGAAAAACAATTCTATCACTGATGACATGGGAAGATCTCTATTAATAAATCTTAAAGCAAACAAGCAAACAAACAGACCTACACAGAGACTTTATTACAACAACTTTAAAAATGCTTTCAAGTGTCCTGAATCGGAATGCTGCAGAACTGTGTAGTTGTTTGTCTCAAAGAGGACTGATTCCCCCCCATAATTGTCTTATGCACAGTGACAGTGGGAAAAATGTTTTGAACATGTTTAAAATTGTATGGAAAAAACTCCAGATTTTGATGGAATTGCAGACTACATAAATCACTATTTCATCTCTAGATAAAACACTGGATTTTGAAGCAAAGCCAAAAAGGATAATATAGCAGCTTTGGGAACGCTGTTTGATGGTTTTTATTCATAGTTTGATGGTTTTTATTCATAGTTTGACTAGAAAGCATAAAACCCTGGCTTTATTATTGACTTGAAAAATGTAACAACATTGATATTTTTTGTTTGTAATCCACCTGTAATCATCCATTAGAAAGCAGAACAGATTAAAACCTTCAGTCAAAATTTCTGCACCTGCAAGGAAGACATTGATTGCTCAGTCTAAAATCATTCATTAAGCAAGTTATAAATTCTTTCTGGCTTGAACTCATTATCTGGAAACTTCATGTTCTCTTGACTTATAAATCCATATGATCTCTTAAATTTTTCTGTATGCTTTGGTTTATAGTTCAAATTATTATTTGACAGGAGCTGCGATGCCAATGTGTGCCTAAAAGGAACTGTTCTTCACACATACTCTCAAAGTCTTGCTTTCTTATAAAATATAAGTGCTGGTTTGTTTCTTCAGATTCAGGCTGTTTGATAAATTATTGTACATTCAGAAAGGGACTTAGGCAGGGGAAGAAGAAAAGGTATTCCTTTTAGTTTTTCATGAAACATTCAAGTATAGTTCATTTAGGCAGTGGTGGGATTCAGCCAGTTCGCACTACTTCGGCAGAACCAATAGCTATTTTTTGTGTGGCCCAGAATAGACTTCCAGAAGTGGCATCCACACAGAGAATTGGTTGTGCACATATTTGAATCTCACCACTGCATTTAGGGAAAATAATATTTGCCCAATCCTTTCATGTATAGTGTCCCAACATCCAGGTTATTTGCTGTTATTTGCTTATTTAGGGCCATTCCATGGCCCCTTCTTCTTTCTCTAGCTCTGGAGGGAAAAAGCTGACCAATCAGTCCTGCTACAGGAATATATTACAAGTGTTCTATTGAATACAATATAGCCTAATAGATATATAGTTAACACATTATAAAAGTTATTTTATAAGCATAATGGGTGATTAATATACATAGATTAACACATTTCCTTTTAATTTCAATTTCTAATATTGTGGAATATTCAGCTAAACTATTTTTTCCCCCATAGTTGTTTGACATATCAAGTCCTTCTAGCAAAATAAAAGGCAAACTCACACCCCCCCCAAAAAATCTGCGTACTTGGGAACAATTCTGAAAGTAAAAGATGATTACCACCAACAATTTGGAAAGATATGATAAGATAATTATCTTTTGAGAATCTTCATTAACAAGCAATCTTTGCCTACGCAAAGAAGCTTGGCAAGTACAATTATCTAAAAGGTTTGTTATGTTAATTTACTTTTTTGCATTTTGCTATGTGCAGCAGAGCACTGAAAAAGCTGAACAAAATGTAATAGATGTTTAAAGTAAAAGTCACCAACTAACTCACAAACTGCTATATTAAATCTATTCATCTCATGCCTTTACAGCTCTGTTTCATTCTGCTCACTTTTTGGTTTCTCATTTTGGGTAATTCTTACAATCAGCTTGATAGAAATACTTTTCATATGAACACAAATGAAGAAGTCATTGTTTCCTTTTTCCATTCCCCCAACTTTCAGTTTGATAACATATTGGCAAAATTCTGATATGAAGATAATTAGAGCCACTGTATGTATGTGAACAGTACCTGAACAGTTGCCATACAAAAGGAATATTTAAACCAATCATTGGTAATTCACTCAAAGCTTTTTGAATGCATGAATTTTCCAATTACAAAAGGACCCTTAACTGATCAGGTCTTGTTTCCTTGAAAATGTAAAGGAAGAGCTGCTATTATTTCAGTATCACTGATTGTATTACCACAAAGATTATTAAGAAAGTATTTTGTAGGGATTCGGGATGCCTCCTTGCATTATAATAAAATCCTTTACTGTCAGACCTGCTTCAGTTTGCTCTCTCAGGAATGTAGGACTAATGACTCCATTTAATTGAACAAAGGAACTTTTACTGAAAGAAACTGGTCGCAGCAAAGTCAGGTGGAGTCTGGTGTTCCCATGCAAAATACAAAGCTATTCTTTCCAACTCCCAATCTCTTTCCCCATGAACAGTCACCTGGCCAGCCAATGTGATGCTGGTCAGATGTTCTGAAAATCTCTGAGGTGTGGAAACTGGTAACATTCCATTCTCAGGGCAAATGGCCTGGTTTGGTGATCTGGTCTTTTTCTGTTGTCACTTCCCCATCCCCATCCCCCCACCTCCTTATTTCCAACCATTTGACACACAAGTGTGGATTGCCCCAAATGCCTTCCCCCTTTCTTCCCCTTTGATGGCAGGAGCCCAGCAAGGCATCAGGTCAACAATGGAGATCCTGACACTACAGTTTTATCAATATTATCTCTAAAAGCTTTGTGAAGACCAGTTTAGTTGACAGAATAGGAGCTCTCTTTCTTTCAAGTGTGAAAAAGACTTTACATAACTTGGCAGGTTATTTGGAAAACTTTGGTATCTTAAATCCTTCAACTGACTTGTTGATATTTAGAAAAGGAATAATTTACACTATGGAAGATAGAAATTAAACTTATTCACTTATTCATTCCAAGATTTACAGTATTAGCCAGGATTTATATTAGATCTGATTTGAGAAGAATATAAGCCTGCATAGCATGTGCTATTGATCAGTTTCATGTTCTGATCTTATTCACTTTTGTACAAAGTGAGAGTATGAATGTGTTTGAATAAAATAAAACTGGCTGAAGATCTAGGATATAGAAAAGATTATAGAGGTAGTATCTAACATTAAAGTGAGTTATATACCAAGAATCAGGTGCAATGAAAAAAACTGTGAGTTATATTGGAGTGTAAACTGGGTTTTGATAATGAGATTCACAATGATTTGATCCATGTAATATACAATATATTTTATAATAGTATTTTTAATTAATATAAGATCAGCAAGTTAAGATCACATGCAAGCAAGCTAGAACAAATGAAAGAAAAGAAGCTGAAGAACAAGAAGACCAAAGAATACCTAATCAAGTAAACCATTTAGAAACAAGGAAGATCAAGGAAGCACTGGAAATAATAAAGCAGCAAATAACAGCTATAGCCAGGAAAATCAGTAGATACAAAGCTTGAATTGCAAATTATAGGCAAAACCTCCAATTTCAATCCAATCAGAAACATTTCTACCAATCCATTAATGGAGAAACTGCAATGAATCAGTCAGTAACTGACATGGAAGAAATAGTACAGTTCTGGAAGCAGATATGGGATAACCCAAAGAAATACAATAAGGATGTGGCTTGGTTAAAAGAGGTGGATGCAAATAAAACAGAAGTTGAAATGAAACAACTAGTAATAACAAAAATTATAGAAAAAAGAGCAAAGAAGATCAAAAATTGGTCAGCACCAGGTGAAAATGAACTGCATGGGCTTTGGTTGAAATATCTAACTGTTATATACCCACTCATTGCCAAGCAGTTCAACAATATACTACAAGGAGGAGAAATTGAAAAATGGCTAACAACTGGGAAAACCTACCTAATCCTACCTAAACCTACCTAATCCAGCAAAAGAGGCAACACCAGGCAACTATAGGCCAATTACCTGCTTACCAACAACTTTCAAATTGCTAACTGGTGTGGTAGCTGATGCAGTACAACAGTATCTAGTTGAAAACAATCTCTTTCCACCTGAGCAGAAAGGAAACCACCCCAATAGCAGATGAACAAAAGATCAACTCCTAATAGACAAAATGATCTTGGAATACTGCAAGAAAAGGAAGACCAACCTGAAAGTGGCATGGATTGACTGCAAAAAGGTATTTCACTCTGCCTCATGACTGGTTAATCAAGCACCTAGAAATAACAGGAATCAGTAGAAACATCATAACATTTGTGCAAAGATCAATGGCACAATGGAAGACACAGTTGCAGGTCAATGGTGAGAGACTGGGAGAGGTTAGTATCGAGAGAGGAATATTTCAAGAAGATTCATTATCACCACTACTATTTGTTATTGCACTGTTTCCTCTGTCAACAATACTGAATAACTCAGGACATGGCTATCAAACATCAAAAACATCTGCCAGACTATCCCACCTCCTTTACATGGATGATCTGAAGTTGTATGGAAAAACATCATGTGAAATAGAATCACTGCTCAACACTGTCCATATATATAGCCAAGATATTGCAATGGAGTTTGGCTTGCATAAATCTGCCACACTTACTATCAAACAATGAAAAATAGTGAAAACTGGATGAATCAAGATGCCCCCCAAAATAACATTAAGAGTCTGGATGAGGAAGATTACTACAAATACTTGGGTATCCTTCAAGCTGACAACATCAAGTATACTGAAGTCAAGAAAAAGATTAGAGGTGAATACATCAAGAGAGTGAAGAAGATCCTAAAGTCCAAACTCAATGGAGGAAATACCATGAAGGCAATCAACACCTGGGCAATTCCAGTCAGTAGATACACAGCTGGAATATTGGACTGGACTCAAGCAGAACTAAAAGCAATGGATAGGAAGACCAGAAAAATAATGACAATGAATCATGCCCTTCATCCACGCAGTGACAATGACAGACTCTATCTACCAAGGCAAATAGGTGGGTGCGGAATGCTGCAAGTACATCAGATGGCTGAAGAAGAAAAATGTCTTTGGAAGAATATCTGAAGGACAATGATGAAGATGTACAGAAATTAGTATATCAGGAAGGCTTACTGACTACTGGAGAGACCCAAATGGCCTACAAGACAGACCAAATGAAGAACAGAATAGAGGCATGGGAAGACAAAGCACTACATGGCCAGTACATTAAAAAAATAGCTGGGAAAGCAGATAATAACAAGACCTGGCAATGGCTAAGAGCAGGAAAGTTGAAGAAAGAGACCGAGGGACTAATTCTGGCTGCACAAGACCAAACCTTAAGGACGAATGCATACAAAGTCAAAATTGAGAAGACAGCAACAGACAGTAAGTGCTGCCTATGCAACGAAGCTGAAGAAACAGTGGACCACCTGGTAAGCTGCTGCAAGAAGATCACACAGACTGACTACAAGCAGCAGCATGACAAAGTAGCAACAATGGTTCATTGGAAGATCTGCAAGAAATATCATTTGCCTGTAAGCAAGAACTCGTGGGATCATAAAATAGAGAAAGTAATAGAAAATGATAAAATTAAACTGCTCTAAGACTTCAGAATTCAATCAGAAAAGCACCTGCAACATAACACCCCAGACTTAAGAATTGTCGATAAGAAAGACAAAAAAGTCTGGATAGTGGACATTGCAGTGCCTGGAAACAGCAAAATAAATGAGAAAGAACTGGAGAAGATAACAAAATACAAAGACCTACAAATAGAAATAGAAAGACTGTGGCAAAGGCAAGCAAGGGTAGTACCAATACTAATAGGTGCCTTGTGTGCAATCCCAAAACAACTGGAGCCATTGGCATTGACAAATTCACCATTAGTCAATTGTAAAAGGCAGCCTTACTAGGAACTGCTTCCATCCTGCAACAATATCTGTAATGCCATCAAACACACACATCTGCCTATCACAGGTCCTTGGTAAGGACTCGATAGGTAGACAAAAATGCCAAATCCAGTCTGAACATCTGGCTGACTGTGTGATGATTAATGATGATGATGATGATGATGATGATGATGATGATGATGATGATGATGATGAAGGAATCTTGGAGGTCATCTAGTCCAACCCCCTGCACAGGCAGGAAACCCTATACCATTTCAGACAAATGGCTGTCCAGTCTCTTCTTAAACACTTTCAGTGTTGGAGCATTAACAGCTTCTGGAAGTAGGTTGTTCCACTGATTAATTGTTCTAACTGTTAGGAAGTTTCTCCTTAGTTCTAGGTGGCTTCTCTCTTTGGTTAGTTTCCATCCATTGCTTCTTGTCTTGCCTTCAGGTGCTTTGGAGAATAGCTTGACTCCCTCTTCTTTGTGGCAGCCCCTGAGATATTGGAACATTGCTATCATGTCACCCCTCGTCCTTCTCTTCATTAAACTAGACATACCCAGTTCCAGCAACCGTTCCTCATATGTTTTAGCGTCCAGTCCCCTAACCATCTTTGTTGCTCTTCTCTGTACTCTTTCTAGAGTCTCAACATCTTTTTTACATAGTGGTGACCAAAACTGGATGCAGTATTCCAGGTTTGGCCTTATCAAGGCATTGTAAAGTGGTATTAACACTTCACGTGATCTTGATTCTATCTCTCTATTAATGCAGGTTTGGCCTTATCAAGGCATTGTAAAGTGGTATTAACACTTCACGTGATCTTGATTCTATCTCTCTATTAATGCAGCTTCACACTGTGTTGGTTTTTTTGGCAGCTGCAGCACACTGCTGGCTCATATTTACGTAATTGTCCACTAGGACTCGGAGATCCCTCTCACAGTTACTACCATTGAGCAAGGTACCTCCTAAACTATACCCGTGCATTTGGTTTTTCTTGCCTAAATGTAGAACCTTACTTTTTTACCATCAAATTTTATTTTGTTAGATAGTGCCCAATGTTCAAGTCTGTCAAGATCCTTCTGTACATTAAGCCTGTCTTCTGGAGGGTTGGCTATTCCTGCCAGCTTTTTTGTTGTCCGCAAATTTGATGACTTCCCCATCTATCTCCTCATCCAAATGGTTGATGAAGATGTTGAAGAGCACTGGGCCCAGAACAGAGCCCTGGGACACCCCACTACTCACTTCCCTCCATGTAGATTCATTTCCATTGAGGACTACGCACTGAGTATGGCCGGTCAGCCAGCTATGAATCCATCTTGTGGTGATGCTGTCTGACCCACATTTTTCTATCTTATCAAGTAGTAGGTTGTGATCTACTTTATCAAATGCCTTAAGGAAAGAGGGTCATAAGCAGATGAAAAAATAATGTATACAAATACTCTAAGAGGCATCTTTTTTTTTTATTGAAAAGTTTTAACATACAATTTTTCCCTTAAAAAATCCCCCCTCCCCCACCCTTCTCCCTCCCCCCCTTCCTCCCCCCCTCCCCCCCTCCCCCCCGACTTCCCAGAGCTAAATACAAGGTATGTATAAAAAAAACAATCATAAACAACCATATACTAACAACCATAAACTCTAAAATCTATCACTCTCTAGCTTATATAGGATAAAACAAACCTTAATAATATTAAATATATATATAAAAAAAACTAATATAGAAAAAGAAACAAAGAAAGAAGCCTTATTCAAATATAAAACTTCTTAACCCTATACTTATTCTGGATAAACTCCAACCATTCTCTCCCTTCCATAATATAGCGTTCCTGCAAGTAATCTTGCAAATAGGCCGAAATCTTCGCCATTTCAACCAAGTCGGAAACCTCTAAAGCCCACTCTTCTATGGTCGGCAGTTCCTCTTTCCAGTACTAACCTATCAAAAGTCTTGCTGCCGTAATTAAATTCAACATCAACTTAGTATGTTCCACCAGACTTTTATCCAAAAAGCCTTAACCTTTTTACAAGTCCACCATATATGAAAATATATTACGTCTTCATCACCGCACCTCCAACATTTAGGCTAATAATTCAGATACATACTTAGCTTTTTAAAATCTAAATACCATCTATAAAACATTTTGTAAAAATTCTCTCTTAGATTTCAAACTTGTTTAAATTTTACATTCCTCACCCAAATCTTTTCCCACCTCCCACTACTTGGCTGTAAGTACGTTGTGAAAGTTCCATAGACTTCTGCTGTTCTTGTTCTTTTATCTTTTTTGATCGTTTTAAAGCAGCACGCGTCACCCTCTGTTCTCTGGGATCATCCAAAGGTGTTATAACTTGATCTCCTCCAGCACCATTCTCCTCTGTCTGTCCATCTTCAGCCTCTTGATGTTCTCCTTCTCCAGATCCCTTTGCAGCTTCCAGAAGTGTTAATGGGGTTGCTTTTAAAACATTATTGTAAAAATCACGCGCTTGCATCACAGTAACCAGACGGTACCTTTTACCTTCATGCATCACCATCAACCCAGCTGGGATCTCCCATCTGAACCTTATATCTCGTTGCTTGAGCTCTTGCACAAGAAATGTAAAATCCTTCCTTCTCCTTAAAATCTTTGGAGGAATTTCTTTTAGAATCAGAACTTCTTGATCAGCAATCACGACTTTAGTATCATAGGCAGCTTGTATAACTTCATCTCTAATTTCCCTTTTTGCAAAATAAACCACCACATCTCTAGGCAACTTTCTCTGTCTAGCAATCCATGAATTCACACAAAACACTTTATCCATGCCTCCTTTTATTTCGGATGCTGGCTGATTCAATACCACTTCAAGAGCCTCAGAAACCAGCTGCTTTAGATCTTCCTTAATATTCTCCTTTAAACCTCTGATTCTAATGGCAAACTGCATCTGGAAATATTGAGCAAGACTCAATTCTCTATCCATTTTATCTCTTAAATCTTCATTCTCCAGTACTTTTGCTTCTAATATGGCATTCTTTTGAGTCAAATCTTCCACTTTTTCATCCAAATCTTCCACACATTCAGCCACTTTATACACTGAAGACAAAATGTCTACCTTCATCACCCTGAACTTCTGTTCCATCCTCTCCTCCATTCTCTCCTCCAACTTCTTCAATTTCTCCTCCATCTGTGCAAATTTATCACCAATTGATTGATTAATTGATTCCAAAAGTACCTGGGCATGTTTATCCAAAGCATCTCGTAAATCCTTTGGTGTCAATACATCAGGAGGGTGCAACGCCTGTAATGATGATTGTTGCACCGGAGAAGATCCACCACTCCGAAGAGTTTTAGGGGGAGGTTTAGCCGCCATCTTTAACTTTCAATTGTGACGCACTTTCACTTAAAGTTTAAAAAAGTCCATCAAGCTCGAGAGTAAAATAAAATAATCCTCTTCACCTTTTCCTCTTGTACCGCTCTGCCTGCTCCTTTTAATCCATAGTCCTTCCTTCAGGCAGGGGTGGTCGCAGACGCCTGGCTCTGCTCCATGAAATCAGGAGCAGAGGCGCTGGCCAGCTGGGAGCGACCCAGGCTACGGGGGAGTTCGATCCTTCAGCCGCCCAAGCTGCAAGCTCAGGCGGCCCCAGAGAACTCGACCCCTACCTGGGGCCTCACCCCCTCCTCTTCTCCCGAGGAGGGGGCTTCAAATTCGCCCGAACAGCTGATCGACGCTGTTTCGGGCGAAAATCACTCAGCTGAGCCGCGGGCAGCCCGGGAAGGCTGTCTCCGGCGCCGCGCAGCCACCGGAAGTCAAGAGGCATCTTTTTTTTAAAAAAAAGGAAAATTATATATAAGATATATTCTTATTATATATAATTCCAGAACATTTAAAAGAAAATAATCACATTTCACTAAGTTATGTACTGACAACTGCAAGAACAATTTTGGTACAATACTGGAAAAAGAAGAAATTTGCCAATATCAGATTGGAAGACCAAAACTGGAGAATATGCAGAATGGCAAATTTGAAAGTACAGATAATTTTTCTGTTTACAACCATTAGTTTTGCAACCATTCACTGAACTGAACAAGGAGATTTATGGCTGGTCCTCTAAGTTGCAGTCATTATAGCTTCTCTGGGGTGATGTGATTGTGATTTGCAATGTGGTTACAATGGACATGTGATCTCCATTTGCAATTTCACTGCTGGACTCCAACAAGCAAAGTGATTGGGGAAGCCAGCAGAAGATCCAGTGGATATAAGCTATAATATTTAATACTTAATGTAAAGTATTAACATTTAGGTTATGGTTGGATGATGGGGAAATAAATGAAATTTAAGGGAAGAATGTGTTATTAGAAACAAATTCCATAATGTTTTTATCTGTGCTTATTAATTGCCTCTTGTTGTGTTAACTCTTACTATTTAGTGTAGACTTTTTCCCCCTTTTACATTATTCTTAATATAAAATATCTTTAAAAATAAAATTTGTTTCATGAAACATTTGTCCTGCTGGTGAACTAATACCACATAGTTAGTTTTTAATGGCACTGAGCAGGGAGTAGAGAGTTATTATTATATTGATACTGTACCTTAAATTATATAGAATTTAATAACTCCCCTGAACAAATAAATCTTTAGAAACCAAGAAGTCAACTTTAGAGTACATTTAAGCATGCCAGATCCCTGTGTTACTCTACTTTTATTAAGTTAACTATGGAATTAAGCCAGCACATTTTCACTTACTACAACAACATGATGATAGCATCATCACAGAGACAATAAAGCTGTTTATTGAAAGTTACCTATAATATACCTTAGTATGTTTTAGAAAAAACAGCTGTTAATTAATTTATTTCTTAAGATTTAGAAACTGGTTTATTTCACAGTGATACATTTGAATTTATCTGAGTGTTATCTTCAGTATACATAATATGCCTCTGAGTCACGATACACTGGGAAAAATAATCTAATAAGATCTGCTAATATTGGATAATCGCCTTTATTAAAACAGAAACATAACATCAATCTAAAATTCTAATTTTAATTTAAATCATATCCTGGCTAAAATATCACTAATTGCTTCAGAAGTTACAGCAGGTTATATAACTTGGTGTCTTTCAAAGATGCTGGGTGTGTAAAATTCCTATACAGCTGGGAATTCAGAATCATTTATGAACATCAAATTGGGAATGCTTACACTTATTTACCAAATTAGACAAAACATTTACCAGGATAATAGAATTAATTATAATTGTAGTAATACAAAGCTTTCAAACATGGTTGTTTAGTGTGCGCGTTTGTACCAGTAATTTTTTGTTGTAAAAGACTCACCAGCCTGTATTGTTATATTTCCCTATGCTAAAAATTTTGCACTGCTCAAACATAAAAGCATGACAAATAGTGAAAGCACAGAAGTAAACTTAGTTACTAAAACTGTAATGCTGTCTTCTGTAGAATATGAACTGTTTAAACTGGGGTTGGTTTGGTAGCAAATGTCCATATTAGCCATTAAATATATTTCAATGCTCAAAAATTGCTTCAGTCAAGAGACTAAGGGTTTTTCACATTTCATATCACATTTGAAAGAAAAGGTCACATAGCAGAATGTGGGATTCTAAGTAATGCAACTTTATTCACTCTAATGGATAGCTGGAAGGGAGGGAAGTTAGATGTAATAGATTTCCAGGATCATGGGTAAGAAGGAATACGACCAGACAGCAGGATATTTAAGAACAGAGAGGAAGAGGAGCTTCTGTATCTTTTTAACAGTTCTAAGAATCTGGACTGATTAATAACAGCTCCTCTTCTGTATCTTTTTAACAGTTCTAAGAATCTGAACTGATTAATAACAGCTTCTTGATAAACTTTAACTCCTCCCCTTGGGATGGTGCCATAAGGCAGGGATCCCCAACCTATGGGACTGGGTTGCAGGCTCTTGGACAGCAGGCTGCAGTAATAGCTGGCCAGTGCACATACACATGGACGCCCATTCCCCCCACCCACACTAGCACCCACAGCCCCATTTGTGCATGTGTGTGGGCGCGAATGGGGATGCTAGCACAGGGCAGGTGTCTGTGGCCCATTTGTGCATGCGCAAATGGGGCTGCTAGCTTGGATGGGTTGCATGGCCCATTTGTGCATGTGTGAATGGGGCTGCTAGCCACCATGGGGGGGGGGTGTAGGCCAGTGCACACGTGCACCAATTTTGAAGCTGCTCTCCTTCCCTCTGGTCCATGAGCCCGGAAAGGTTGGAGACCTCTGTCAAAACAACTAGACAAGGGACAGGTTTTTTCCCTTGTGCCCTCACTTTGTTGAACACCTAATTGTATGTCTATTTACCCATGTGGCATGGTTGTAGAATAATTTTTTATTATTATTATTATTATTATTATTATTATTATTATTATTATTATTATTATTATTATTATTATTATTATTATTTTGCTTTGCATGTACACTGAGAGCATCTGCCCTGAAGATAATTTTTTGTGAGTCTAAATATTCTATTCCATTCTGTTCTGTTCTATATTATACACAGTATGTTTATAGATAGCCGAGTAAGGATGAGAATAATGCCTAACATTCCCTTTAGTTAAGTGCACATGACATAGCTTTTACTATAGGCATTTCTGGAGAAAGGTACAGATCATAGAAGAATGTGGTGAGGTGCAAGAAACAACTGCTGCTGAATAAATATTGATTATCCAGGACTATGGAAACATTTCAGGTGGTAGCCTAGTCTGAAAAGTTTCATTGTGTTTCATGGAGCTCAGCAAGTAAAAAAGTTTCATGCTCCCCAAAGGTAATGAATATAGAAGTTTCCATTCAATACTTGTACGATTAAAAATTTCCAAGTGGAAAAAAATTACAGTAGCCATAGCTTATGTACTAAAAAATCCATAATGATGTTTATTAGTTTTGTTGCATATGCTTTCTGCTACACTAATTTTACAAGACCAAAGGATTGGACCAATGTAGCTAGAAATTTGGCATTGCAGCAAATCACTAGACAATATTCCATAGGTGGAAAAAGATAAGAAAAGAATAAATTGAAGGCCATCATTGATAATCAGCATCAATTGGAGACTGCATCAGATTGTCTTTCCTGGCAAAATGCTTATTGCCTTTCTGAGAAAATCTGCTCCTCAGATCTAGCACTTTGATCAGCAATATGTGCCAAACAATGACAATTTGTTTGGTTTCCTATATAGATTCCTTTTTTCAACTGCAGAGAAAAAACTAAGCATAGTGACTCAACTGTAAGAATTTAGAGTTTGAAATTTCTAAAGAAATGTATATCCTGGGAATCCTCATCAATCAATAGAGTCAAGAGACTTGTAATAGAAAGTATTGTAGTGTGTAGGTGTAGATAAGCAAATACAGGGACAGGAGTCTGAATGGTGCAGCAAGACTATTTTAAGTGTCAGCTCTAGTAGTGAAGTTTCTTGAACTGACACTGTACATTGATTTCTCAAACAGATTCTATGATTAATTGAGCAGATGACCTTGAGCTACTGATCAAAACTCCAAGAAGAAAGAAACACTTATTAAAAGCAAGAACTATTGTTTCAGTGGACCTTGTACCAGCCCATTCATTACAACTGATGCAAGAAATAACATGATGTTAGCATTTTCTGCATCAAATGCATGAAGTCAGGAAGCAAAACGTATACATAAAATCTTACATAAGATAAGGAAATACAAATTCTTGATTCCCCATTTATGCATGTATATATTTGTTTCATTTTGCAATTAATTTTTGCAGAAAAAAAGTTTAGCAGTTTTAATGGGAAAAAATGGAAACAAATAGATTGCTTTATTGTATCCACAAACCACTGTATGTGATATTCAGTATTTTCTTTCCTGTAACAGGTATGATTTTTTTAAAAAATACAATGCCAGTAAGAAGGCTTAAAAACTCATAGAAGATGGCAGTATCAAAATATTTTAGCCATCACTGAAGTTAAGCTGTTTGGAGATCTTATTAAAGATATTTTCTGTTTCTTGACTCAAATTCTCCAGCCCATCAGACATTCAACTTCTGCAACACTGAGTGAGATGTCTTTCCCAAATGCTCACTCTATTGTCCCATTTCATTTGTTTTCCAAAGCAATCTCTCAACTATAAAATAAAATCACATACTCTATACATTTCCACCTTTCTGTATGTATATGTATATACGTATGCACATATACACACACAGACATGTAATTGGCTACAGTATATTCAATTTTATGCAAGTGGATTTCTATTTATACAGCAGGACTTATCATCTATTTCCATTAGGTATGTTGCAGAAAGTCTTCCAACTTCCTAGAACAGTAATATTGTTACAATTTTAGCAATTCTGGATAATGTTTGGCATGTAGATGTGCATTAAACATGAGGCACATTTGCTTTCCAATCCTACTCTTTTCACCCTGCAATGCTAATTTTGAAAGCACGCAAAAGGTAAGGAGGAAAATTCCACTGAGAGATGCAATTCTGGTCAGCAAAACTATTTACAGATCACATTGTGTATATATACCACTGGAATGGAAGTGATTTCTCAGTGACAGAGAGTCTTTTTCTGGTCACTAACTACTATCTCACCCAGTGAAAAGACCAAAATGAATAACTATTTCTGTATCCGGATGGTATCTTAATTGAGAGCAGGTGTTTTAAAGAAGCCTTAAACACCTTTAATAAAATTGATTAATTTAGATACAAATTCTGGATTATAAAAAATAAATGAACAATATGAGAGATATTAGCAAAGACTACTCAGAAAGACAACAGTCTATCTGCAACACCCTGAAATAGGTTTCTCCACTGTATTAGATTGGCTTAAAATCAGCTTAAAACCCATGAGTTACTTCCGTTGGGTTGCAGACTGGCCTAAAGTTTGGGAGAGCTGATAAAGGCAACCAACGAACATACTGTCCTTTGAATCTAAATTGTTTCTTTGGATACATTGCGTCTTTTCTTTTCTTTTCTTTTCTTTGTTTTGGCTTCTTCTTCTGTGGTTCACACAAATAGAGGATATAAGTAAAAAAAAGAAGTGTGAATGCCATGGTTTCTCCCTCCTGAAAGTTGGCATTTATTTTATATTTCTGAAGTGTCAAAGGAAAATCAGTAACTTAAGCTTATCAATATGCAGAGCACAGAGGAGAGTGCACACAGAGTTTGCCAAAAACCCTGTTGCTGCTAGCAGATCTCCCTAGATACTTCTCCACTGAGCTCTTTGGGAAAATACATTTTGTTTTCTTAATGTAGCCCTGCAGACATAGCAATGAAGGGGATTTGCCTCAGAAATATTTCTTGTTTGTTTGCTGTTTTGGATTGGGCTGTATAAATGGGAGTTTGATATATAGTGAAATATCAGTTAGCTGCTAGAGCATTTACAGTTTTACAGTTTCAGCTTTCATTTTAGGACCTCCCTTCTCTACTTAAAATATATATCAGAAATACCTGTCACTCTTCTATCACATTGAATAAATCATGAAAAATACCATATTCTTTTCTTTAAAAAAAAGCCAATGCATTAGCAATTGCTCAGCTACCAGCTGCAAGTCATAGCCTAAATTTTAAAACAATTATACAATTAAAGCCACTATAGGAGAAAATAACGATAATAGTAATAATAATAAATATTGAGGAGAAAAAATGGAAATCTGAGGTGTGTGATGCCCATAATGAAAAGAATATCTTGATTTAGGGTTTTGAAATGAGCTAAATTTAGTATACCAAAGTTATTAAAATGATTAATAATGACATGCAATTCATATTGTAATTGCCTTACTAATCACAGGGGTATTATGCAAAGTTCTGTAAAATGAACAGCATCATTTGCATCTGTGATGTTGCTAATTAGTTTGGTGCTTTTGTACTACTAAAAATGGTCACACAGTAGCAGTGTATATTTAGAGGAAGTGAACAAGAAGCATTTATTAAAGTCTAACCTTCCAGCTTTGGTGGTGACAGTGACTTCTGTCAGTGGGTTTGAACTTTCTGCCCCCTTCATTGACTATGATAAAAGAGGGCAATGCACTTGTGACTCATATACCATAATGACAGAAATCATTATAGTAGCTTTCTCAAAATAACCCACAGTTCTTTGCAAAAAATGTTGTTTAAAAATAATGTCAGAGCACATAGCAAATGCTGACAACTACAAGCTTATTTGAGCTATGCAGCTGAAATTAAGAACCTCCTTGATATTAGCTAGCACCTAGTAACCAAGGCAACATAAGAGAGATCAGGTATGTCATAGAAATACCTAGTGGGACACTCTTTTGTAATAGCTTTCAAAGAAGTAAAATCTGACTACAACTCCAGCTTGACTCGCTCCTGGCTGAGCTTCCAAATATGAACTGTCTATGTGGCAGAACTGTCTCTTTCTTGTACATTGGGTAGAACATAAAAGGTTCCTTAAAGGCTTTCCTTAAAAGTGAAAAGACTGAAAGGTTCTGGCATACTTGCTCTTGTCTGCTCCTCTGCTGCTCTTCCTGCTGCCAATTTATTGACCCCTGCCAAAGAAGCAATTGCCTGAGTTTCAGTGGACAAAATAAGCAACAGAACACAGCAGCCAGAAAAACCAACCGACCAAATGTGTAACTCTAATGGATCAGATGGAAATCTCTAGCTCACTAATGTTCCTGTTTTCTACAGTAGGCAATGATACCCCAATGAGAAGAGAGTGTGGAAAGGATAGTGGCCAACTAGGGTTCAAGGCAGTGGTGGGATTCAGCCAGTTCGCACCACTTCAGCAGAACCAGTAGCTAATTTTTTGTTGCCCAGGACCTAAATGGATTTACGGAAGTGGCATCCACACAGAGAACCGGTTGTTCACATATTTGAATCAAACCACCAGTTCAAGGACCACATCTTTTTCTGCACCTGTTTGGAGTGACTGGCAAACAGAGGAATATTTTATATAATCATGGAAGTAACATATAGCCATCAATCAAAATAGTTATGGAATTAGATTAGATTAGACATATATATATATAGTTAATTAGATTAGACATATATATATAGTTAATTCCATAACTATTTTGATTGATGGCTATATGTTACTTCCATATATATATGGGTGTGTGTGTGCGTGTGTGTGTGTGTGTGTGTGTGTGTGTGTGTGGTGTGTGTGTGTTTTAAGTGTTTGTTAAGTATTTTTTTAGAATACCTTGCTAGGCTTGTTTAGAATACCTTGCTAAGATTTGTCCCGTGTTTGGGGCCTAGCAAGGTATTCTAAAAAATACTTAACAAACACATAACACATATCTCCCTGGCCTCTAAGCTAACAAAATGAGAAAGAGCCTGTGGCCTAGAGGTTAGAACAATTGCCTAATGTGCAATAGGCCCAGGTTCGAATCTCAGAAGGATATGGCTGACTGATGAGAACAAATGAGTTTGAAATGGCCATATTAGTCTCCCTTTAATTCTTTGTTAGCAATCCAAAAAATTTACACAAATATGAGCTGTCACAGTTGTGACTACAGCCTGTGGATGGCCTTGGGCTAGGCTGAAACAGGCAATAAGATTTATCCCGTGTTTGGGGCCTAGCAAGGTATTCTAAAAAATACTTAACAAACATATAACACATATCTCCCTGGCCTCTCAGCTAACAAAACGAGAAAGAGCCTGTGGCCTAGAGGTTAGAACGATTGCCTAATGTGCAATTGGCCCAGGTTCGAATCTCAGAAGGATATGGCTGACTGATGAGAACAAATGAGTTTGAAATGGCCATATTAGTCTCCCTTTAATTCTTTGTTAGCAATCCAAAAAAAATTACATACATACGTACATACATACATACATACATACATATACATACATACATACATACACACACATACATACACACACATACACACACACACACACACACACACACACACACACACATATATATATATATCCTTGGGGATTGTAGAGCCCATAATCTGGCATATCTAAGTAAGAGTATCTCAGCACAGTGAGAATTTCTAAACATTATGCCAGGTAAGCATTACACAGATCGAATTCCAAAATGTTAAAATTTTTCCAAAATTATAAAACATATTATTTAAAATACTGAAATGGAAGGGCAACTGGCTGGAGAATTCTCGGAGTCAGAGTCTACACATCTTAAAGTTGCCAAAATTGAGAAACACTGATCTAGGTAGCTTACAAACACACATACATTGCAAATTGATATTGCTTGTTTTCATGCAAAGACTTGGTATCTGTAGCTAATTTAAGACTGAGATAGCTTGACTCTTCTTTGTATTTTATTTATGATATCACCATCACTCATGCAGCCACTCGCACATTCACACAAATGGATTTGATATTGGCTTGCATTGGAGAGCTAATTTGGTCTAGGAGTTAAGGTGCCAGAATAGAAACCAATGGATCCTTGGTTTATCTAGGGGGGGGGGATCCTTGAATCCTGCACTTGCAGAAAAATGTGGCTTGTATGAATTAAAGTACAATGAATAAACATGATTCTTTTTCAGTTCAAAATTTTCTTAGTTTATCAAAAATATAAAATACGAAGTAGGGGCGGAACAAAGGAAGAGGAAAAGTGTATGAGAAAAGGAGAAAAAGAAAGAAAAACATTGACTTTTGACTTTCTTTAGTGCAGTAGAATAAGATAACATACAGGCCCAACTTTTTACTTTTATATAATAATATATACTAGCCATAAGAGACGCGGATTGGATTTTGCAGTAGTAGCCATTTCAATAACAACAACCCTATGTAATCAATAAAGCACAAGTCAATGTTTCATCATTTTCCACCTCAAGCACAAAGTCCAGTAGTGGTTTCCAAGTGGAAACAGTTAACTGTATCCTTTTCTTTGATTAAGGCAGTCAATTTAGCCATCCGTTTTTCCAGCCAGACATCCATTTTGGGAATTTAAGTATGTATCTTTCCATTTTTGTAGATAGAGCATTCTTGAGGTTGTCAGCATATAGAACAACAAAGTTCCATTGTTTCCCCATTTTGTCCATTAAGACTAAAAGAAAATTCTTTGGTTTATTTTTATATTTACTTTAAGAATCTTCTATATTAAAATGTGACTCCTATTCCTTTATATAATTCTTTTTGTGACTGGATGATGGTACCCAGAGTAGAAACCAAATTTATGGTTTCATTTTCGTTGGCAAACTCGAAGTTAACTATATGAAAATATTTAATAAATATTTTCTATTTGTAGTTTATAATTGTGTTTAATACATCTTTAAATTATATTCATTTTTTATTTATCTTGGAAAGATTGGGAGCAGATTTTCACATTTGGTTTTACCAATATTTCCAGAGTACAGAAATGGATGAGATTATAATCCTCCAATTCACAGTCCATTGCAAGTTCACCACTTGTTTAATTTTCCATGAATCAAAACTGCTGTTTTCTGACCAGAATCATGTTATGTCTTTCAGAGTGGGCAATTTTCAATCCTTAGAACAAAGGCTAGTTTCAATCTGCTGCAGGGATGATACCTTTTCTCATCCAATGGTGGTCCCTGTCTTGTGCAAACATTTTGTCCTGAGATGTTAGGCTGCCACTTTACATTTTTAAAATAATCTTGAACTTGAGACAACAATGGCCTGTTAAGTCAGTAAACTATCCTCATGTCTAGAATGTCATGCTTCATTTATCCCTTACATCTGTTAGAAGGCATCCTTTTAGTTTGAGTCCAGCCTGCATAAAGCATGCTTCCCTTACTTTTTCACTCCCTGCTCACAGTGAAAAGTTTCCTTCCCCTTCCCTCAATTTTTGTAATCTTGAAAGGAACAATAGAACAACCTGTTCACCTGTTGCACTAATTATTGTGAACTCAGAGCAATTGCCACAAGGAGGGGAAAAAAGAAAAAAAGGAGTCGGGTGCCAAAGTACATAATATGACAAGGGAGTGAAAGCATTCATGTAAAGAGAGAACAGTAAGTAGGGAACAGTTGCTAAAGTGAAAAGCAAGCAGTGATAGACTTGTCCACACAAATCAAAAAGTCTTGACTTCCCTGCATGGTAGGGAAGGGACAGAAGCAGGAAAATGATTGGTCAGGTCTAGTAGTGGGTATAATCTGGACTAAGCATAATCTGGCCATTTACTAATCTATTACAGTCTAGACTGCAATTTATGAAGCTGACTTAATAAACAGCAAGGAGCAACTTGGAAGCAGCTTAGATTGCAATGCAGAATTGCCCTCTTCATGGCCACATTGATGTGCTTTGTTCCCATCTTTGAGTCAGGGGAGAAATACATTGACATGTCCCCTGTGCCTCAGCAAGAGTCCACGCAGTCATTCATACAGTGTAACACGTTCAACAATTCAGAGAAACAATTGGTGGATTCCAACCATCATTTACCCTTCAGCCCACAAGACCAAAAGAAATGAATTCTCTCTCCTGAATATGGGACTGGAGGTTCAAGCTTTACTTGTTATTATTTGTTTAGCTTTACTTTTTATTACTTACAATGTGCTCCTTCTGACAGAGACTGATTGCTTCTTTTGACAGGGACTTGTCAGAGAAATAGAAGATCAATACACCTTTGTCAACCTACCTCTCCACAAAGTCTGCTTCAGTGACCAAAATAGCAAAGTTGAATGCAAGCTGAGGAATCTGAACAAAGGAGCTCATTTACACTATGCTTCTGGAGCTTTACTTTCTTCTTGAAACCAGTGTTGCACTTAAAAAGATTTGGTCAGACAAAGAGGCTCTTCTCACTACCTGCCTGTTATGTAGATTTGTCTGTGACATATACTTTACAATACAATACAATGAGTTCTTGTATACCATATAAACACACCACCACCACCACCACACACAAAATGACTGGTGGGCTGATCTGATGACTTCTAAGGAGTTTGATATTCTATTGTAAATGGAAAATATCCATCTCATTTACAGCCAGAGCCAGAATGACTATGGAATTGCAATGTACAGGAATTGGGTAGGAGGGAAGCATTTCCATACTAGACTAGATCTGTCAACTGAAGCTCAGCAGATTTCTGTCCCTGAATATGAATTCCCAGACCAGTCTCTAAGCACTCTAGATCAGGGGTTTCAAACTGGCGGCTTGCAGGCTGGATGCATCATGTGCAAGCCATGCCCACCTCGGCTCTGCAAAGGCAAAAATGGTCATGATACGTCACGATATGTGACATGATGCTATCAAGTTTGACACTCCTGCTCTAGATGATCTGTAAAGTAAGTTTTGTTGCAGAAGGAGGAAAACATTATTTCCAAGCTGGAAAATCAGTCGCTCCTACTCTCATCACTGCTTGGGTAATACGCTATATATGTAGTAGCCCCTAAAGATCACTAGAATGCTGTTCTAAAGTGAATGCTCAACAACACAGGCACATTGCAATATATACGGGCTTCCAGTACTTGGTTAATGAGTGCAATTCAAAGGGTCAGTTTGGTAAAGAGATGGAGACCTTGCAGGCATTGATTCTGATGATGACAGAGCTATGGAATTCCTTGATTCAGAACATTATTATAAACAGAATGTTTAAAGTGATTTTTTGTAATTCACTGACTGAGGGACAAAGAAAATAAAGAAGCAGAAACAGCTATAGACAGCTTAAATAGTGGGCTACAAATGAGAAGAAGACAGCAACATAAGCACATGTCCCTTAAGAACAGTTACCAAAGGATCTTTGTTCTATGGCAAGAAAGCTAAATCTTACCATGATATGTTGGTTGGTTGATGATTCATTTATTTGATTAATAGGCTCTATGCCTCTGTCTCAGTCTGGAAGGATTCTAGGACAACATAAATTACATAAAAATAAACTTTACTATCTTACCCAACACGAACCTGATGCAATAGTGTGGTTAATAATATAAATATAAATAATATAAATAATGACTATTAATTAAATCTATATTAATTATAAGACTAAAATAACTGATATTAAGAACCAAATCAGTCAACTCTTTATTTAGAATAAAACAGAAAGTTCTTCCCCTTGGATCAGATCTGTTTGCGAGAAATTTGTCAATTTGTGCATCTGTTAATGCAGTTTTTGAAATGTTCACTCCTTGTTATATTTTTATAATATGTAAACCACAGAATACAGAAACTGTACTGATATTAAGCAGCTTCATCTCTGGCAGGAAGCAGATTAACTCTAAATCAACTATGGACAATTATGTCTACCATATTTAATAGATCTAGTTTTGGCACAGTGAGTTTATTGTTACTGCACTGAATACTTTAATAACTTTCATACGCAAATGCTGAAGACATTATAGCAAGCTCATTCATTTTAATTAGTCATTTTATAAATTATGCTAGTGACATCACCCCACTGTCTACCAGCTAGTAAAATGCAGGTTTTTTTGTACTCACATGTAAATAATGGACATGGCAATTAAGAAAATGTTGATAAAGGACTGTGTAATTACCACTATTATTGCTAACCTTAAAAACAACTGAGACTTTTTTTATACCTGCACAAAGAGAAGAATGCTTTGTACTAAAGAATAAAAGCTTCATCTCTTAGATTAGCTTTATTTTCTTTACTTGGCAGCTACTCATTTAAATGTACTACCAGAGGAAAAAAGGATGATCTAACAGTCAGTACCAGAATACTGCAATTTTAGAAATTATGCCAAATTAAGTACTTGAACATACAGGGACCTCTTTCTGAACATTTTTTGGGGGTTTGTTTTGTTTTTGTTTTTTTAGGAAGACCAGTAAACATTTAAATTAAAAAGAACTTACTTGTATGTATCCAACATTATGTAGTCATTACACTAGGTATCAGAAATATCAAGATGAAATTTGTTGTGTACTCTCATGTTGGTAGGCCTGGATATTACTCCTTAGATGCTCTACAGACTCAGAATAGCAACAGAGGCAAAAGCTAAGCTATTTTAAGAATGTCTACAATTTTTCTTTTAAGAAAATCAAGTACTCAGAGCATTGAGTGCCAAGTTAAGAATCTGTTCAGCTGCCATCAGAGATCTCTCCAAATGGGTTTGGGCATGCCCTTCTCAATGGCATTCTGTCAGAATGGTGATAGCTATACAGTTTATGCAGTATAGTCAGTTTTTCAGTATTCATCCTTGAAAGAAAGGAAAATACAATGTTCCCCAAGTGAGATATTTCTTTCAGCTAGATATGAGCTGAAAGATATATTAGGCCAAACAACTTTATAGATTCTTACTATAGTTGGTTCCCACATGTCTCAAGAAATGTATTTTTTGCATAAAAAACAATGTAAATAGTCTTGGACACTGCCTGGGTAACATTCTTCAGAAGGTACCTTGAAGGAGTTTGGGGGAACATGTCCTGGTACGTACAAATCTATCTACTCTAAGCTTAACTTGACATAGAATTTTTAAATCATCATCTCGTTAGGCAAAATTTGCCTATCTCATATGTTCAGTCACAAAAGGGTAGCCTATGGTCCCACCCTGATAAGAATTGCAAGGACCTAAATTCAAATAAATCCTTCTTTGTAACAATTTCCCTTTTTTGAAGTGCTGTTAAATTGGTTTTGTTTCAGGAGGAGTTCAGTGACTGATTTTACTGTGGGTTGACATTCCATTTTGAATTGCTGTCTTTTATTTCTTGATTTACTTTTGTGATAGGGTCACAAAAGCCTTAAGCCTTCTGTACATATTAAAACTGCAATCATTGATTTATCTAACATTATTCAGAAGATACTTGAGTTTAGAAAGAAAGAAAAAATGCAGCTTCTAACAACTTGTCCACTCATCCAGGTTTTCAAATTTCTAGGTTTCAAATTGCTTAGCTGTAGAACTAACTTATAAATTAACCTTCAGCTGTAGTAACAAGCTGGGAAATTTAAGCTAGACTAATGAAGATGAATTGCCAAGTCAAAGATTAAGCTAAATAAATAATAAATTCAGTTAAAATAGAACAAGGACCCAGAGTTTAAACCTGGAAAGGAAATCATAACTGGAAGAATCAGGGAGAAAATCTGGAAGCATTGAATCTGAAATATAAGATTTTGAGAAATGAGCACATGATTAATTTCCAGTTAAAGACCTCCAGATAAGAACTGTTTCTTCATTTGGAAAAGATGAAAGCATCATCTAGCAAATGTAGCTGTAGAAGCAACATTTGGGACCATACAGTATAGCACTTAGGAAAATGTCTTCTCACAGGATACTATTTTTGCCTTTAAAACCTATTTGAGAACAGTGTTAATTGATGATAAAGACATGCGAGAGAGGACTGAAGAAAAATGGGACTATCAGCAAGAGTTCTGATGATCGGTGGTAAGTTCTGTACTCATGCATTTTCCATGTAAATAATCCATAAAATTCCCTAAACTAATTCAAATGTGGTCTAAATGTGTAATAAAAAGCAGTAATCAGAGCTAGGAAATTAATTAGTCACTGGAGAGAAACAATATATAATGAGTATGAACTCAAAGCACATGAGTTGAAAAAGTTAAAAAAGAAAGAATACAGATGAATCATTAGAACTCTCAACCTTCCTCTTGAACAAGAAACATCAATCTCATTTTTTAAGAATTTACATGTTATTCCTAGAAATATTTCAAAGCTTTAAAAAGACTAAATTCTTTCACTATTTCTGGCTCTGAGTTAAAAGGCTGAACATATGTGATGTGATGCTTAACTAGATTCCACCATCTTCTGACACTATCACTATAGAGAGCAAAATATCTCTTCATGATGAAAAGGTTGAAGGTAATAAAAAATGACCTTTTAAGCATTAATTTAATTCTATCATTATAGTGCACAAAGATGAGTGAATGATCCAAAGAAACCCAGTCAAATAGATCAATTTCTTGTATGGCAGTACCTTTGGAAACTGAAGGATCGGGTTGGAAACAGATTAACTCGGACTATCTATGTGCTCACTAAGTGCTGACATTGACTTAATAGCACATAATCAACATTGTTTTAAAGTGAGTAATATTTAGATGGTTGGATTATCAGCAAGTGGTGCATTTTTCCATGGTATTTTGGTTAAAAACCTGAGAGTCGGCTTATCTGCAGATGGGTTTATCCATCAGTATACATGGTAAATTATTAGTCTAAAAGGACTGTGTAATGGTATGTGGAAATGATGTTGAGGAATAAGGGGAAGAGTTACTGTCTAGGACAGACATGTCAAACTTGCGACGTCACATGACATCATGCGACATATTTGTACTTTCCCCCCATTGCTGGCAATGGGGTGAGTGTGGTTTTGTCTTGATGTGTTCATCCCCGGGCCGGCAGTTTGACACCCCTGGTCTAGGAAATAATCAAACAAGACAGGGAGAAGGCCCCAGTGGCTTAGCAGTCAGAAGCAACTTAGGAAGGACTGGCCCTAACTGATCAGCAGTTAAAAGTAGCAGTGGACAGTTTGTATCTTTAAACTTGCAAGATTCTGTTAACATAGTCTTATAACAAAGTAAAATAAGTTCATTGAATTGTGTTTCCCAGGAGGGCTGACATTTTGAATCTTTTCTATATGTAGAGACCTTTTCATTTATTTTAAGGGAAAATTAACATCCAGCTTATGAGATATTGGGTTCTTTTCCTACTTTCTCTTTAAAGGAATATACTAAAAACTGGAATGTGAATACATATCCAATGAAAGGTAATTATTCTGAAAGTCAGTGAAAAATATTCAGATAAAAAAAAACATGCATAAATAGCCAGTTAATTTGATTTTGGTCTAATACAGTATACTGTATTTTCTAAGGTCTGATATTTTTCTTCTTTTTGCACAATAAAGTAGTTTTGCATTTAGCATAAGTTATATACTTCATCATTCAAGCAGAAGAAATAGGTCCCGCTAACTGCAGTGCACGTGCAGTAGAAATGTCAGCAAATGAGATGGCACCCAGCTATTTACTAGCAGATTGGACTCCACTCTCAGCAGGCATGCAGTGTCAAAATGGTCAAGGCCCACAATTATTACTTCACTTAAGTAATGTATTGCTATAATTTGAATCTGAAATATCAGTGGCTTGTACGAGCAGCCCTTATGCATCCAAATCAACAAGCCTTGCTTCCTATAAACAAAAACAAGCACCAAACTGAGAAAAGAAATGTAAAAATGATATTCACAAAACCCAACAAGGACAAATGAAAAGCAATTATACAAATTTGCATAAGAGAACTGTGAGTTTCAGCATCTAAAGTTATTCTCCCAACACAAATAATAGTTGCTAAATCATTTACACCTCATGAAATCCCCGCAGGAAGGCATGATCTTCTTTATAAACAGACACAGTTAACGTGGAAGTTACACTGAGCACTAGAGTTTTGCAGAACAGCATGTCAACTATACCAACAATCAACTGCCAACTTGCACCAAATCTGAGAAACTGAGACAAAGTGTCCATTAAACTGTGGGAAATACAGGATACTGTAAAAAAGGGAAAATGTAGAAGAGGAGTAACGTAAAGAATCTGATCCCCAAGTTAAACAATTGTGACTGTTGATAAGAATAAGGATAAGGACTGTTGATAAGAATAAGGATAAGGGGAGCTCTGAGATTGGTGGCATCAAAAATGAACATGGCTTTGGTGTCTCAGGCTCAAACCTTGAATTGCTAATTCTGTAGATGCAACTGACGCTGGGTTTTGCAAGAATTCATATGACATGATTGGGACCATTATACAAGGGCTAGGAAAGATCCTCTGAAGTTCTTACAAAGAGAACCTCCACTGGCACCAACTGAAGTATTTTTATGACAACTCTGCATTACTCTGGTAATAGGAAAAATTTAGAAATGAAATATGTGGGGAGAGAGATCTCTCTCTCTCTCAAACAAACCTATTTGTTTGAACAAGCCGGCCTGGTCTGATGGGTTTGGGTTTTAATTATTGTTTTTAAGTAATTTATTTATTTATTTATTATATTTGGGCACTACGGTTTAATCTGTTTTTAATTTTTGTATTTTGGTATTTATTGCCCTGTTCACCGCCCTGAGTCCTTCAGGAGAAGGGTGGTATACAAATTAAATTAAATGAATAAAAAAAATCTCACTGGTGACAGCGATTCCAATTAATACTCAGTGTGATTGTTTAAGGTTGTCTGAAGTACTTTGTAATTAATGTGATGTGTAACTTATTGATTCTTCTATGAGTCCAGAAATAGGCATTTCTTATTTAGTTCTGTTACCTGCCTAATTACACTTATACATGTAATGAAAAAGAAATCTAGGCTTCTTGTAAATAGTTCTGTAAATAGATGTATTGTTATAAACTTTTTAAAAGATTATATGTTAAACCAACTTTTGAGACAGAGAAAAATGACAATATACCGTAATGATGAACGTAACCCACAGGTTGCTATATTTATCCATATTATTAGTCATATAAACACACTGTCCACTATTTTTCTCATGTCTTTTTTCAAGGACTTCTTGTATTCCTGGCTTAAATAAAAGCATATATCCCTTAAAGCATCCATATATTATTTTAGCAAAAAGCTGAGCTAGTTGATCCATATTATTGTTAAATGCATGGCTGATACAAGTGTATTTTTTAGTGTATTAGATATAATGTTAGTATTGTTTCTTTTTTTAATCAATATTGTTTGTTCTGTCTTGTGCCTATATATTAAAACTGAGCTATTGCTGAAATGAAAAAAAAAGGATTCTCATCTTGAATTCCTTATTTTCATATTATTTCATAACTGAAGACATATCCCAAAATAATGTTTGCCCCAAATGGTTTTCTTTTCCATGTGAATAAACAAAAGGCCGTTTATTATTTAGCATATGACATATCATACATGGCTAGCAATATATACACAAGGCGGTATTCCTGAATGAAGATAAAGTAATCTGATATGCCATTTTCAGATATATTCCACTTTACAATTTAACTTGAATATTCATTATTTACTATAATTTGTAATTTAAAATGATTTAATTCATTACTATATTTTTTTCTAAAGTTTTAAATCAGAGTTTTGCCAGACCATAAAAGATATAGGAAAGAATTCCACCTCTTGACCAGACACAGCTCTATGCCTCTTTCATAGCTTGATAATATAACCTTCCCATTATTTTGTTTTAGGTCCACTCAACTCTAGTAGAGTTACTGGACTGCAGGTAGAACAAGAAATACTTAGGTGTTTGTTGTTTAACTGTGAAACACGAGTCATAAACTTTAATGTTTTTATTTTCTTTTCTGAACATGGTGTAACTAGAAAGTTGCACTGGAGTTAGAAAATAAAGAAATTTGGTGGAAACTGGTGCAAAGCCAGGTTTATTTTTTACTCTGCTGCTAGAGTAAATAGAAAGAGAGCATTGGAGGAGATGGGAGTTTCTTGGCAGCCCTAGAAATAATAATTGCTGGCAATAAAATGAATTTAAGACAAAAAGAGGAACAAAAGACTACTTATGATTAAAAGGTAAAAAGAGAAGGCATAACACTTTCTTTTGTGCACTACAAAAGCTACAAAGAGACTGGATACCTTTAGGATACAAATGACTCAGGACAAAAGACATGGATATAGAGCAGACATGTCAAACACAAGGCCCAAGGGCCGGATCCGGCCCGCAAAGTGGTTTCATGTGGCCCGCGAAGCCATCCTGGGAACAGTGAGGGAACAGCCCACATTGCCTTGGCCCTGGCCCAAAGACCCTCCTTCTGCCAGAGACCCTCAGCTCTGTCCCACTCCTGTCCAGGCCCTCATAGGAACCCTTGATACGAACGATGTAGAGCTGACCATGCCCACCCAGTAGGCCATACGCACTCTAGCCATGCCCACCCAGTAGGCCACGCCCACCCTGGCCATACCCACCCGGCCCCCTGAGGGCAACCGCAATGCTGACGCGGCCCTCAATGAAATTGAGTTTGACACCCCTGATATAGAGGATCACAAGTTTCACCAGCAAGAGTTTCACCAAGTCATTTAGCTTAAGAAGGTTTATAAGTTTGTGTATTTATTTGTTTGTTTGTCTATCTGTCTGTAAAGGTAAAGGTTGTTCTGAACCAGCCCTCTTCTGGCCTTGTAGTAAGGCAAACCCCTATTCAGATAGAAGAGACTGGAGAGCGTCCAAAGGCTAAAAGGCGTCTGCCAAGATTTATTACACAATTAACATAACAAGAAACAAAAACACTAGAGCTTGACTCCTCAAGCGGAAGAGTTGCTTTCAGCAACCAGCCCCTCCCCAAACACTCCTTTTATTGAGAGCTCAGGGCATGGTCTCCCTGAGCCTCCTCCCGAGGAGTCCCACAGCCTTTCTTTGTTTGTTCCTGCTCGACTGCCTCCTGCGTCGGGCGTCCTTGAACAGGGCCAGCTGTGGGTCATCATCCTCCGCACTATCGGGCTCACGCAGCTGAGAAGAGGTCCCCGGCTGAGGGCTCTGCAAAGCCTCCAAACCATCATCAGCCGGTTCGTCTCCCTCCTCCCCCTCATCTGAGTCATCCGATACATCGGAGCCGGCTGTCGGACCCACAGGCTGGCCCTGAGTCACAACACTATCCCGCACCGCAGGGCCCTTCCCCCGGGTCTGCCGATCCAGATGCGGTCGGGATGGGAACTGTTCGTGAAAAGCAGTCACCAACGCAGGGGCATGAACGGCGGTCGCGTCTTCCCATGTGAAGTCCTCCGGCCCGTACCCTTTCCACTCGATCAGGTACTGGAAGCGACCTTTCAGCCAGCGGGAATCCCTGATGCTGGCGACCTCGTACTCGGGGGTGCTGTCGCCATCACGAGGTCCTGATGGGGGAGGTTCCGCTTGGCGAAGTGGACAAGCCGGTTGTTCGGGGACCAACAAGGACCGATGGAAGACGGGGTGCACGCGCAGGGAACGTGGCAGAGTTAAACAATAGGCGACCGGGTTGATGACGGCCTCGACTGGGAACGGTCCAAGGTAACGGTGGTCCAGCTTCCTCGCCGGCCGAGTGGATGGTAGGTTCCTGGTGGACAGCCAGACCCGATCCCCCACCGATAATGGAGGCGTATCCCTTCTCGACCGATCGGCGAACCTCTTGTAGTCGGCCTTGGCCTTCTCCAGCTGCCGTCGCACCAACCGATGGATCGCCTGTAACTCCGCCATGAATTCGTTCGCTGCCGGCTCCGGTGAGTCCATGGGAGAAAGGGGGAAAAACCGGGGGTGATAACCCACGTTGGCCAAGAACGGTGTCATCTGCGTGGAGGTGTGCTGCGAGTTGTTAAAGGCAAACTCGGCTATGGCCAAATAGTCCACCCAATTGTCCTGCTGCAGGTTAACGTAGCAGCGCAGATACTGCTCTAAGATGCCAATGACCTTCTCGGTACCCCCGTCGGTCTGAGGATGATGCGCGGACGAGAGGCAAACCTTAATGTCCAACGCCCGCATCAACTCCTGCCAGAAGCGGGCTGTAAACTGGGCCCCCCTATCGGAGACGACTCTATCGGGAAGGCCGTGCAGCCGGAACACCTGTTGGATGAACATGCGACTAGTGGCGCGAGCTGACGGTAAGCCGCGACAGGGGATGAAGTGCGCCATCTTGGTCAACATGTCCACCACCACAAACACTGTCGTGAAGCCGGAGGATGGGGGTAGAACCGTCAGAAAGTCCATGGACACAGCCCCCCAGGGTCTCTTGGGTGTTGGCAAAGGCTGCAGTAAACCAGGCGGGGCCCCTGTCGCTGACTTGGCCTGCCTGCATGGGACGCAGGAGGTGACATAAGACTGGACATCGTGTCGGACTCGGGGCCACCAGAAGGTACGGGAGACCAGGTTCAGAGTCTTGAACAGGCCAAAATGCCCCGCAGCCGGGTTATCATGACACTGGCTGAGGACGAGTCCCCTGAGTGGCCCTCCTGGAACATAGAGCCGGTCACGATAATACAGGAGTCCATCCGTGACCGACCAAGGCGAATCTGGCCCCACCTCTTCCTTCCGCTGAGCCACCCACGCCTCCTGCTGCTGCGCCTCCCGGATCCGAGCCCGTATATCCACCGGCTCCCGCACCGCAGCAAAAGACTCGACGGGGATCACTGTCCTGGGCGGAAGCTTGTCTTCCACTCGGGTGTACTCGGGCTTCCTGGACAGAGCATCCGCTCTCTGGTTGTGCCCGCTTGGTATGTACCGCACCCGGAAGTCAAACCTCGCAAAGAAGAGGGACCACCGGATCTGGCGTTGGTTCAAATTCCGAGCGGTCTGCAGGCTTTCCAGATTCTTGTGGTCCGTCCGGACCTCGATTTGATGCCGCGCCCCCTCCAGATGATGCCTCCAAGCCTCGAACGCCGCCTTGATGGCCAGCAGCTCCTTCTCCCAGATGGTATAGTTGCGCTCCGAGGGATTCAATTTCCGAGAGTGATACGCGCAAGGGAAAAGGGTACCGTTGGGCGTCGCTGCCTGGAGTAACACGGCCCCAATGGCAATGTCGGAGGCGTCCGCCTCCACGACAAACGGCCGTTGCGGGTCAGGATGCTTCAAGATGGGCTCCTTCATGAAGGCGTCCTTCAAAGCTTGGAACGCCTGTTGTTCGGGGGCGTTCCACTGGAACCGAGTCTTCTTCTGCAGGAGCCGGGTGAGGGGGGCTGTCAAGGCGGCAAAGCCAGGGATGAATGTCCGATAGTAGTTGGCAAATCCAAGAAGTCGCTGAACGTCCTTCACGCGACGCGGGGGTTGCCAACTCTGCAACGACTCAACTTTACTCGGTTCCATGGCGATGCCCTCAGGAGAAATGCGATGACCCAGGAAATCGATGGTCACCTGGTAGAACTGGCACTTCTCCAACTTGGCAAACAGCCGATGTTTCCGGAGGCGCTGCAGGACCTGACGGAGATGCTGATGATGCGCTTCACGCGACGGGGAGTAAATCAGGATGTCGTCCAGGTAAATCACAACAAACTGGTCCAACAGATCCCGAAAGATGTCGTTCATAAAATGCTGAAACACAGCGGGGGCGTTGGTCAGGCCAAACGGCATCACCGTGTACTCGAAATGTCCATAGCGAGTACCAAACGCCGTCTTCCACTCATCACCCGGCCGAACCCTGACGAGGTTGTAAGCTCCACGCAGGTCCAGTTTCGTGAAGATCTTAGCCTCCCGGAGTCGGTCCAAGAGCTCGGGGATGAGGGGCAGCGGGTAGCGGTTACGCACCGTGATGGCGTTGAGTTTCCGGTAGTCACAGCAAAGCCGTAACTCGCCCGACTTCTTTTTGACGAAGAGCACGGGCGCAGACACTGGCGAGGACGAGGGCCGGATGAAACCACGAGCCAAATTCTTTGTCAGGAAGTCCCGCAATGCAGCCAACTCGGGCTCCGACATGGAGTACAAACGCCCCACTGGGAGAGGCGCATCAGGGACTAGATCAATGGAACAGTCATAGGGCCTGTGCAGGGGTAATTGGTCCGCCTCTGACTCGCTGAACACATCAGCAAAGTCGGACAGTTCGGGAGGCAAGGAAACCCCTGGGGAACCCTCCACCTGGCCGGCACAGATATGGCGGGTGTGATCCACGCACTGCAAACTTGGGAAGGTGACCAAGTTCTGAGACCAATAGATCTGTGGATCATGTGCCCGGAGCCACGCCAGTCCCAAGACCACGGGGAAGTGCAGTTCCGAAGTGATGTAGAACTGGATGGCCTCCACATGAGAACTGATGGCCATACACACGGGTTGCGTGGCGGCCGTAATAGGCCCGGACAGGAGCACTCGACCATCGATGGTCTCCACAAGCATGGGCGGATCCACCGGACACTGGGGAACAGCCCATTTGGCCACGAAGGCCGAGTCCATGAAGTTAGTGGTAGCCCCAGAGTCAATTAAGGCATGGACCGGAATCCCCTCTGGCTTGCCAGGAAGGATCAGACGTGCCTCCAAAATCAAATGCCGTGGAGGTTCACAGGCACCGTCAGAACGGCGTCGCTCGGCGTGGTCGTTGTGGGTCGCCCGATCTATCACACCGTCTAGATCGGGCTCGGGCCGTTTCCCGACAGCAAAGTAGAAGACTTTCTCGGGGCAGGCTTGGTCACTGGTGCCCGCTGACGCTTCTTCGGGCAAGAAGCAGCCAAATGTCCAGGGTCCCCACAGTAAAAACACAACCCCCCCGATCGTCGTCTGTCCATTTCCGTCACCGAGAGACGGGACCTGGCGGCACCCAGCTCCATTGGCTCCTCCCTCTGGACTGGGGGCTCACGCACAACAGGAGCGGCAGGGGTCTGTGGGGTGGCACGGCGACTCTTTCGCTGCTGCAGCCGGGCATCGATCCGCAGACAAAGATGGATCAGCCCAGTCAGGTCTGAGGGAATGTCCACGCGGGCCAGATCATCCAACACCTCCTCCGACAAGCCATCCTGGAAGGCATCCACGAGCGCAGCCTCATTCCAGGCGGAATCCTGGCTAAGCAGCCGGAAATCACTGATATAGGCCTGTAGGGGGCGCTGACCCTGCCTCAAAGCTTTCAGGCGTCGGGTGGCGGTCTGCGCCTTAATTGGGTCCTCGTACATGAGGCACATATGGTCACAAAACCCCCCAAAGTTATCCAACAAAGGGCTAGGCTGTGCCAGCAAAGGCGTGCCCCAACGAGCTGCATCCCCCGACAGAAGACTCAACACGAACCCCACCTTATCCCGGTCAGTGGGGAAATCAGCTGCTCTCACGCTGATAGCTGGCATTGTCCCAGGAAGGCAGGAAACAGTTCTGGATTGCCAGCAAATTTATCCGGCATAGCTATCTGACATTTCCTCCCGGGTGGGGGTGCAGCATGTACCTGAGCTTGCAGTTGAGCCACCTGAGCTGCCAGCAAAGTGAGTTGCTGGGTGAGCTGGGCATTCTCGGCAAGAAGCTGCTCCATCGTAGTAGTAAGGGGTGGGAGGCTGAAAGCAAACTGTTCTGAACCAGCCCTCTTCTGGCCTTGTAGTAAGGCAAACCCCTATTCAGATAGAAGAGACTGGAGAGCGTCCAAAGGCTAAAAGGCGTCTGCCAAGATTTATTACACAATTAACATAACAAGAAACAAAAACACTAGAGCTTGACTCCTCAAGCGACCAGCCCCTCCCCAAACACTCCTTTTATTGAGAGCTCAGGGCATGGTCTCCCTGAGCCTCCTCCCGAGGAGTCCCACAGCCTTTCTTTGTTTGTTCCTGCTCGACTGCCTCCTGCGTCAGGCGTCCTTGAACAGGGCCAGCTGTGGGTCATCATCCTCCGCACTATCGGGCTCACGCAGCTGAGAAGAGGTCCCCGGCTGAGGGCTCTGCAAAGCCTCCAAACCATCATCAGCCGGTTCGTCTCCCTCCTCCCCCTCATCTGAGTCATCCGATACATCGGAGCCGGCTGTCGGACCCACAGGCTGGCCCTGAGTCACAACAAAGGTAAAGGTTCCCCCGCACATGCGTGTTGTGATTCAGGGTCAGCCTGTGGGTCCGGCAGCCGGCTCGGATGTCTCGGATGACTCAGACGAGGGGGAGGAGGAGGGTGTTGAAGACGAACTTGCTGATGATGGCTTGGAGGCTTCGCAGAGCCCCCAGCCAGGGCCCTCTTCTCAGCTGCGCGAGCCCGACAGTGCGGATGATGATGACCCACAGCTGGCCCTGTTCAAGGACGCCCGACGCAGGAGGCAGTCAAGCAGGAACAAGCAGAGAAAGGCTGTGGGACTCCTCGGAAGGAGGCACAGGGAGGCCACGCCCTGAACTCTAATAAAGGGAGTGTTTGGGGAAGGGCTGGTTGCTGAAAGCAACCGCTCCGTTTGAGGATCACAGTTCCGGTGTTTTGTTTCTTGTTCTGTTGTTTTGCTTGTGAATTAAACTTGGCAGACGCCTTCCAGCCTCAGACGCTCTCCAGCCTCTGCCGTTTGTACAGGGGTTGCCTTTCTGCAAGGCCGGTAGTAGGCTGGTACAGAACAATGCGTGCTAGTCGTTTCCAACTCAAGGGGCCGGTGCTCATCTCCGTTTCAAAGCCGAAGATCCAGCACTTGTCTGAGGACGTCTCCGTGGTCATGTGGCCGGCATAACTAGACACCAAAGGCGCACGGAACGCTGTTACCTTCCCACCGTAGTGGTCCCTATTTTTCTACTTGCATTTTTACGTGCTTTCAAACTTCTAGGTTGGCAGAAACTGGGATGAGTAACAGGCGCTCACTCTGTTACATGGCACTCGGGATTCGACCTGCCAAATTTCTAACCTTCTGATCGACAAGCTCAGCGTCCTAACCCACTGAGCCACTGCGTCCCTTTTATCTGTCTGTATCCTGCCTTTATTATTTTTACAAATCCAACATACCTTCCTCTTCCTATTTTCCACCAACAATACCTCTGTGAGTTGATTTGGGCTGAGAGAATGTGCCTGACCCAAGGTCATACAGCTGCTTTTCATGGCTAAGGTGGAACTAGAGCTAATGGTCTCCCATTTTCAAGCCTAGTGCCTTAAGCACTATACCAAAAAAGGCAATAGGAAGATATATTATTACATAATATATTTTTTTCAGAAGCAGCCATGGTTGTTAGCATTCTTACCAAGTGAAATTGGCTTGCTTAAGCATGTTTTTGATGTACTGCATGATATATATGAGTTAATACCACTTTATAATGCCTTGGTAAGGTCACACTTGGAATACTGCATCCAGTTTTGGTCACCACAATGTAAAACAGATGTTCTGACTCTAGAACAGGGGTGTCAAATTGCCGGCCCATGGGCTGGATGCATCATAGCAAAACTGCACCCACCCCATTGCCAGCAATGGGGAAAAAGTCGCAATACATCATGACAAGTCACGTGACACTGCAAGTTTGACACCCCTGCTCTAGAAGGAGTTCAGAGAAGAGCAACAAAGACAACTAAGGAACTGGAGGCTAAAACATATAAAGAAAGGTTGCTGGAATTGGGTATGTCTAGTTTAATGAAGAGAAGGACGAGGGGTGACATGATAGTAGTGTTCCAATATCTCAGGGGTTGCCACAAAGAAGAGAGAGTCAAGCTATTCTCCAAAGCACCTGAGGGAAGGAAAAAGAAGCAATGGATAGAAACTAATCAAAGAGAGAAGCAATTTAGAACTAAGGAGAAATTTCCTGACAGTTTGAACAATTAATCAGGGAAAAACCTGCGTCCAGAAGTTGTGAATGCACCAACACTGGAAGTTTGCAAGAAGAGACTGGACAACCATTTGTCTGAAATGGTATAGGGAAGGGGTGTCAAACTCGCAATGTCACACAACCTTTTTTCCATTGCTGGCAAAGGGGTGGGCACGGTTTCGTTATGATGCATCCAGCCCACAGGCTGGCAGTTTGACATCCCTGGTATAGGGTTTCCTGCCTGAGAAGGGGGCTGGACTAGAAGACCTCCAAGGTCCCTTCAAACATCATCATCATCACCATCATCATCATCATCATCATCATCATCATTATCATTATTATTATTATTATTATTATTATTATTATTATTATTAATAATAATTTCACAGCTATGTAGACTTCTGTGCTATTGGAGAAGGAGGCTGTTAGATCAGAACATGCTTCCCTTCAGGATATCAGGAAAATCATCCTATTCTTGTTTATTATTCTTATTATTCTTGTATCCTTGTAGTTCTTGTATTCATAAAACATCATTTCTATGGATATTGCTTTTCTAATACAAATATAAAAAATGTTTTTGTATGTTCCTAAGAACAGTTTTGAAATGTTCTTATTCAAACCACAGAAAGAGGGAAGAAAGACAAGGCCTGCTGATTGTTTAGAATGAATTAAAGCAAGAGCTGAAAGGGATTCTACCAAGAAATCCACTCAGGAATCAGGTTATAAAATATAAAGCCATCTACATCATCTTCACTTCCTTATGGGGTCATGTTATGTACAGTTTTTCTAATATAAACTATACTACATACAAACTCTTGGATCAAATTCTTATTTTTAATTCAAATGACTGTTGTCTTTCATGATAAACAAAGCAATTTAGAGTTTTATCAGAGAAAATTTCTTCCCAAATACTTTGGTTTATTCATGGCATCAGTAGGTTAAATGAAATCAATCATTTGCCTGCGCAATAACAATATCTTTTATGCCAGTTTATGTGCACACAATTCTTTATTATGAACTAAGACCAGCTGTCATGCGTCTTTATACAAATGAAGCACATTTAAATGCAGCAGAAGTATCATAAAGTTTCCCATTTACAATTCATACAATTCCTTTAGAATATTCCAATGGTTTCTATAAGAACAATCAAAAATTGACTGCCTTGTAGGTAAGATCTGAATGTTATTCATTCTTTTTTTCTACTGACATAGAGATATGAAAGTAAAGTATTATTCATGTGTGTGTGTTTATGTGTGCTTATTCTTTTTAAATTGGGAAGGCCATCTATAAATCAGGCAGAGTTGATGAACAGAAAAATTCATGTATATATAGTCCTCAATTTATAACAGTTCATTTAGTGACTGTTCAAAGTTACAACAGCATTGGAAAAGTGACTTATGACCATTTTTCACACTTATGACCTTTGCAGCATTCTTGTGGTCACTTGATCAAAATTCAGATGCTTGGCAACCAATTCATATTTATGACCATCACAGTATCATAATGTCATGTGATCACATTTTGCAACTTTTTGACAAGCAAATTCAATGGGGAACCCAGAATCACTTAACAACCGTGTTTATAATTTATCAACTGCAGTGTTTCACTTAACAACTGTACCAAGAGAGGTAGTAAAATGGAGCAAAACCTGCTTAACAAATGTCTCACGTAAGAACAGAAATTTCAGACTCAATTGTGGTCATAAGTTGAGGACTACCTGTAGTACAAATTATTGATATGATTAGTCTTTGTGGAATGTAAACAATGCACACAATAATATGCTCTCTTCCAACCTGACTCCAAACTAATCTTGCTTAAAACTTATTAATTTCTCTGCAATTTGCTTAACATTTGATATTTTCATTTGATTTTTAATTAAATAAATTAATGGCCTTTGATTTTTAGGTTTATTAAGATAAAGGGGGGAAAAAGAATTCTTGGGTATTATTGAGCAACAATAATATGATTTCCTGCACAACCTGAAAATGTTGCTAGAATTAGAACTAGATTGTTTGGAGTTTCTCAATTTTATTTGCACAGGCTCCGTCTGGTACCTCGTTCCTTGTGTCTACTATTCCAGGAAGCTGCCTTAGACGGAAAGGAACTACACCATACAGGACAAGAAACTGCTGGTGGCACGTTTGCTACATTTTTTAACCAGTCAGTTCAGAACAATGTAACTGGAATATTTTGATTGTTGTATGAAAAATAAATACAAATTCATTTGATAATTATGTTCTAATCCTTGATGGTTAGGTTGCTTATAATAATCCTTTTCATGACATTAAATATTAATAAGAACAAAAAAAGAATGGAAGTATTAATCTAAGCATTCTCTTTTTTCCTGGGAATAGCCTCATAAACTACTTCTGGATTATACTATAATGAACATTCTCTTCATGCAATGGACAGACAGCTGGAAATCATATGGCAAATTACCCTGATTAGACCATGATCTCATTTTTGGGGTGTCACCACAACAAAAATACTCTGAGTCATTACCATGAAGGGTCTGTTCAAAACATAGAATGACTATGTATACTTACATAATAAGTATATGATGATGATGATGATGATGATGATAACTTTATTGTCACTTTGAATGTACACCAATCGGCATACATCAAAATGAAATTTCATTGCATACAGCTCTCAAAGGGTCACCACCTCCGATATATACTCCTTGTTCGGGGCCCGCTCAAATTTCACATTGTCCATTTTAGTCTCTAGGGAGTGAACGATGGCAAACAAGACAGATGGAAATGGGGCTCCATGTGGATTAGCCCTCAAGTTAGCTTGTATTCTGACAACCTCGCCTTCTTTTCTTTTTCTGATGCTGACTCTTCCACCTTTTCCTTAAAGAGGCCTTGCTTCTTTTCGCCCCTGGAACACGCTGCTGCCGCCGCCACCACCAACTCCTCCAAAAGCCTCTCTCTCTTCCTCTGGGCCTGCCGACAGCCTCATCCAGTTTCTTTGCTCCATAAGCTCCAGGTCCTCTCCTCCTCTGCCTCCTCTGGAAACAGCCCTGATTTGCAATAGAATCCATCACTGCGCCAGCAGTCAGATCTTGCTGCTGGTAGAACAAATTCAAACAGCGCCAATGACTTTTAACGGTCTCACCAACAGTTCCAAAACAACTAGAAACTCACCAGGCCAGCAAAGATTGTTGGTCGTATGTCGTATGTTACCTTAGTTCCACCATGTTGCTCAAACACATTAAATCTTCTTGATCATGTGGCCTATAGCCCTTACTATCCCTCCCAAAACTATTCGCCTTCAAGAGCCAATGCAGCCAAGCCATTCCAGGCGCCGCCATCTTAGAATCATAATAGCCTCTCCAACTTTGATTAGGCTTATTTTTATGAAATCTTAAAGTTCTATAAAACTAAATCCTATTTTTGCTATGAAGCAGGTTATACATAAACAAGTACTTCAAGATCAAGTCTACATAGTTGTCTAATTTTATTGTTCAAACTAGATCTATCTGATGTGCTAATCCTGCACACAAAGATTTTCAGTGATGCACAGAAGAGATATTTGTTTTGATTTTTTTTCAGCTTTACCATAAACAATTTCATTGTGATTTTTGTTAGCCTCTATATTTCAATAAATATTATCTGAGTATTTGAAGTCAACAGATAGTTCTCACATTTATTAAGGTAATCTGCTAGCAAAGGACTCTAATTATGTAGGCCTAACTTTGATCAGGCCTATGCAGGTCAGAATCAGCCAGACGTCATGTAGATTGTGAAGGCATATCTTCACAGGGAAGAGATGTTTTCACTCACCAACATAAGCAATATTTCACTCTGATCCTCTCTTCTGAAGATAAGAAACATTTTTGTCCTTTTAAATTTGTAATTTTCAGCAAAAAATAATTCTGGTAGTATTTCTGAAGGAAATAGTATCAAATCTGTGAAAGAATTTACATTACAATTTATTTTCATAACTTTTTTCTTGTGCTGTTATAAACTCTTGATTTTATTTCTTTGTGCAAACTCAGCAATCTTCAACCTTTTCATATGCATATCTCAAGATGTGCCTCAGAAAATGAGTTATCTAAAATATTTTGTGATTTGAATAGTAATTGGAAATCCCATTGCAAACTCTTTACAATGAGTTCCATTGTATTTTCAGCAGATTAGTACCATTTTATGGTATGCCTGGAGTATTGTGTTTTCTCAGGTAATTTCCAGGATGTGAATATCTCTGTAATTATTTCATCATCAGAGAATTATAACATTTTAATAAGCAAAGTAAAAAAAATGTATGCCTGGTTTTTTTGTGTGTGTATATATGTACATATTTTTTAATCAAAATTTATCCAACCTCTTCTGATATTAATCTATATCTGAATGGGCTGAAAGATCTAGCTACATTTCTCTTTGGTTTTTGTCCAAGAGGTAATTTTTATATCTTTTAACTGCAAGAAAATCAGCAAAGGGTATGGGAGCCTTATTTCCTTCACAAAGCAGATTTTTTTAGAGATGACAGGCAAGATGTCCCTGCAAAATAAGTGATGCAACAGAAAATACCAAGCTGCAATCCAAAAGCAGAAGGTGAGTCCAAGATTGTTGTTGTTAGCTGCGAAGTCGTGTCCGACCCATCGCGACCCTATGGACAATATTCCTCCAGGCCTTCCTGTCCTCTACCATCATCTGGAGTCCATTTAAGCTCACGCCTACTGCTTCAGTGATTCCATCCAGCCACCTCATTCTCTGTCGTCCCCTTCTTCTATTGCCCTCGATCTTTCCCAGCATTAGGTTCTTCTCCAGTGAGTCCTTCCTTCTCATTAGGTGGCCAAAGTATTTGAGTTTTAGCTTCAGGATCTGGCCTTCTAAAGAGCAGTCAGGATTGATCTCCTCTAGGACTGACCGGTTTGATCGCCTTGCAGTCCAAGGGACTCGCAGGAGTCTTCTCCAGCACCATAGTTCAAAGGCCTCAATTCTTTGGCGTTCAGCCTTTCTTATGGTCCAGCTTTCACTGCCATACATTGCAACTGGGAAGACCATAGCCTTGACTATACGCACTTTTGTTGACAGGGTGATGTCTCTGCTTTTTAGTGTGCTGTCTAGATTTGCCATGGCTTTCCTCCCCAGGAGCAAGCGTCTTTTAATTTCTTGGCTACAGTCCCCATCTGCAGTGATCTTGGAGCCCAGGAAAATAAAATCTGTAACTACCTCCATTTCTTCCCCATCTATTTGCCAGGAATTGAGAGGGCCGGATGCCATGATCTTGGTTTTCTTAATGTTAAGTTTCAACCCATGTTTTGCACTCTCCTTCTTCACCCGCAACAAGAGGCTCTTTAGTTCTTCTTCACTTTCTGCCATTAGAGTGGTATAGAGTCCAAGATATAAACTCTTAAACCTGGGAGAAGAGGTTGAAGATTCAATCCTATAGATTTAATCAGTGTTTCTCTTACAATTACCAGGGTGATAGAGCAAAATGTGGTTTATAAAAGTTTTTAGATTTTGGTAGAATGTTGTAATTAATTAATTGTTGGGTATTTTTGTCTTCTTCCCAAATGTACTAATTTTAATTCCAGAGAGAAAGTTGTTAATAATGTCCAAATTTTGAAAGGATCTGAGATTTCCACAGAAGTATATGTGTTTGGAACTCATGAAAAGTAGTGATATTAGGAGCAAAAATAGCATATGAATGAAAAATGAGAACAATGATGGGAGGAACAAAAATGTGTCTTTATATACCTTATATTCTGAAAATATTAGATATGGGAATGGCCAAGGTCTTATATCATGGTACGGGAATCCCTATTGATAGGTTTCTTCTTTGAGTAGAATGGAAAAAGAAAAATATCTTCAACAAGTACAAAAATGTTAGCATGACCACAGATACATACTGTACATACCATACACAATTATTAGGCTGATATATTTTGTTGTCTATGATCACTTGGGTATCAATTTTGATTAAACTAAGATTAACTGTATTTATGCTTTGTATTAAGATACAATCTAAGGTTTCTAACTCCAGTGACACTAAGCTATTATCAGCTTTAACCAAATAAATCAAATAGGAAACATGGCCAGATAAGCTACTTCAACTTTATTTTTCATTAACAAAAACTTGCAAGTTTAAAAGACCAGTTCTCCTACCATCACCTTTAGAGACACATAACTTAGGGAGGATCTGTCCTGTGCCAATTGCTCCACCAACTATCCATCTGTGGGCTATAATCCCACTTATTTTATAGTTTCCAAGGCAGCATCTCTTTGCCCAATTTCCAGAGGTCATTCTATAAGCAAACAAATCTATTGTAGTATAGCATAATATGTAAACATAATAAGTATATTTTTTGTCTATAAAATGAATATTTTAAGAACTGTGGATTGCACATTTACTTGATAAAAAACTGTGTTGATTTATAGGATATATTCAATCAAATTTACATGGAGGACTAATTCTCATGAACCCTTTCAATAACTGGGAATCACACTACAGTATCTGATTAAACTGACTTTAGTATATGCACTTGCCATATACTAAACAAATACTGTGTTTAACTTCCACTATTATGTACGTAACTCAGTGGTAAACTCATATCATAAAGTACATTTTTGAACACTCATACTGGTGTGTCAAAGGACATTTTCATATGTAACATATTGTTGTTTGTATAACTTGAGGAACTAATTGATAGAAATTAGCTCATATTCTCTTAAAGCAATAAGAAACAATAAATAAGTTATTTGGCTAATAAAATAACTTTAACTTCTTTAAAAAATATCAAAATATCTATATATTGTTCAGGAAGTGAAACTCAGCCTTACAGTTCTCTTAGATTTTATGGCTATAAATATAGGTAGTCCTTGACTTACAACTGTTCATTTAGTGACCATTCAAAGTTACAACAACAGTGAAAAAACTGACTTATGACTGTTTTTCATATTTACGACCATTGCAGCACCCCCATGGTCTATTCCATAGAAGCTTGGCAACTGACTCATACTTATGATGGTTGCAGTGTCTGGGATCACTTGATCACCTCTTGTGACCTTCTGACAAGCAAAGTCAATGGGGAAGCCAGATTCATTTAATAACCATGTTCCTAAATTACCAGCTGCAGTGATTCACTTAACAACTGTGGCAAGGAAGGTCTTAAAATGGGGTAAAATTCACTTTAAAATGTCTCACTTAGCAACAGAAATTTTGGGCTCAATTATGGTCATAGGTTGAGGAAAACCTGTATAAGAAGCAAACTATTTTGCAGTATTATAGTTAGTCTGATTTACATGCAAGAAGCACTGGTTTACTTTCTTGGAATATTATTGTGATATTTAACTAAATAATCCTAGTAGCCATCTTTCATGCTGAATTACCAGAAATATCCAATTCTAAAGTGCTTCTCCTACAATGTACTATGAGGCACATTGGAATACAACTATTCTATCAGTTAGCTTTGTCATGAAAAATGTTTGATTTGCTTTCAGCAATTTGGCTAGAAAAAGTGAAGGAATGTGGGAGGACTACCAGGTGAAGGAAAGAAGACAACTATAGTTGGGACTGTTTGATTCCAACAGTTTGTCCTAATGATGCAGGTGTCAAAAAGCACCCTTTGGTGGCCAAAGACAGAAAGGTATTACTTAGCTTGATACATGTACTCATATTTTGGGAAATGTACTACTTTATTCCTGATATGCAATTAAAAATCAAATACATTTTTGAAAGAGGCAAGACAGCTGAATATTTAGCAGAGATGATAGATCCATTTACCATTGGTTTAAAACCTAGATACTGGTTGTGGGATTATTAGGTAATAATCATATAATTTGGAATCTTATTACCTAATCTGGAATTAGGTAATAATCTGGAATTAGGTAATAATCATATCATTTGGAACCTGGAGTCATTAATTGTAATAAAACATGTTTAGAAAAACAGACTGGATGAAACTGAAGCAGAACAGTTAATAATTTAATAAAAGAATCTGGCTGCTTTATCTCCTTGTCCCCTTGTTCATTAATTTGAGAAGGTTATAAAAGAAGGCAAAACATTAACAACACTTAGAGGCATTTCAGTTGAACACCCCTGTATTGTTCTATATATCTATTATAAACAAGAGAATCAAAGTACGGTATACTCAGGGAAACAGCTTGTGGCAGAAGCTGAATATTAATGTTCAGAATGCCTAGCCAGAAATACTTCAACAGCTACTCCATGCCAGCTAGAAGCAACAATGCAATGACAACTGAAACAAGACATTAAGAGGAAGAGAGAGCTGTGTGCAACAATGCGATTTTAAAAATTCACAAAAACCCCCCAGTATTATTCTACTATTTATTTTTTTATCCCAGATTTATTTACTTATCAAACTTCTACCCCACTACAATTTGGCAAGTTATATAATTAACCATTAAAATATCTATAATCAGAATTAATCACAGTCACCATCACGCTAATATAAACTCACTTTATAAATAATACTGAAATTAAGACTGTTGGGTGATGATCTATTGTGCAACCTGTTTGTAAATATATTTGTGCATGTGTCAGAATCAGAGGATTATCAGGGTAGCAGAAACTCCAGCTTGGTACCAATGCTCAAATCTATTATTTCTAGCACCCATCAAAATGTAGCAGAATGGGGAAAAAAAGAGCTTGAATAATTATAGCCCCAAACATATCTCCTTAGTGTAAATAACTATGTAATGTGTAATGTTACAGATATACAGCAATAGCACATAGACTTATATACTGCCCATAGTGCTCTATAGCACTCTGGGTGGTTTACAAAGTCAGCATCTAGGTCCTCATTTTACCGATGTTGGAAGGATGGAAGGCTGAGTCAATCTAGAGCCTTGTCAGGATCGAACTCCAGACTGTGGGCAGAATTTGCCTGCAATATTGCATTCTAACTGCTGCACCACCAGGGCACTTTTTGATATACGATAATGATCCTATAAAAATACAACATTATAAGAAAAGTCAACCTTTCAGATCTAAACTAGTTCTTGAAACTGTCAAAATATTTTGTCAAGCATAAATTCATATATTTTAAGTTGCAAATTTTCGGTCAGTCCATTTGGTCACCTGATCCAATGGTTGTTTGAAGGATGGTATTTAAAAGAATATTTAAAAAGTGATACATGGAATATAAGATAATTCATTTTCTCACTATAAAGCACTGTGGATAACTTTCTTAAGTAACTACTCAGACCAGCAAGTCTTTGTCTGTCCGTCTTGTCATTCCTTTGAATAAGAAATCCAAATTTCTTGTAGCATTAATATTCTTGGTTTCAAAAAAAAAATAACAACAACATAAAGCAAGCAGGAATTGTGAGCAGCAGTAATTTAACTTTCCATATAAATTCTCTTTTACTGCTATAGCACAATTACGTGGTGATATATTGGTGGACTGAATACCTTTCACAGATGTCTGTTTAGAAATCAGGCCTTCTTTGCTTTTATCTCTCTCTCTCTCTCTCTCTCTCTCTCTCTCTCTCTCTCTCTCTCTCTCTCTCTCTCTCTCTCTCTCTCTCTCTCTGTCTCTCTCTGTCTCTCTGTCTCTCTCTCTCTCTCTCTCTCTATATATATATATATATATATATATATATATATATCAGAATGAAATTATATTTAACATTTATATTAGGTTTCCTGTCTACTAAGCCTGTGCTGAGGTGTAGCTGGAAGAAGTCTGAAACATTATTTCGACTGCTTTGTACATCTGCAGTTGTGGATATGCAATAATATTCTTTGGTGCACACACAAAAGAATCTAATATAATCTGATGAAGGGAGAAAAACAGGAAATCTATTACTTTCCCTTGTGGCTTTGGACAGGTTGTTATTGCTGGGAAAAAGATGTAGGACAACGCTTGTACCCTTAATAAAGAATTACTCTTCTGCACAGTTACTTACAAAATAGTCCCAATGGAAATCATAATGGTTATCTGCCTCAATAAAAGCAGCATGACTAATTTAATACCGTATGACATTAGAATTAAGTTGCAACATTCATGACAGCATCAGCAAAGAATATCTTTTTTGAAAAGACACCATATTTTTCTCTCTCTCAATATATATATAGCTAAATAGACACATATGGAGGTAGATTCAGTGTGACCAGTATTCTTGCCCTTTGCCCCATTTTAATTGGGAGTACTTGTAATTTGCTAGGTTACCTGAATTCAGCATTCAGTTTCTAATTTGTCTTTTTATGTAATTGCAATTTCATATATAAGATAGAGAGACTGTTTGAATTAGCTTTGGGGTTAAAGCCCTTCTGCAAAGAGCACACATTAGTATCATTTTTATGCTGAAGCCAAGTAATTCTCTTAGGCTAAATTTTGATGTGTGTTAATACAAAGTTCAGAGCACATATATATAGACTAAGATTTAAATGCAGAAGGACCTGCTCCCAGTCTCAGTTCAACATTCTGATCATCCGCAGAAAGCTAGAATGGATATTTTTCCTTGCTTGTATTATATAGTTGAAAACAAAATTGTAATGTATTAATTACCTTAACATTATACTTCATCAGAGCTAGGACATAGATTTCCTTCTTTTATACTCAAGAATTACACCATAGCTGCTGACCGAGTATTTGCTTTTAGTAAGGCACAATCTCTATGCCTGGCTGATCTAAGAGATACTTGGCATACAATTTCTAAGTAGTTGAAATATTTCACTTGTTCAGCTGGTTGCCCATCCATAGTGCACTTATTATCTCTTATGTTTTTCACAAAATACTTTAGTCCAGGGCTCTTCAAACTTGGCCCTTTTATGACTTGTGGACTTCAACTCCCAGAATTCCTCAGCCAGGCATGCTGGCTGAGGAATTCTGGGAGTTGAAGTCCACAAATCATAAAAGGGCCAAGTTTGAAGAGCCCTGCTTTAGTCTCTTCACAATTTATTGAAAGTGTTTCACGTGTGCAGTACCTTGAAAACTCTACCATTAATCTATGTAATCCAATTCTAGTTAGTACTTGAAATGCTGCATCATTACCATATAATAATATAGGTATTTTCCCAAAATAATTTAGGAAGATTTAGAGAGAACATTCCCCCTCCCAGAAAAGAATATAATCTATTTTATTGCCTGCAGAAAATTGTTGGAAAGCATTACTTTAGGGGGAAAAATCAGTTATCACATAGAAAACAGACACACTGCTGTTGAACAATCAATATTCTACTTCAGTAACTTTATGGAATTCTATAAGGAATTGTACAGTAAACTTTCAAAGGAATATGTCTCTGGAAATTCTCAGTCATCCAGGTCATAGTTATCCCAAAGGTGCTTTTTCATGAGGCAATTGAACTTTCTTGCTTTTTCTTTGAAGACGTTTTGCTTCTCATCTAAGAAGCTTCTTCAGCTATGACTGGATGGTCCAGTCAGAGCTAAAGAAGCTTCTTAGATGAGAAGCAAAACATCTTCAAAAAAAAAACCAAAACCCAAGAAAGTCCAGTTGACTTGTGAAAAGGCACCTTTTGAATTTCAAAAGAATAAAGAATAAACCTTAAAAGCAGTAACTGACCAGGAAACAGCCTTTTGGGATTCCAGAAACTATTTTAGCCAAATCCTCTAATTATAAATTACTAAGACTTTTCAAAATTTTATTCCTATAAAAGTATTCCTAGAAATGTTTATGGTATGAAAGCTACAACAATATTTATTATTAACTTATGCAGATATAAGGGATGCGGTGGCTCAGTGGGTTAGGACGCTGAGCTTGTCGATCAGAAGATCGGCAATTTGGCGGGTCGAATCCCGAGTGCCGCGTAGCAGAGAGAGCGCCTGTTACTCGTCCCAGCTTCTGCCAACCTATCAGTTCAAAATCACGTAAAAATGCAAGTAGAAAAATAGGGACCACTACGGTGCAAAGGTAACAGCATTCCTTGCACCTTTGGCATCTGGTCATGCCAGCCACATGACCACGGAGACGTCCTCGGACAAGCGCTGGCTCTTCGGCTTTGAAACGGAGATGAGCACCGGCCCCTAGAATTGGAAACGACTAGCACACATGTGCGGGGGAACCTTTACCTTTACCTTTATATGCAGATATATTCTTGAGAGGAAGGAGTGAAGAATGTCAGGAGTGTATGCCAAAAAATGTATATTTCAAGCAGAATCACCAAAACAGTAAAGGTCAACTCAAATTCCCAGTTAAAACAAGAACAAATATGGGGTATCAGCAATATAGGAAGTTGATGGAAGAAAAATACTCACTTTTGTGACAATAGCAAAGGCATCAATTTCTACTGCACAGAAGAAATCATTCCTGTATTTTTATCAAGAAAACCACATTTATAAAAAATATAAATGAATGACAATATAGTGCTGGATGATGGGTTCCTCAAGTCAGATGGCACTCAACATGCTAAAGAGAAATTGCTGAACATCTTTCACAGTCCTAATGTACTTATGATGTAGATTTAAGCCTTTGGGGCATTTTGTTTTTAATGTTGCCATACACAAAAATAAAATTCAAAGCTGCAGAAATAGAATTACAATAAGAACATGGAACCTAACATGCACGAACATGGGAAAGCTCAGTACATTGAAAGAGGGGTTGAAATGACCACAAACTGACATGTTAAGCATTATTGAATTGAGCTAGACCTGGATCATACACATTCAGTGTGAAGATCACAATGTTTCTTACTGAGGGCATGAAAAACAAAGAAGAAGTTAGGAAGGGCATAGCAAGATCACAGCAAAGATAATATCAATTAGACTTCATTTTATATGACAATCATTGAATTTTATGCTCCAGAAGAAGATGATCAAGTTTAATTTGAAATCTACAGGTCATACAACCAACATGTGCTGCTTGTGATTGGTGACTGAAGTCAAAGTTGGAAACATTAAAGAAGAAAATGTAGTTGGATTGTTTGGCTTAGGAAACTGAAATGAAGCAGGAGACTAGCTTATAAATTTCTGCTACTCCTCTGGATGTAGAAGAGCTCAATTAAAACATCAAAGCCATGACCAGATACTGACTGTGAAATAGATCACAAGCTGGTCTTGTGCAAGTTCTAAGTTAAGCTAAAGAAAATGAAGAAAGCCAGTTAGTTTCCAAGATATGATCTTGAACATATACCTACAATTTTCAAGTAGAACATCAAGAGTCTCTTTGAAGTCCTGAACCTCATTGATAGGACACCAAAGAATTTGTGGAATTAATATTGCTAAGAAGAAAAGACAAAGGCAAGAAAGTCAAAATCTCAAAAAGGAACTTTAAAAAAAGGAGAGTTTCATAGAGCTGTTAGAAGAATACACAGCAATAGAGCAACATTTGTGAAGTCATGGAAGATGAAAATAGACATGAAAAAAATTAGATATTTGAAAAGAACTCTGAAAGAAGGAGATTCCAACTTCAAACTGGTATGCATATACAAATAGATAGATAGTAACTGATTCAAAAGACATCAGACAAAGATGGAAGGAGTATATTGAAACATTGTATGTTAGAGAGGTCGACATCTAAGATATCATATAATATATTTCCTACTTACAAGAATTTGGAAGATGAAGTTAGATCAGCACTCCAGTCATTGGAAGCTGGCAGACTACAGGAATTGATGGGAAATTCCCTAAAATATGGCAAGAAACAATCAAGCTTCTAACCAACCTATGCAGAAAATCTGGAGAACAACACAGTGGTCAATCCACTGTACATTCCAGCACACGCACACACACACACACACACACACACAAAGACTTAATAGATTGTGCAAACTATTCTACCACATCATTAGCAAACTAATGCTAGCAAGATAATGCTTATGATCATCCAATGCAAATTAGAGCCCTACATGGAGAAAGAGGTACCAGATGTTAAAGCTGGCTTTTTAAAAAAGCCAAGGAATATGAAACATTATTACTGATGTACTCTGGATAATTGGGAAAGCTAAAGAAGCCAGCATGTGATTCATTGATTATAGTAGGGCCTTTGATTGCGCTGAATACATCAAACTGGGGAATGTGCTCAGGAAAATAAAAATCCCAAAACATTGCATGTTCCTCATTAGAAACTTTTATACAGGTCATAAAACCACAGTATGGAGGTAACATAGCAAAACAGACTGGCTCCAATTTGGCAAAGGAGTGCAACAAGGCTATATACTCTCTCCTTATTTATTCAACCTACAATATATACAGAATATATATAGTAAGGGAGGATGATGGAAAAAGATGGACATAGTTTTAATACCGGAAGAAGAAACCCTAAATTAAATATAAAGAAGAACTCCCTGTGATGACTTTGCAGCCCCTCCACAGGTTGAGAACCACTAATCTAAGATATTCAATCACTATGCCCAGAGTTAAAGTACATGAACTTTAAATACTGAAAAGTAAAAATACTGATACTACACTTGTTGATGACTACTTTAACAATAATGTTTTGTAGAATCCAAAAGTCCAATAATGCTAGAGAATTTCTAGAAGCCTGGCACTCTGTAAAATTAGCTATCAATAGATTCATAGACATAAACAGCGTCTACATACTGTGCAAAAAGGACATCAAAAACCAAGAAGGGAACAAAAAAGACCAAAACACCTCCCCACCATCAATCAACACCCAGACCAACAATCAAGAAGAAAACGGTGCCCAAATTAAGGAACCACCAAACAAGCAATTCAAGCAAAGAACCTCCAAAACCACTCCCAGGAACACTGACAAGGCAAGCCACTAAAACATAAACTGAGAGCAAACCCCACTCCTTACTAGCACTGATGATGTTATCTAGCTTGGATGATGAGATGTCTGCAAGAAAACAACCAAGGTCAGAGAGCACCAAGGACCCCTCATTTGAAGTCTGAGTTACAAATATTCTCCTGAATTACTGGTGTTAGATGTAAGAAATTCTTGAGATAATGGACACAGGTGGTGCAGTCAAGAATTGAGTTTAAAGCTTGAGACCTAGGTGTCATTGTAGACCATGGGTGTCAAACTCGCCACATCATGTGATGTGTTGCGATGTATCACAACTTTTTTTGCATTGCCGGAGCTGGGGTGGGCACGGTCTCCATATGATGCAACCAGCCCATGGGCCAGCAGTTTGACACCCCTGTTGTAGACCAATCTCTTTTCATATCAATTTAGTCAGTGCTGGGGTTCAGAGGTCAGGCTACTCCATCACATTTTTTTTTCTGTCAAAAGTTGCCCTTTCTATGACATTGTGTGTTCTGATTATCTCCAAGTGGAAATAAAGTAATTTATGTCAGGCAAATCAGGCAAAAGAAGAATTTAGCAGCATAGATTGTTTGTGGGCTTCCCAATCCCTGCTCTAACACTATCATCCTTCAGAATCTTCATTAGCTCCTAATTGCTTTATGGCTATATGCCGCTATTTTAATCATTTTATATAAAGCCCTGCATAGCTTGGGATCTGACCACTTTACACACTCCCTCCCTGACACTCTACCTCCAATTCCTGTGCAGACTGAGTTCCCACAGCAAGGTATTTTTCCCGTTCCTTGCTACCCAATATAATGTGTAAAATGTGAACTCTAATTAAAATATAATTATTATATTTAGTTCAACAGTTCCGTTTATTCATTAAAATAAACTAGCTAGGTTAACAAGAAAGTGAAGAAGAACTAAAGAGCCTCTTGTTGCGGGTGAAGAAGGAGAGTGCAAAAGTTGGGTTGAAACTTAACATTAAGAAAACCAAGATCATGGCAACTGGCCCTCTCAATTCCTGGCAAATAGATGGGGAAGAAATGGAGGTAGTGACAGATTTTGTTTTCCTGGGCTCCAAGATCACTGCAGATGGGGACTGTAGCCAAGAAATTAAAAGACGCTTGCTCCTGGGGAGGAAAGCCATGGCAAATCTAGACAGCACACTAAAAAGCAGAGACATCACCCTGTCAACAAAAGTGCGTATAGTCAAGGCTATGGTCTTCCCAGTTGCAATGTATGGCAGTGAAAGTTGGACCATAAGAAAGGCTGAGCGCCAAAGAATTGAGGCCTTTGAACTATGGTGCTGGAGAAGACTCCTGCGAGTCCCTTGGACTGCAAGGCGATCAAACCGGTCAGTCCTAGAGGAGATCAATCCTGACTGCTCTTTAGAAGGCCAGATCCTGAAGCTAAAACTCAAATACTTTGGCCACCTAATGAGAAGGAAGGACTCACTGGAGAAGAGCCTAATGCTGGGAAAGATCGAGGGCAATAGAAGAAGGGGACGACAGAGAATGAGGTGGCTGGATGGAGTCACTGAAGCAGTAGGCGTGAGCTTAAATGGACTCCAGAAGATGGTAGAAGACAGGAAGGCCTGGAGGAATGTTGTCCATAGGGTCGCGATGGGTCGGACACGACTTCGCAGCTAACAACAACAACAAGGTTAACAAGATAAAAAAATAAATCTTTCCTTTGAATACTTTATATGCATTCCCATCAGGCTGGGCTATATCAGATTTGATAGGGGGGTTTTATTGTTATTCATTTCCGTATGTATGTCCTGCCTAGATAGAGACTATGAACTAGATAATCCTGTTTTATTTATACATGTAGTTCTGCTGCCACATATAAAATAGGGATCTGTAAAACGAAATTTACCTATAGTAAATTAAGAATATTCAGACCTTGTGGGAGTAACTTCAAAATAAATTATTTGAGACAGAAACTTGACAGGAGAAAATATGAGGTTGTGCACATCAGCATAATGTCACACTACCTTTTTAATAAATGAAAATGGAATGAAAGTGTACATTTCATTTTTAAGGCTTTTCTCTTGATTTCAACTGAGACATCACTTTATTAGAGACAATTACCTAATTAGCCCTTTTCTAGAACACTAATGAAATAAGCCTCATTTCACTTCTACACACTGTAGAGCAAGGCTGTCAATCAATGATTGATTTCCATTTCTAAACAAATAAAAATGTAAACACCAGTAAATAATCAAACCTTATTTTAAATTAGGAAGACTTGGCAGGGAAAGAAATAATTTCTGCCCAGGTCAAAATGTTTCCTCATGGCAAAGGGAAAATATTACATTATTAAATGAATTATAAAAGTCTTCTGGTTACTAAACTAAAAGAGTGTGATTGATGAAGAAGTCAACCTAGAAGAAGACTTTTATAAAAGAGGTATGCCCTTTTGACTTTCTGGGTTATCTTATTTTTTTGGACCAAATAGTTCCATTTTCTCTTCTGCTATAATCTAGGAAACAGGATGGCCTTTCTCAGATCAGCAAACAGTCTAGCAGGAAAACAGAAAATTAGAATCCTGGCCTGTTCAATTGCCTAATTCAAGCCAATTAACATTTTAAAATGAGACTTTGGTCACATATTGGACTAAACATTGTACACAGCATGATTTGGTCTGGGCTTAGCACATTGTATGAAGCCAAATAAGTTTTGAAACCTATGAGATTATGGACAAGGTTGCACTGGACATCCAAAACATAAATCTATAGGGAGTTTAAATGGACAGTGTTTAATTCAAAGTGTCTTACTGGCGCAGGTTTTTTTTATCTTTAAAATATCCTATACTGTCAACTTTTATTTATGGTTTTATACAGAATGTGAGGGATGCAGTGGCTCAGTGGGTTAGGACGCTGAGCTTGTCGATCAGAAGGTCGGCAGTTTGGCAGGTCGAATCCCGAGTGCCGCGTAGCAGAGTGAGCGCCTGTTACTCGTCCCAGCTTCTGCCAACCTAGCAGTTCAAAAGCACGTAAAAAATGCAAGTAGAAAAATAGGGACCGCTCCGGTGGGAAGGTAACAGCGTTCCGTGCGTCTTTGGCGTCTAGTCATGCCGGCCACATGACCACGGAGACGTCCTCGGACAAGCGCTGGCTCTTCGGCTTTGAAACGGAGATGAGCATTGGCCCCTAGAGTTGGAAACGACTAGCACACATGTGCGGGGGAACCTTTACCTTTACCTTTACCATTTACAGAATGTGAGGCGCAATCTATTTCCTCATGTCTGCATTATATATTATGTGTCCATAATAATTAATAAGTAAAAGAACATTTCAATTTTTTTAGCTCTCAAAGAAATTTCTGTTACTATGTCACAAAGTAATTGTAACATCTGGCACAATTACAGCATTAACGTGCAGCCATTATGTTTTGGTAGAAAACCTTGCAATTAATAAAGTGACCATCATATAGGAAGATTTCTGCATGAAACATTATTTTATTTATTAACCTTGTATGCCACTTGACTCCCAATAACTCTCAAACATTGCCCATTACTGCGTAATCATAAATATAAGGAAACACAACTTTAACAGTCTAAAATAATGAAAGAAAGTATAGCTTTTACCATGAAATATTTGCTCTCATGAAAGAAAGAGGAACAGTATCTGTATGCACAAAGTATATTGAAAAATGAAACTAACAAAAAGGCTTTCATAGCTATCTTTTAATTAAGAAACCATGTATTCATCATAAAAAGGGAAGATTCAGGGTGAATGGAAAGTCCAGAAAGTTTTCTACATTATTAATTCATTAAAACTATTTCTTAAAAGAAAAGTGGACGATACCCAATTTGTATGGCTGTCTTTTGCTTTAATAACTAGCGTTCATTACTAGAAGGAGAAGCATGCTCACTAATGTACAAGTGAAGCAGAGATAAATGAGCTATTGCCACCAAGGTTATTCATTCCCTGAAATGTAATTTCCAAGACAACTTTGAGATAATTTTCTATTGGGAAATATACTTGACCATTGGCATTTAACAATAATTCCAACAAAAACAGGGGCAATGATTTATTGCTCATACTATACCATAATGAATATCTTTTTTTCATGAAACTGCATAGCATGGAACTTGATTGACTGATCTGAATAAAGATAGTGGAATCATTTTAAATGTAGTATTTCCTAACCCAAAGTGGAAAAAAAAGAAAATAGGCCTGTTTTTCTATCAAGAATTAAAAGGTTGTAGCCTTTAAAAAAAATGCTTGGCCACAGCCCATGGTTTGTTATATTTGATCATATATAAAATTCCTGTAGTTCATATTATCTTCCTCGGCAGTTCTTGAATCTAGCATGCTGACTTAAGTAACTTGGAAGATTAATTTGAGCGTAATGCATATGCTAAAAAATTTCACAATTGCTAGTATGAAAGTGGAGTCTACAGTGTTTAGCTGCTAACTGTGTCTAATATATTATGACAAAATATAGTACACTACTCAGGGAAATTCTCTAAGGATGCTTAAGTGTCTAAGGATTTTTCCCCCACATGTAATTATGAGAGACTTTTATGGAAGTGTCTCAGGGCTTTGAATGTTTTTCTGCTATTAAGGGGAAATGGATATTCATGCAGTATCTATTTTAACCAATATGTAGAGAGCCAAACACACATTGTAACTGTATTCAGCATAAACTACACTGTAATGGGATTTTCTTGTTTGATCTGCAAGCCATGATATTATTTATTTAATATTTAATATTATTCACATTTAATCAAATTATAGCTTAATTTACAAAACCATAGAAGCTTCTTTTTAAAGCTAAAATAAATAGCAAACAAAAATTTAGAAAAGACACCTTACAAAATGGTAAGGTTTTTTTTAATGTTTGGCCAGTAAGCACTAAAAGATGTAATGATTTCACTTTGTCCCACTTTCTGTCATAAACATTTGGCCTAAACCCTAGTTCATGCCCCACCCCCCCAAAAAAACCCTATCCCAGCAATTCTGAGATATCAACATCTTTTTTCCCCTTATGCAGAATGTTAAAATCTGGAATCCCCATTTGGAATTCATATAGTGAGAATGATCTACCACAGTCTACAGCAGACATGTCAAACTTGCGATGTCATGTGACATTGTGCAACGTATCGGAGCCTTTTTGCCATTGCCAGCAATGGGGTGGGCATGGCTTCCAGATGACGTGTCCAGCCCACGGGCTGGCAGTTTGACACCACTGGGCTACAGTATATCAGCTATTCTCCTTTTATTGTCCGCCCTTGGAACAGAGGTATGGAACTATGCCCCTTTATGACTTGTGGACTTCAACTCCCAGAATTCCTGAGACAGGCTAGCTCAGGAATTCTGGGAATTGAATCCACAAGTCATAAAAGGGCCATATTTCCCACCCAAACCTTAAAAAAATGTGCTTTTCCTATATCTAGGCTGAAAGATAAAATGCTTTGCATTAAAAACTGCACCTTCTTATAATTTTGTTTAATTTATTGCCAGTTTAAAACACAGCTACTGGATTAACATCTGTAGAATGGCAAAATTCTGTAGATTGAAAGGGAAGAGAGAGAATAGTAGGGAATATAAATACTGTTAATTGTTAATCAGTACTTTTGTGTGGGTGATATGGAGACATATTCCGGACAATCAGTGGAGGTGGCTTAAAAAAATAAAGCTAACTCTTTGTGAAAATCAGCTTTCAGGGGCAGTAACCCAGTGGTGGGATTCAGCCAGTTCGCACCACTTCAGCAGAACCAGTAGCTAATTTTTTGTTGCCCAGACCCAGAATGGACTTCTGGAAGCAGCATCCACATAGAGACCAGTTGTTCACATATTTGAATCCCACGACTGCAGTAACCCTGCTAGTTTGGGACACCTCTGCAAAATACTTCTTTATGTTCACAAAACAAGTCCTTCAAGAACACAAAATATGAGATGAATTTGACTCAATTGTGCAATGCAACCATTTCCCATTGTAGTCAGGCTTGTTCTTTTGGAGGTTAGAATTCACTCTGTCTGATGTTATTTGAAACACCAATATAGGCAAAATTAGATTGTTTCCAGAAACAGAGCTTTATTGAGAAGGTAAGAAAAAGTGGAAATGTGATTTAAATGCACTTACTGAAGATTTATAATTGCCACATGCTTGAGGTTACATATGAACTTGTGTCAATATTACTTAAACACACACACACATGTTCAGATGTAATAGAATAGAATAGAATAGAATAGAATAGAATAGAATAGAATAGAATAGAATATCATTATTGTCATTGTGTAACTCACAACAAAATTAAGTGCTGTCCACAGTGCGCACTACACACAAGTAAAAACAACAAATAAGAACATATATTATATACACACATCCTTCACATTCTATTCACCATTACGCTGCCCCTAATATTACACTTTAATGTTGCACTAAAAAAGGTAAAGGTAAAGGTTCCCCTGCACATGCGTGCTAGTCGTTTCCAACTCTAGGGGCCAGTGCTCATCTCCATTTCAAAGCCGAAGAGCCAGTGCTTGTCTCTGCACCACAAGAGCAACCACTCCACCTCATCCTGGTAGTCAGACTCATACACCTTGGAGATAAGCCCCACCACTGTTGTATCATCTGCAAACTTGCTGGGATGAGTGGGGTGTGTGGTCATAAGTGTACAAGGTGTAAAGTGGGAGGCTCAACACACAGCCCTGTGAGGAGCCCATATTAAGAATAAGGGCTGAAGAGATATAGTTGCCTAATCTAACCCTCTGAGAGTGGCCAAACAAGAAGTTCATAATCCAAACGCAGATTGAATATGAAAGCCCGAGACTGACAAGTTTAGAAACCAGTGTGTATGGAAGAAGTGTGTTAAATGCAGAGCTACAATTCACAAAGAGCATCTTTACATAGGTCCCCTGCTGCTCCAGATAAGTCGGAGCAGCATGGAGAGTGAGGGCTATGACTTCCTCTGTGGATCTTTTTGCTCTGTATGCAAACTGGTGACTGTCAAGTGTGTATTGGAGGCAGGACACAGTGTGCCTGCAGACCAGTTTTTCAAAACACTTCATGATAATAGGGGTGAGTGCCACTGATCTATAATCACTGACACTATTAATAAAGGAGTTCTTTGGTAATGGAAAAATGATGGAAGCCCTCAGACAGGATGGAATAGTGGACTGGGATAGAGACTGATTAAAAATCTTGGTAAAGACCCCAGCCAACAGGTCTGTGCAATCTTTAAGGACCTGGCCAGAAATGCCGTGAGGTCTAGCAGCCTTCCTTGAGTTCACAGTTCTCAAGGTACTCCTTACCTCATGCTCCTCCACAGTGAGGGGAGGGTTGTGGTGGACTAGTGGCTGCAGCACATCATCGTTGGTGATTGGTTGGATCCCCTGCCACACCTGCCTCACAACATTCCAACCTGCATGTGTTTAATACCACTTTACTAATATTATCTTGCATGTTTTATTTATGTAAATAATATTCAAATTAAAATTTAAGGCCAGTATAGATCCCAGTATTTTGCCACTATTGTGAGTTAATAACTGGGACTGTGTAAGCACAATTTAATGGCAAAGAGAAAGAAATATAAAATTCTCTTCCACCACAGAGAAGCAGCTGGAAAGGAATGTCCAGGTAGGGAAATGTTTCATATAAATATAGTTGACAAAAGTTAGCAAAATTTGTAGGGTTATGTAGTTTTTATGATCAGACACTACTATATAGAAGAAACAAGACAGGTTATATAAAATGAACAGTAAGCTTAGAAAGCAAGCTAGTATGAGATTATAAAGGAAGCAAGCACATTAGCACATAAATATAACCCAGAGATAATTAGCCTACTTAAAATGCTTAATTAGCTGTATTTTACCAATAAAACATGTTTCAAGAAGCATGGCTTTTGACTTACATCTATTTGCCTGCATAAAAAAGCATATGCATGTGCTGAATACTTAACAATCTAAAAGTGAGCTTGTAAAATTAAATAGTCACTGCATAAATATTGAAACCTATTATTCAAAAGTATTCAGATCAGATGTTTAATGATGAACAATTTGTTTATTTTTCTCTGACATCCAACACTATTCTGTTTTTCAAGAAGATATTTTGAATTTCCCATCAGAACATCCAATTCACTTAGATGCAATTTGTTTACTGTTTCTTACTACTGCATTCCAGTAATTTTTTATGGAATTTACTAAAATTGTACAGCATGTCTAATTATTTGAATACATATATATTTAAGAGAAGGAGATCAGCTTTATTCTTTTTTCTGTTTGCCTCTCAATACATAGCAGTTACAATGGTACATGTATTTCCAGGTTTTGATTTTGAAATCAATATTATGAAATTTCTAGTTCTGATACTTACCTCTGTGATTCTTGGTACAGTAGCTGAGAACTCACTATATATTATCACTGAGTCAGGTGAGAAATGTGATGAATAGATAAATAAATAAATATTGATTAGATCCACGGAAATAAAAGCTGTTCATGTACTGTGCACCAGTGATTTGTTCCTGCTCTAAATATCCATCCAATTTAACTACTATACATGAACAACTAGGTCATTACAAATAATATCCAAACTCACTCTCATGTTGGACTATTACTCTCAATAAAACTTTCCCTTACTATATAGTACTGACCTGTCTATCAGTCCTCTTTTTAAAACTTTCACTTACAGTAAGTGTATTCATAGTGGCACAGTGCCATATCAAGTTCTATATCCATTGTTTTAACTGGTTCTTTAGGTCAGCTTTATACATAGTCTATTAAACATATCATATTACTGATTACTGAGTCAACATAGTCATCATACTCTTTTATTGGCATGTCAGATCTACAAATATGGAAAATGCATGAAGAGTAACATCGAAATGAAAGCTGCTTATATTTATATCATAAGCATAAAACTATTCTTATATTTATTTAGTTTGCCTTTGCTGATTTTAAAATATTCTAATTATTAACTTTTAGGCTTTAAGTGAAAAAACAAACAAATGGCTAATGTGTAAAGTTTATATTCAGAAAATATAAACTGTTCACATTAGAACAGTCCTGGATTCTCAATAAACCAGTAGCAGCAAGTTATTAAAATGTGCAATATAAGTATCAATCTGCTGTGCCAAAATAAATATTTTTAAAAGATTCCTATAAATTGCAACTGCGTATACACCAGTTAAACAATATTTTAAGGCACATAGTCTTGCATGACATTAACAACAAGAAGAAAAGCTTTTAAAGATGCATCAGGGTTTTACTTTGCCTGACAATTCATTTCCCATTATTGTTGTGTTGAAAGATACTTGTCTTACTTAAAATATCCCTGGAGCACTGGCCTACTTTGGACTTAAAGCATATCTAGCTAAGCAGTCATCTATCTACCAACAAACACAATTGCTTAGTAGATATCATTTGTATACATTATGGAAGCCTTTAATAAATGAATAACAATGAGACAGTTCTCTTTTTTAGACTCTATATTGTTTACCTCAGGAAAACTAGATAAACTGCACAGTTTGCTTTCAAACAAAGGATCCTTCTAAACCAACAAATTGTAGCTATAATGGAGAACACATTAAGAAATAGGAATTATATACTTTGTGGAAGTCTTCCTTCATTTTATCACAGCAAGCTGAAGCGTGAAGAGTGAAAGGTGGAGATGGATGTGGTTATAAGCACAAAAGCAGTAGGAAAATATGAAGAAATACATATTTTTTCTTTATCTTTTTCTGTTCCATGTGGACCTTAGTTAACTGGAAACCATAAGGATGTCCCCAATGATGGTCACTGATTTCAAAATAGTAGACATGACCAAGTGGTCAAACCCTGCTCTTTTTAAATTGCATCATATACATTCACATGTATAAAAAGAAGCAAGGTTTCAATTGCCTCATCATTTTGTAGACATTGATCATCAATGTGGATTCCCCTGAGAAACAACTTTATATTCTATAGTGCTTTTATTGAAACCCAATGGACAAAAATCTGAAGACTGAATTTTCTCCGGTTGCCATATTAGAACTGGTCAGCAATTTCATATCAAGGAGGCAAGTTCAACCATATCTTTCCAAGATGAATTTGGATATTGAAATCTTTTCTTGGAGAAATATAGAATAAGTTATTTCTGTAAATCTGAAATCTCTCTCTCTGAATTTATAAATAAGATAAAAACATTGAAAAGACTATCTGGCATCCTGAGTTTCCATTCCTATTCTTCCACTGAAGTTCAGGTTACTTCCATTGAACTCAATAGTTATACCTCTGAAAAAGTCATGCAAGGTCAGTACCAGATGGACATTTACTAAAATACGCACCTCCCCTTCAATCTACAGATTTTTCTGCTGCAGAATTATTGCAGTGATTATTTGTAAGATGCCTGTTAATGCTCCCTAATGCTGGGAATGCCTCCTTATGTGCAAATGAACATCCTGTGCAGTTGAATCTTTAGCAGATGTTTCAGCAACAATTTCAGATAATCCCAATCTGTGCAATGTTCACCTCGGGCTTATTATGAAAATTTTTGTTGAGATAAATGGCAAATAACAATCCCTTTCAAGTCAAAGTATAACTAGGCAAATTGTCAACTCATTTTAGGGAGAAAAATCTGATAATTAACTTTGTCTATTCGTTCCAGTATAATCTACAACAATGGCAATGAAATAACAAGACATTTCCTGACCTTTTATTACATTCTACATGCCCAGGATGGGATTGTCTAAGGGCCCTGCTAAACTACATATTTCATCATAAATTATTATATTCATATTGCTTTTCACTGAGGAAGAAATAGATTCTCAATATTTATTGATCTCTACAAGAAATATTCTCAGGTGACATTACTGATTGTCATATACTGTATCATATTAAGATGTGGTATATACTATTAAAATTTTTGACATCTCAACTATATAATAATAATACATATTATCAGTGATTGGACTTCCAAAAAACTCTCAAATCTCTTTATGAATTGCTGGAAGGTGAAGGAAATGAGTAAAGAGTAGAGGAAGAAATAACATTATCAGGTAGGTGATCAAGTCTTATACGCTAGTTTCTTTTTTAAAATAAGGATAAGACCATTAATATTGCATTCAGCTTTATAGAATTTGTGCTAGGTATGACTCATGTTCCCATTAAAATTAGTACATGAAAAAGCCTATGAAAGGACAACCATTTTATCATGTACAGTATAATTACATATGCATTAAATGTATTTTAATTCATAACTCTGGTGCTGTATTTTCAGAAAAATCTTTTTTTTAAAAAACATATCACTAGCAGCAAACTGAAAAGGAATAGAAATTGCATCATAAATGTGCAACAATTTTCTCTAACTCCTATGATCATTTTAAAATGTAAATCCAAGAATGAATCTTAAAGAAACTTTAAAAAATATAAGCATTCTTGGACTGATACATATTGCATATAGCGCGGTGAAAATTTTGTTGAACCTTAGTTTATAAAAGTATTCAAGTATATTCACTGATTAACTGGATACACATTGCTCTGCCACAGCTCAGGTTTGCTTTTGCATTATATTTTTCTGCTTTTAAATCATTTATCTCTGTGAGAGTCTTTTGGGGGGGGACAACTTTAAGAGAATAATTAAGTGGAAAGTAAGTGATTAATGGAAAAGAAGTGGGTAGTTAAATATTTAGCTTCCATGTCACTAAACAAAATGTAAAAAGAACTCCACAGATTACAAAAGCTTTTCTAATGTGTCTGCTACAGTAGTTGCATGAGCAGTAACTAGGTTTCATAACTGTCAAAGAGTCTCCAAGGATTAGGAAAAAATGTATTTATCATGTACCATATAAACCCCATTATTTATTTAGTCAGATAAAGCAGAAACAATGCATTCAGAAGAAGTCAAGTAATATAGGGGTTAAAGTGTGGCCAGGACAAAAAACAGCTCCTACAGAAAGGCCACATATACAGTAAATCTATAAAAAAATACATGTGAGACAAATGTTATTTCCCATGTTCATATAAAATATGGTTGCTATGCCTTCTAATGTAAATATGAGCAATGAATGCAGAGGGGTTTTTTTATTATTCATTGGGAGATTTTGTAATTGAACAGACTATGAGCCATGGCCAGACAGGATTGCAATCACATCTTTTAGCCAAAGGCTTCTTCTGGCATTAACTGTCTTATCCATCTCTCATCTTCTCAATCAACCTACTAATAAAAAAATACCCAGATAAGACATGGCATTATGCTAACATTATGCTAACATGTGTGATTAGTTAGGTGTTAGGACTTAATTTTATCATCTAAAAATATTTCTAGAAAAGAAAAAAAAATAATATCAGGTGGGAAAAATGATCATGCATTCCAAATTAATTTAAAAGTAGCTTTATTCATTAAATAAAGTCTTGATATAAAAAGGTCTAATAGCTCTCCGACAAATATGCATATGTGTCCCAGGAAAAGTCCTTTAAAATTGTGTTATTTGAATGATATTTCACTTTATGCAGCCCCAGAAGTCAGTTTTGTCATATACAGATTTTCACTATATTTTAATGAACATGAAAATCATTTTAGGTCAGTAACTAAAAACATGTTTGATCTGAAGTTCAGTTTAAGTGGCTGTACTCATTTTTTGAAGAGAAAAGGTTTGAAAGATATTTGGGCTATAAAATGGGAGATCTTCTTTCTGATCTTCTTTCAAAGCATTGGGATAGCTGATGTCAGCCCCATTAGACATGGCACACCACAAATCAATTCCACTGGAAGAGTAGAACTATAGTTTATTGAGATTGGTTATAAAGAACAGAATCTTGCAATCCTGTGCTTTACTTGTCCTCCTCCTTATACCCCCAATGAATCAGGGGGAAGGCTACCTGAATCACTTCCAAATACCTTGCTTTTCAGGTTTTAAATAATGTTTAGCTCTCTTCTATTATGTAAGAGTTCTTGAAGAGTACTGTCAGGGCCATTTCCCATCCTCTGTACATCTCCTTGGGAATGAAACTCAGAGCTATATGAATAGCTGGACAAATTCTCCAGAATTCCAGGGAACTTGCAAAACTTGAACAATCTTACTTGTGCAAATAGGCCCTATACAAATTAGCCTGAGAGGTAGCTGATTAACAAACTGAAGGTTGGTTTATTTATAGCTTTCAATGTATGAGTTCAAATTATGAAATAACTACTTCAACCACTTCAGTTTGAAAATACTATAACTGCCTGTTTAATGTTTGACTAATTTTCTCTATTATGTAATAATTTTATTTCATACTCAGTAAGTATATTTGCAGGTTACTCAAACATGGAATCTGGTTACCCTGCTCTTTGAAGAATAAATTACCTGTCCATAAATTTTAATAGGAGAGGATTTCAAAATAAGAGCTGGTTGAAATTATGAATCTCTGCATATTCAATTTAAGGCTCATTCTCTTGAAGACGTTATTGAACCCATAAATGCAATTGAGCTGGCCAAAGGCTGATATACCTCTAAGGCTTAATTTAAAAATGCTAGCCAGTGTTTTTTTCTGGACAATACAAATTTTGGCAGTCCACAAATTATCTACAATAGATTGCTTAATAATTTTCAGAGATCTGGCTCTGGGACTTTGGCATAGTCTCCAGGTCCAAAACTACTAATTGTCCTTTAACTCATCATAATTGTCCTTTAACTCATCTTCACCCAAATGCTCTCAAACAACCCATCTGCAAACAGGGCCAAAAATTGTGTGGGTAGAAAATCTCATATAATTAAAATAATAAAATAATGTCACTATTTTGTTTTCTATTTTGCTAAAATTGCAAATCTTAAAAATGAATATAGGTTAGTAGGACTGAATGGGCAGCTAGAGATGAAGCACATCAGTGAAAAGCGGCTGCATCATATGAAATTCTAGGTTTCATAATACAATGTCAAGATGAAGAAAAAGTCACTCATCCTCTTTCTGCTGCATTGATCAGCAGAATGAATACAGTGTTCAAGCAATGCAAGCCCTGATGGGGACATGTGTTATGCACATTGACCTTGTTGATTCACAAACTGCACATAGATTGTGGATGGAATTCAAGGTGCTGGTTCCTACCATTAAAGTAGTTCATGGCATAGGGCATGAATGTCTGAGCATCACTTTTGTCCAATTGTCTCTGCCTGTCTAGCTTGGTGGATGTGATCCAGGTCCCATCAATTAAATAATATCTCCTTGTGAAGCCCAGGAAGCACAGCTACTGTACTCTGCTGCAATCCCTGTCCTTTGGAATGGTTTTCTCTTAAGGTTTGTATAGCTTCCTCTTTACGCCATTTGGGAAATTATTAAAGATATGGTTATTCCCCTAGGCCTCGAGGATAGGATGATGGTGACTGTAAGCCATTACAGTTGTTTAGACTGGCAGTTGTTCTAATCAAATCAAAATTATGAGGAGACAAATTCACACAACTTTCTGCTATGATTTTAGAGTGATTCAGAGGAGATAACAGTATCATAATTAAATATGACACATGTAATAAGTGTATAGTAGATATTAAATTTGGAAAGCAATACAAAAGAGTGTACAACAATAATGAAATAATGATCAGGGGATAAACTTACATTCTACAAATTAAAATGGTTTTCATAATATTAAATCAATATGATTCAACACACAGTTATTATTTAAATATGTAATATTTAGATTCAAAGTTTCCAAAGTTTACAATCAAAATATGTTCAGCAAAATTACTGGCTTTACATAGATGTAACTGAAAATATCTCATTTAGAACATCTAATGTAAAATACTGGCTAGATGTTATAATATTAATATAATATTGCCTTTGAATTAATATATTTTACCTTTTAGGTAATTGGGGAAAGGAAAATTTTCGTATATGACTCTATATGTGAAAATAGATGCTTTCATGAAGTGGTAAATTTTATCAACTAAGGACTTTACTGTGGAAAAAATAGAAACATGAGACTGAATCTTAAAATAAGCAGTAACTTGTAATTTCCACAGGAACAGAGGAAAGCTAAACAACTCTCTTCATTCAGTAACATTAGCCTAGCCTGGCTCTGTCATCATGGAAGAATAAGGATGGAAGCAATAACAGCCTTCTATTTGTCAAGAACCAAAAAGTCAAGTCTTACAACGACAGACCACTGATTTCTGGAGTAATCTGTCTATAGTACAACAAATATGTTTTGACAGTGCGAAAATATATCTTACCAGATGCAAAACATTATTTTTGACAGAGTGCTTTAAAGAAAACTTAAATTTTGCAGTGGAGTGTAGTCAAATTAAATCCATTTCTGGTTTATCCAACAGTTTTCTTAGTAAACAACACAATTCATCAGCTGGAACACTTATTTTATATCAATCACAGACACCTCTTTATTTAGTTCTAGACAAATAAAGGAATAGGACACAGCAAGTATTGTATAGTTAAGGTAAATAAAATATTATTATAATAATCTGCATGAAACAAGTATATTCTCAATTTTAAGATCAGACAATGTCGGCACTTCTAGAATGTCACTTACCCAGCTGTGTCTCTTGAATTGTCAGTTTACTCTCCAAAGGATACAAAAGCTTTGGTGGTTTTTCTGTAAGTGGTGCTAGAAAAAAACACAGAGACACATATTTATTCTTTTAGAACATTCTTGAAAAATGTTAAAATTTTAAATGTTAAAATACTTTCAATAAGTCAGGATCACATAATTATCCAAAGAGTTAGAAGTTGTAATAGACTTTATTGTAAGAGAAGCAGGGTAATAAACTTCTACACAGCAGGTTTAATAAGAAGAGATCAAGAAAAATAAACAATGATATAAAAAATGTGGGAAAGGGCATGAGAAAGAGAAAAACTGTCAGGCAGGCAGAGACAGTGTTTGCAAAGCTATTCCAAACTATTGAAATTTTGGTGGCAGCACAAAGAACATTTAAGGCAGAAAAGGAGACATAGATGTTTGAATAAATACATAACCACATCATCTGTGCATATAAGAATCAGCACCACCCTACTTCATTGCTTGGTTGGATTGCTGCAATGTGTCCTACATGGGGTTGCCTTTGAAGACCATCTGAAAACTCTGACCAGTCCAGAATGTGATGGCACAAGCAGTTCTGGACACTCTATGATGTGCTCATATTACATCACTGCTGCATGTCCTGTCCTGACTTTTAGTTTCTTTCTGGGTGCAATTCAAAGTGTATCATCTTTAAAACCCTAAATGGTATGGGACTAGTCCAGAGGTCCCCAACCTATTGGGCACCAGGGACTGATTACATGGAGAGAAGTTTTTTTTGTCGACCGGGGTGTGTGTGGTTTTGTGTGCTGCCTGCATCTTGCAGATAGGGCTTTGCTTGTTTGCGTGGCCTGATTGCTGGCATGCCATGGCCCAGTACTGCTCCATGGATTGGGGGTTGGGGACCCATGGACTAGGCCATGTACAGGATCACCTTTCTCTGAGGGTACGTTACGTTGCATGCGCTCTAGGTCAGAGGTCCTGAACCTTTTGAGCACCAGGGACCAGTTCCATGGAGAAAGGTTTTTTCTGTGGACCAGAGGGGGCATGGTTTTCTGTGCTGCCTGCATCTCATGGATAGGGCTTTACTTGTTTGTGCAGACCGGTTGCTGGCAAGCCACGGCCTGGTACTGGTCCACGGACCAGCGGTTGGGGACCCCTGCTCTAGGTCCCTTCCCTTAAATGTTGTCATCTAGCAGGGCCTAAATGACAACATTTTCTTTTCCATAACAGTTCCCCACTCTCCTAGCCTTAAGAAGGCCTTGAAGAGCTGACTCTTCTCACAAGCACGGAGATATGATAAGGCTGGAGTCCAGCAAAATGGTGGGTAGATGCATGACAGAGTGCTGCCATGGGGTTTTATAGACTTTTTAAAATTAAATTTTACTTTATGATTGGGAAGGTTTTTTATTTTAACTGTTTTGTGAACTATTAAATATTGTTATTACAATGTGTGTATATATTACACATACACATGTATTAGAATATGTACATATCCAAGCAGTCCTTGAGTTACAATAACTTTATGAAATTTTTAAACAAAATAAAAACTAACAGAAATGAATAATTAAAATAAGAAAAAGAGAAAAAAACAAAGCAAGAAACAGAGAACAAAGCCAAAAGTGCAGAAAAAAATACAGAAAACAAATATAAAGAAATTTTTTTTCAGAGCAGATATAAGTATATATTTACATTAAATTCTTACAGTAAGTTTACAATATATTTTTTCATTTTTATTATCTACCGCTTCTTCTAATCATCAAATCCATATGTCATACATAATTTCATTTTTTTCTGTTTCATGCACAAAGTTCAAAAGGGGTTTCCGATCATCATTAAAATGAATCAATATCTTTTCTTTAACCAAAACTGTCAATGTTGTCATCTCAGCCAAGTTCACCACCCATTTTTCCATTCTAGGTAATGTCAAGTCCTTCCATGTGCATATAAAAGATAGTCCTCAACTTCAGTGGCAGTTGGGACTGAAATTATATTACTAAGCAATGTCATAAAGCTCACATGATTGCACCATTTCACTACAGCAGTCTCAGCACTCCATTTTGTCTTTGTTAACTGAATTCTACTGGTCATTAGCCAAGGACATACCTCAATCCAAGTCAGTCTCAGCTTGGTCCCTCCCAGCCTGGAGCCTTGGTTTCCACAGTAAGTCTTTCAAGATAAAGGTCTGCCTCCCCTTCAACTCCTCCAACTTGCCTATTCTACCCCATATCTGCCCTTTTGGCTGCCCTGCATCCTGTCTTGTGGTGTGCCAAGTTATCCCAGGAACATGTGGCTCTGGACCTACTTGCCTTGGTGTGTCTCAAGGGCTTTTTGGTGTGCCATGACTCTGGGCTGCAAGAAGGAAACCACTGCATTCAACCTTGGGAAGAAAGCCTAATGTGTCCAGTTACAGCTGCCTTGGAAAGTGCCAGCTGCCCTAGTATGACCCAGCATGGCAGTGCAAGAGGCACAAGGTACAGCTGCCCCAGGAAAGCCTAGCCCAGGCCAGGCCAGGCCCAATCACAGCTGATTCTCTAATGTGATGGGGAAGAGAAGGTGCTATGAAGCTTCAGTGAGAAAGAATAGGTTAAAATTGGCAAAAGGGTTTTTAAGAATCAAGAAGGGTATTGGAAGGAAAAGGAAAGATGTGCTAAAATGTTATTTCAGTGTGGGTGTCCTGATAGAAAGTGCCACAAGCAATTCACAGCCTGCCAATGTTTTGCAAAATGCAACACTTTAAGAAAAGTTGCTTTAATACTGAGTACCTGTCTTGAAAATGAATCTGGCATTGTGCAAAAGTAAACACATTCAATCATTCCATTAAAAATGAGCATTTGATTGTATGATATTTCTCCTTGATAATTTTGAATGAAAGGGTTTCGGTGTATTGTTTTATTCATTATATAATTAAAACATTAATTATAAAAAGTGGTATAATACATTTTGTGCCAAGCTCTAATGCTAAGAAAAGCATCAGTTTTCTACATGGGAGAGGTTGATACATTTACAATCTATTTAGGATTGTTAGGAGGTTTTAGAATTGTGAAGCTATCAATACCTATCCTAAGGAACAGTAAAAACAAAGAACTAGAAAGCTTATTCTAACAATATCCTGAAAATTGTACAATTATCAGTTACTATCTTTCTATGTGATGAGAGTTGATGGGGTAAGCACCCTTCAAATATAAAGATTCTGATGCCACCTGAATTGCCTAAACAATTTGGTAACATTCCTTTCAATTTGCAAAGTGCTTCAGTTTGTATCTTTTGGGATCAGGTAACCTACTAGTCAAATTTAACAGTGATATCAAAAGTATTAGTATTTGGTGACTAATATGCAGGTTTTGGACTGTCATAAAGCTCTGATTTTATTTAGTCACCCAAATATTTTATCAATTTTCTAAGATGCCAAATTACACCAGAAAAGCAAATGGAATATTTATTCAAAGTCTTGCATGAAATGTTCCTGGTTAATGTTTTAGCTCAGAGGTGTCAAACTGCCAGCCTGTGGGCTGCTTTCATCATACCGAAGCCGTGCCAACCCCATTGCCAGCAATGCAAAAAGAGTTGTGATACGTCGCGACATGTCACGTGATGTGGCAAGTTTGTCAGCCGTGTTTTAGCTCATCATTCTCATCTTGTTCCTGCTGGATACTTCATTCCATCACTAGTCTTATATTTCCTTTTCTTCTGGTTTTCTTTAATATTTTGCAAAATATTTGTTGTACTTCTGGAAACATTAAGGTTCCCTTGGGTATGCTTTTGCCTTGTTCTCAACAGCCCATATTAGTTACAGTCCTGTCAATATTCTCTAGCTGAGTTTGCTCTTAGAGGGACTGATGTAGAATAGCAGACATATAACTCACTTGAATTTCTAGTTTATTGGCTCTTCTGTAATGAATGAAGATGTTCTAAATCAAATGAAATCTAATTACTCTGACTTTACTGGCATAATAGCTCTAACAATTGGGCTATTGGGCTATTAAGCAATAGGCTTAATAGCTGTAGCTCTGGGATCAGTAACCTCTTAAAATAAGATATTACAAGTACAATCACACTCTATTACAAAAAGAGGAGGGAAATGGTGGACAGCTAGAACCAATGTGTGCACATAAGGAGATTTTAACTAAGAGTTAAAATGAGATATATAGGAGATTGAATGCTGGTATAATGCCCATTGAATCACTGCTAAGTAGCACATATCTACAGAAAGGAAGTCAAAAAGGCTAAAGCAGAACTAAGACTTTGCTTCAGTGTTTTTTCCAAAGGAGAAATTATGGTTAAATGAACCCAAGGACCCAAGGAGAACAACTGACATAAGAAGGAAGTAATAATCCAACATAAGTAGAAATATCTTTAGGTTATACCCATCTATCATGAAAATGTTTGCTTCCAGAACAAGACCAATTACATCCGAAACTCTAAAAGAGCTTGCACTTTTAACTCAAAACCTTTCTCTCTGTGATCTTTAAAAAATATGGAAAACACACATAAATATTTTTCTTGCCTAAGTGTAATACCTTGCTTTTCTCTTCATTGAATTTCATTTTGTTAGACAGGGCCCAATGTTCAAGCCTGTCAAGATCCTTCTGGATCTTGAGCCTATTTTCTGGGGTGTTGGCTATTCCTGCCAGCTTAGTGTCACCTGCAAATTTGATGAGCTCCCCTTCTATTTCCTCATCTAAACAATTTATGAAGATAGTGAAGAGTACTGAGACTAGAAAAGAATCTTGTGGTATCCCATTGCTTCTCTCCATGAAGATATATTTTCATTAAGGACTATACATTGAGAAAAGTTTGTCGGTCGGTTACAAATCCATCTGGTGGTGTTGCTGTCTTTTGGAGTTAGGTGACTAATAAATTCAAATAAATAAGTATGGGAATACTATAGAGCCTAACTAATATCAATAATGAGAAGCAATATCAAACTACTCTGGTTTAAGAAAGAGGCATGCATAAAATGATATGGAATTGGCCGATTGCAAAAGTACAGTCTGCAATTTTAAAGGACTGTTAAAGCTCCTTTATTAATCGATAATTTACTGCTGGTACTTTGATTATGAAAAGGGCCAGAAAAGAAAAATATATTTGTCAGTTTCTGTATCCCTATCCTTGCACAGCAAGGAATGATGGCCCTGAAATAGTAATTATTTTTTGCTACCAAACTATAATCTTTCTTATCCTGCCTTTCTGGATAAGGAGTTAAAGTGTCTGATGTATATATATTAAAAATAACTTGATGGCTGGACTTTCAATAGTATCCCATGCAAATAGGAAAATTTAGGTGGAAAGATGGCCTGTGGATTCAGTAAGAAATATGTGTAATTTTTCTTGTCTTTTTTTCCCCAATGCCATTAATTTAACTAGTAGTTCTTCATAACATCCTTAAAAAGACTCCACATTATCACTATATAGTCATCTTTCAGAGACTGCCCAGTATGCTACTAAAATGTAGATTTGTCTTTTATGTCAGTCTCAGCTCAATTATTTCTTATCAGATAGTATTTCTGCAGACACTTTTCTTATAAATCTCTTAACTCCTTTCAAAGCAAAGTTCTATCATGGTCTCTAAAAAGTAGAGCAGTTGCTGTAATAATCCTAGTACAAAAGACATGCAGGATAGGGAAAAACAAGTTCCGTTTATTTTACGAACTGATACATTACTTACTCGAGGCCACAGACCCCAGGTGGCAGCTTTCTTTGTGAAAAATAATGCTGTTTTTAAACAGCAAGGGATTAGAAATGTTCATGTCACAGAAATTGTGTGGCCAAATCTTATCTGTAACATCAATCTGTCTCACAGCAACCTTGTCATTGTAAGGTATGCTACCTTATATAATAGTGGAATGAGGTTTTGTTTGCGTGGCCCTAGACCTTTGTAACCTCTATGAAGAATAATGTGCAATTTTCATAATTTATTTAGGATGCTTTAAAATTCTGCTCTTGGTTTTTCCAGAGTATTTCACTAGGTCATTTCTATATGCTTGGTGAGCAGATTGTCTCTTCTTATTTCAATATAGATTTACAAGGACATTTATCACAACATAGCATCAGCCTTTCCATTTTATTCCATAGAAAAACTACAACTCACAAAGATTTGTCTGTAGTTGAAGCTCCACTAAAGACTATGAAACTTCTGGATAAAGGCATTTGGGATTAATGATTAACCTTCACCCCATGTATGTGTATCATGAATGTCCTTGAGTCATTTTAGATTTGAACCTCACTCACCAGGTGAGGCCCCAGAACTTTACTTTGGTGGAATATGAATATTTTCTAGAAAAGAAGCTTTTAAGTACAGAATTGTTTACAGGGATCAATATTTTGTCCATAATAAGTCCGAATTTAATATGTACTAATTACCAACAGGGACGTGGTGGCTCAGTGGGTTAGGACGCTGAGCTTGTCGATCTGAAAGTCGGCAGTTTGGTGGGTCGAATCCCGAGTGCCGCATAACAGAGTGAGCGCCTGTTACTCGTCCCAGCTTCTGCCAACCTAGCAGTTCGAAAGCACGTAAAAATGCAAGTAGAAAAATAGGGACCACTACGGTGGGAAGGTAACAGCGTTCCATGCGCCTTTGGCGTCTAGTCATGCCGGCCACATGACCACGGAGACGTCCTCGGACAAGCGCTGGCTCTTTGGATTTGAAACGGAGATGAGCATCGGCCCCTAGAGTCGGAAACGACTAGCATGCATGTGCGGGGGAACCTTTACCTTTACCTTTTAATTACCTAGTATTCTTTATAGACAGATTGCCAGATTAATTTGATTTTTAAAGTCACATGTCATTCTGTGAAAGATTTTCTAAACAGATCTAGAAATGCTATTACAGATCATTCTGACACTTCATTTTAACCTGTTACATATTTAAGATATAAAAATAACCGTATTTTAGATACACTATTGCAAGGCATGATTTCTGCTCCCAGAACAAAATCAGGTGTCTAACACTAAAACCTTGACAAACAACAAATACTATTTTTCTCTGAGCATTCAAGTATAATGATAAAACTGTAAATTATATTATTTCCTTAGGATCACAAATATAATAGAATCACTTTGTTGAATCTGACATTTAGATATGGATTTTGCATACATTACTGAGTTATTTTAAGGTAATGTGATATTCAATTATTTGAAATCCCTTAAAGAAAACATGCTTAGATTAGGAAGAACTTTTATAGTTCCCTCATTCCCATTTATTTGGCACTTTTTGTCACTTGAGGGGATATGGCAAGTGCAGAAGAATGCATATTTTGCATTACAAACCAATAAGGCATTTGGATCACCTATGCTTTTATTAATTTGGTATATTCATCTCTATTCTGAATCTAGATATATTACAGAAAATATTTGCCTTACTAGAATAACTTTTCTCGATATGATGCAGATATCTTACAACTCCAAATAATAGAGATGGATATTCAACTAATACTTTCAAATTTATTTAAAAACAATATAATTTGCTTTTCCTTTATATTCCAAAATATTAAAAATTAAGAATAAGTATGGCTCCCTAGATTTGAATGAAACATTTCAAATAGAGGATGCAAACCTTATTGGAGAAGAGCTTTGATGTGATGCAAATGTGTCTGGTTATTAAAAAAAGGAAGGCGGTATATATAAAGTAAGTGCAGATTAAACTATTTCAAAGGACTGTTCATAAAGTTTTAAATTGATGTGGCCCCTAATGACCATGAATAATTTGGGGATATTTGGAATGGATGACACATGTGTGAACAGATGTTGAGATTCCTCATTATCTGTTCATGTCTAATTGCAGGTGACATAAAATTTGAGCCAACCTAGTAATTGAGGTAAACTTCAGATACTGCTCCTTTTCTATATTAAGGTTCTTGAATATTCACTGCTATTCCCAAGGGCCTGCTTAAAAAAGAAAAAAAAAGCTTAAAAGAAAAAGCTGCAACAATCAAAATGGTGGCCTCACAGATGGGTGTTTTCTAAAATAATAACAAAAAGAAAAGGAAGTTTTAAAGATTCAGGTCAAGGTAGAACGTTCATATGTAAATGTATACTACAATATAAGTCAACTGATCTGGAAAGTTTTGACCTGGGAGGCTACACATTTATTATTTTGCTTGTTTGTTGAATTTATTATGTTACTAACTGCTAACATTTTATTGATTTATAAGTAGAACCTCATAACAGCACAAGACTTTCCAGTGAGCCATAGGTGAGATGATATTTGAACCATTGTCTTCTCAATCTGTTTTGTACTTTGCTAAAGTCTCCAAGATCATAATTTCCCCACTCCCAATTGTTTTTTTTTTTTTGTAATTTCTAATATTGTATAATTCCAATGTGGTATGAAAAGTTTCATGGGATTAAAGTAATAAAGTAAATTAGACCTAAATTAATTGTACTGTATTGTTACTTATATTAATGACAATTGTTAACTCTTTGATGTAAGCCATATTTAGAAATAGGAGCAGCAGGGATTCCAGGAATGCTGCTTATTGTTGAAGGGTAGACTAACAAATTCAGAGCCTATAGACCAGGGGTGTCAAACTGCCAGCCCGTGGGCTGGATGCGTCATGCCGAAAATGCACCCACTCCATTGCCAGCAATAGAAAAAAAGTCACGATACACGTGACGTGATGTTGCAAGTTTGACACCCCTGCTATAGACTTTCTCTGCCCTATTTTATACTAAACAAAACCAAACTCAGTTTCTTTTGAGTTTCTTTGTCAAGCTTCTACTTTCTCAGAACTTCTGGTTCACCTCCATTAACATTTAATTGTTTGCTTTCCCCATTCTATAGGCTAGATCTATATTTGAAAGAAATATTGTAGCTCTGACTTGAACTATGGGGTCCTCAGTGCTCTCTGAGCATGTTTGTTATCTTGCAGACATTTCATTACCAAATTAAATAACACTCATTGCCAAACTAGATAGCACTCATTATATTACCTAGTTTGGTAATGAAGCATCTGCAAGGAAAAAAAAACAAGCTCAGAAAGCATTAAAGACCTCACAGATCTACTGTACATTTTTTTTTCACAATGGTTGGGTATCTGCATAGACGTTCCAAGCAATACTATTGATATTATACCATCTAATAATTTTCTTAAACTTTCCTGTAATATAATTACCATATAGAATATAAACCTTGGTATGAATTACCTGTACAGTATATCTTCTTGCCAAGCTGCTATAAAACATTTTGCCTTCTATGATGGAATTTTTTCAATCCTCAGCCTGCAAATCATATTTGTTGTTGTTGTTGTATCAAGCTATCCAGATACATTTCTGTACTGATAAACTATCTCTAAAAATATTGTTATTTTGGCATAAGTTGAACTTTTGTTGTTGCTGTTTATTTGTTCAGTTGCTTATAAGTCATTTTGCCAGGATAGTCCAACAACAATTTGCATCTCTTTGAATTCTAGTACCTCATTATTGTCATCAATGATATCATCTGGGCATCTTGTCTACTGATGGCCTTTTTAAACTACCTTCAGGTTTTCCAATAAAGTGCAAAAGCTGATCTGCTACTTAATTTTACTATAAAACTCAATTGCCACCCATTCCAGATTATGTCAATAGGCAATGCCAGTCCAATGCAAATATATAAAGAATTTAAAATAGTAACTGTTTTTTCACTATGGGATAGTAAAATTATTATATATTCTACTTTCTATCATGAAGTAGAAACAATTGAATTGGATGGAAATGGAAGAACCTCATATCAAATTACTTCAAAAGAGCGCAACTGTTATGCAGAAATGAGATGGTATTTCTCATTGTATGATATAATTCTGAGAAATGTGAGGGACATTTTAGAAATCTATGCAGACAACAAATACTTCAAATATCTTTGCACACTTAAAATATACTCATGTAAAATATTTTATGTTGCCTATAACATTATTTGCTTTTGATGGAACCATTAGAATGTGGATTGTTAAAAATCCTATTCATACATTATGCACAGTTGTCAAAAACACATGGAAATATAAAGCATCTAACACCTTCTGATCTTTTCTTAATTACTACATATTATTGGACAGAACAGTTCATAAAACAATAGAATTAATTAGATAAAAAGGTTGGAAGCACAATAAACAACCTACATAGTTTTACCCTAATAGGATATTTAAGAAAGCCAACATACTATTTTTATTCACTTGAAAATATAATGAATCTTGCTTTTGTGACTGCCAAATTTTACATTAAAAATGGGAGTATCTCACATACTCTCATGTAAGTTCTATGCTAGAATTATTCTCCAATTTTTCATTCAAATTCCTGAGAGAGAAGTATCACATCGCATTTAGAAAGAAATAAAAAAATATTATTAAACAATCATTAGGCTGACCCCCTATTAGTTTTCTTAAAAATAGAAGTATTTTCCATGCTATTAAACCCACAAAACAATAAAAACTAATTCAACTGGGCCTCCATCGGTCATATCAACATACATTATTTTTGAAGGAAATTCAATGAAAGTTTGATAATAAAAGCAGACACATTTTCACTGACAGTTTGCACAGTCAATGTCTCAAACTATGACTCAATTTATTCTTTAAAAAAAACTTTAAAAGCTTTCAAGCTAAGATATTTTAATATAATTTTTATTGAAACAGAATTTACACAAACAACAGAAAATTAGTCAGAAATTTTTAGTTTTTAATCTATAAATCCCCAAATCCCCATTTTACTGGTTTTCATAAAGAAGTTATTTTTTTAAAAAATAAATAAATTACAAACTAAAGAAAATGGAACGAATTGAGAAGGTAGCCTCATATTATCTAGTTATTTTGTTGCTGATCACAAAAATTGCTCTGAATTGCATTCAGTTCAGCAAGAGCCACAGCATTTCTTTACAAAAGCCACAACACTTTCACCAAAAATTTCTGTGAACTCAAGGTCTATTCAACATCAGCACAAGCTGAAAATGAAATCTGTTATACTAGCTGAAGGTAAAAAGTAGCAGAAAATAATGTATCCCTCTCTTCTTGCATGTCTTCTTAAAGGTTACCTATTAAGGAAATATGATTGCTGCCAGCAGACAGGCTGAACCTCTTGACATTCCTACTCAGTTCATCTGGAGAATTTTTATACCTTCTAGCAGGATTTCTGTTTTTAACCAACCCTAGAAAAACTGGAAATTTAGTTTAAAGCAGTGTTTCTCAAACTTGGCAATTTTAAGATATACGCACTTCAGCTCCCAGAAATGAGAAACACTTCTTTAGATCTTCCAGTCTAATACAGAACTTTAACAAATCTTTTTTTGTTGAATCTTGAAATTCAAGAGTAACTATGCTATGTAACTTTAATTCTTGCTTAGATGTAGATTCTCATTGTTACTTTGACTAGTATTTTTTTAAAAAAGAAGTATTTTTGGTTTTACAGGATAAGTGAAATCCAGTCCTTTCATGGAGCCTAATTATTGCTTTCCCTACTCAAGAAAAATGAGTCCTAGATCAGGGCTCTTCAAACTTGGCCCTATTGTGACTTGTGGACTTCAACTCCCAGAATTCCTCAGCCAGTGTGCCTGGCTAAGGAATTCTGGGAGTTGAAGTCCACAAGTTATAAAAGGGCCAAGTTTGAAGACCCCTGTCCTAGATGTAGCCAGGAAATCAGAAGTTGTTTAGAAGCTAAACCTAACTTTATGAATAATCATGTTGAAATGATAAAAGCAAAAAATGTTCTGCCTTTGTATCATAAAAATTACATGGGAAAGCATATTTGTGAATTAATTCATTAAAAGAAAACTAAATTCCATTAAGTCAGGTTTTTCAGCTTGGGTTGAATTTATCAGATGTTTACTGAGACATTTTTATGCCATAACAATACTAGGGGTTTCTCATAGGGGTTCCTTGTCTCATATACTGTACCAATCATAATGTGACTCACTGGCTGAGTTATCATTTGTGTAAAATAAGCCAATTCCTCTTATACAATAAACCATGGCTGAGTATACTGTTTCTTAGCCCAATATGTGAACCTAGTTTCCCTTCTATTTCAAAAGACTATTCTAATTTAAGCCAACAAATCAGCAATGCATGTTATTCTGAACTAATAGAAGTAAGGTTGATATACTGTAAATATAGTATTGTAAAATACAGTAAAATTCAACAATTTGAGGTTCTTGTCCTATATATACTTACTGTGGCTACAAGTAAACTCCAAGTGCAGTTGGTAAGTGAGGACTACGTATACTAGTACGTGGATTGCTTAAGATAAAGGACGCATTACTCTATGTCTGATCTATGTCATTGTTGTGATTCTATACATGTCCTTATTAATTCCATTCATGTCCAAATTAATCAGTGCTATATAAAACAATCCTCATCAAAGTATATATTTATATATTGATCAAAACATATTTACATGCAATTTAATTTCATAATATATCTTGATATGTCTATGTTGATACCTAAAACTACTAAGCTTTCTGTCACAACCTTTGGAGAAATGTGAAATCTATTCAGATTTACACAAATTTTCTAAGAGGTTTGGATGACCATTTCACAAAAGAATATTGGAATTCCCCCTATTTTAATCTCATTGTCTAATAGGTTGCAGAATTTTTGCGCATTAATGTGTATGGTATACAGTATAATTTGGAAAGTTAATTGGGCAGTTCTGAAGTTTTCTGGTCTGCAGTGATTTAAGCATAAATAAAAATTTAGAGAAGTTCATAGATCAAGCTTTTGCATTAGAATGTAGATCACAGTCAAAATATCTACTTCCTTGTCTGGCAACATATTTATTTCGCTAAAACACTGCAATAAAAGTAAGGTAGCTATTTTCTATTTTATGTCCTGGAAGGTTACTTCAAGTCCCAGGAGAAACAGATCAGCTTCATTATGGCAGATGAAGCAGAGAAAGGTAAATGATAAATTGCAACTCATGTCCTCATCATTTATCATAACTGCAGTTTTATACACACATGGCTTATCAAAGCAGTCAACCAGGAATATTTTAACCCTGCACAATCCTCAAGTAAATACTTTTTGGAAACTAAGTCTCTTGGGAACAATTGGTTTCTGAATTTCTTGACAGTTCTGTATTGCAATAGATTATATAGAATACATAAACAAACAAGCAAACAAACTGCTAGGTCCCCAAAGAAGGAAATAGAATATATAGCAATTGAGTGTGGCTACCATAAAACTAAAATTATTGCAGCAAATGCTTTCAGTGGTTCTGTTCTGCTATTACTTGGCAACAAGGTAAGATTATGAAGCATGAATACTTTTTTCTGAAAAAAATGATTCTGGAACTAGTTACACAGTTACCAATTTATTTCCAGTTCCAGTCTTAAAATGTGGAACACAACAATATTGGAAGATGCTCACTGTCAGGTCCCCATAGATCCCTATTGGGATGCTGCCATTCTGGTGGGAAGGGGGAACCTCGGGGCTCTTCTGTGATGTATCCATTTTATTTTGTTCCTCTTTTGCTTTGATGTATTTTCTTGGGAATGGGAGAGGGGAAGGATGAGCCCAGCACCATTTGTTTTGTCTCAGCTCTGGAGAAACAAGATCGTAGTGCCTGAGAACAACTTCTTATCACCTTCCCAGCCCAGCGTTCTGATAACACCTTGCACCTCTGGATTGGTTCCCTGTGGATTGGGCAGTTGGGAGTGGTTTGGAAGAGAGGGTTTTAACCTAATGTTTCCACGTGGGAACTTTACATCCTGCCTGTTTTCTCTGCATTCATTATCTCTCAATAAAAGTTTTTTTTTGAAATGCTGGTTCACTTCAAGAGTTCTGCTTTCTTGAGAAAATACCTGAGGTGAGATCCTACACTCACAGAGTTCCACCTAAACACTGAAAATTTTGCTGAATTATCTAAGTTGTGATGGTCATAAAGTATGTCATTATATGACTGAACTGATTTTACAACCTGAAGCATCACATGACCTCAGGTGGGAGCTGACCATCAGAACTGGATCACGAATACTATTTGGGAATCTGTTGTAACTTTGCTTGCTAAGAAAGTGGACTTAACTCAATAACTAAATGTATTTTATCTTACAAGTCAGAATGACTTGGTTGTATATAAATTTGAATTGAATATTAATAACAGAAACCACAAAATGTTTCATAAAAAAACATTTGGCAATATATATTATAAAATTTTTAAATGATAAACAGTATATAATATTAAAAATACAATGTTTATTATTTCTACCCATCAAAAGCAGTTCTTCAAGCTTATCTGAGAACTTCAGGAATACAGTATCTGTTCATTTACCTAGGAGTAAAAAGCATCTACTACAGTAATTCAACCTAAAGATATACCCTAAACATGTTTACTGGGAATAAAGCATAATGTCTTAATATTGTCATAAAAATTCCCTGATTTTTTTCATGTAATTATGCACACACATGCACCCCATTCATACACTTCTGCTATATATTTTAAAATGAATGGATTCAAGCTTTCAGTGAATTCATCAGTGCTCCAAACAGCATGATATATGCTTTTAGAGAAATATATGCCTTAGGCAAATTTATTATATTTAGACGCAAATGGCCTTTAAATTTATGGGTATAGAACTCCAAAGGTCAATTTCTCTCCATAGAAAGGAGTAAATTTCCAGCAATTATTCAAGGGCAATATTACTCTTTAATGGCAATAGTTATTGCCACTGTCAACACTGTCCTTTTGACATCTTTGCTGAAATTTCATTTGAAAGTTGTCATACAATAAATGTCATCCTGTTTACACATACCCTTCTCCAAAACCAACCTCAAGAATGACATAACTAATAAACAGGCATACCATTACCCATCAATTTGAATTTCCAAATATCATGCTAACTATGTAAAATAAAACTTTATGGAAACAAATGTGACTTATCTCCTTCTATTTGACTTTCAGTCTTTACAAGCAAGCAATATCTTTCTGAGTCAGTATACAGTATAATAGAACTAGAGCAAAATATGAGCTTGCCACATTTCTAAATCCTCTATTAATGGAAATCAAAGGCATTCAACTGAACCTCTGGTATATAAGATGAAGGTCTTCGAAGGCTGAAGAATTTTCAACATGGCTGCTTCAGGGCCCTCATTAGATGAAATTCCCATGCCCCAGTGATAACAAGTTAAAACCATTGAAATTGTCCTCTGTCACTTGTGGACATTTGTGGGCATCTATCCAATACTCTTGAAGTTCTCAGATTGTAGGAATCAATATTGTGTCCATGGAAAGATTTGGCTCCATGGAGTTTAGCTTTATAATCATTATACACTATATGTATGCTGGTATGCTATTGTTATTATTTAATATAGAGATGGGAAGATCAGTACTATTTACATGTATAGCTCTATCTAACAATTACCTGGAAATTTTTATTTTGTGTTATATCATATGCTGATGAAAGTCTGAAATGAAAATGAATTGATTGTTATCTAATTGACAGATTGGGCCAGTAAATAATTAATTACTATTATATTAATTGTCAATAAATGCAAACATGTATAGATAATACATACACACACGTGTATATAACAGATACTTCCAGTGGCACAAAAACCTACTATCTAGATACTTATTTGAATCCAAAATACAACTGAGCTGCAGTTTACTTGAACTTCTAAAAATAAAGTGCTGTTTGTCACAGGAACAGCAAAAACAGCTGCCATCTCAGTTATATCAATCTATTGAGTGAAATTTTCAATATCTTTCTAATTTACAAATGCTTATTTTAAAGGCTAATACAATAAACCTAACACTATGGATTACATTACATACAACTTCTTTAAATTTTAGAAGTAGCATACAAATAAATAAACTAGTATAGATTAAATGACCCAAACTGAAGAAGCTGTAGTACATAAATATTGTTTTATAATTTAATTTGCAAGTACTTTCATGCTCATTTCAAACTGTTATAGTTCCAAACATTAATGTTGTTCTGTATTATTTTTGGAATACTGTAAAATTCTATAAGGCTTACTAATATACTAAAACCGATGAAAGCAATAAGTCATGTTTTTCTCTAAAGTTCAGCTCTTGAAAACCTCCACAATTGTATTTTCCTTATTAACTTCCCATATACACTATATTACCTTTATATATCAGGATTGTGCTGCTTTTTTATTCAGTTTGGAAGAAAACATGCTTTCTATATACTAAATTATAAATATAGCACCTGTCTACAATTGTTTACAACAGTAGCACCTTTTCCAATGATCAAGAGATTTCCTCTGATGCTCGTGGGCAGCTTCAGCCTCTTAGAAAAGCATGGCTACTTTAAAAAGTTGCAAGGAGATGCCATGTTTTTATTCTTACATGCCATGAATCACTTTTTAATCAAGGCCAAATGAAACCCAAAACATTACATAGCTGTAGCATTTATGACTTCACTAACATTTTTCATGTGCAAATTAGTTTTTAAAATGTGTATTTTATCCACATAATAAACTTAACCGTGCAGTGACTGTGTCAAAAATTCATTAGTTGTTGTAACTGTATGCACTTGTGAGATTGTGTGGAATTTGCTTGAGACGATTTGCCGCCAGCTAAGATATCATGTAAACATTTATAACAATGAAAAACACTCATCTAAACAATATGAGGTTTCATTGCAACCATTACTCAGTATTCTGCACATCTTTCCCTTTATCTGATTTGTGCCATCAGCAATCAAGGCACAGTTTTGTTATTCATTAATTGATGATTCACTTAAAGTCATTATATATGATATACCTCATAAGAAAAATAATAATGATGTAATACAAAGTTGTGCCTGCATTGAATAATTTCATCAATTAATAATGCTCAGGTAGACTATAATGTGGTTCAAACTTCATACTATGATGGTCTTCTCAAACTTTCTATAGGATAGGTAAATTAGATCAAAATAACATCTTTATTTAAGAGTAATTATTGTAGCTAAAACAGAATTATATAGAAACTTATGGGACTATATCATGTGTAATTTACTAGCACAGAGCGCAAGCCAGGGAAATGTTCAAGTTATTATGCTCCAGATTTGTCTGAGATTTTAAAACTTATTTTATCAGTACAATACAATTAAAGCTTTTGCAGATTTATGTATGCTGTTTACAATTTCGACTACTCTCTTATTTTGGATCAGGATTGCTATTATCCTACACCACGAGTGTCAAACTCGATGGTGTCATGCGATGTATCGTGATGTTTTTTTTGCTTTTGCAGAGCTGGGGTGGGCGTGGCCTGTGGGTGATACATCTGGCCCACGGGCTGCCAGTTTGACAACCCTGTCCTACACTGTTTCTTTGGTTGCTTTACACCTAATGAAGAGGCATCTGTTTTCCTGATGACTTAAGAACATAGGTTAAAAGAATGGATAACTCTCAGAAGTAAAAGGTTGTTATATTTAGAAGAACATGACCTGCAATGTGGATGGCACACATTTTTATGGTATGAAAATAATAAAACCCATAGATATTTCCAAAACCACTACATAAGAAATGCATTATTACATGTATGGGAAAAGATAAAACCAAAAATCTATATGAAAATCCCAGGATGGCTATCAACAATGGAAGAATTTGTTCACCCACACTTAGTTAAACTTGAGAAAATTCTAACATATAAGGATATTCTGAATACATATGGGAAATTAAAATCTAAACAAGAGTTAGAAGATCATGGATACTGACATATCATGGTGGCCTTGACTGTAAATGCAGTCAAGGTATGTTAAAGATATTAAAATATATGGGGTTTTTAAAATTATATTTTATTGATTTTTTTAGAATAACAATCTTTAGTACTTAGTAAACAATGTGTTGTCTGCATTCATATATTTAACAACAGTTAATAATAGTTAATTTCTATGCTTTCATAATCAACATTCTAACTAGAAATACCTTTCCTTGGTCTTCTCTTCTTCCAATAGTATTCCTCTTTTACCAACATTGAGCAAATATAGTTCTTAGTACTAACAATACATACAAAGTTGAATATAAACATTTTTCTACTATTTAACAATAACATCAGTATGTAATATCTTTTCTAATCAGCTTATTTTACAGTTGCATCTGCAAAAAATCATCTTATGTAAATCGCTGTAAGTCCTGTTTTCATAACTCTTATTTAAGCTTAGTTTCCCCTCAGTATTCAAAACATTTTTGTCAATTATAGTTTTCTCAAAAATGATTACATTTAAATATCCAAAATATTTCATACATTTAAATCATCCCAATATTTTTTACATATCCCATATCATAGAAAAAAAATACTATACTACTTATAAATCACATCTCTCTTACTCTCTTACTCCCTTCATATCCAAAATTTGACTATTCTTTTAACCATATTCAGACAAATGTTTGGTCATATAATACTCCATCTGGTATGTCAAGTCATCTCTCTTGACTCTAGCTCTTGCCTGTTCTTATTTAAGCTTAGTTTCTCTTCAGTATTCAGAATGTTTCTTATCAGTTATAATTTTCTCAAAGTTAATTACATTTGAATATCCAAAATATTCCATTCATTTAAGTCAACTCATTATTTTTACATTTTCCATATCATAAAAAAATACTATAATACTTATGAATCACATCTCTCTTACTTTAGAACCCATTCATCTCCAAAATTTAACTATTCTTTTAACCATATTCAAACAAGTGTTTAGTCATATAGTATTCTATCTGGTAGGTCAAGTCATCTCTCTTGAGTCTGGCTCTCATCTTCTTTTGCCTTGAAGCTTTCCAAGTCAGTGTATTCAGCTTGCCATGGTATTATTCCTGTATTTTTATAAGTGTTGTTAAGAATGGGAAAGACAAATTGAGTAAGGTGCTTTTAAGGGGGAGTTACACCCATTTATATTCGTTAAGAAGCTTCCACTTTTCTTCTCCCTTGATTTCTCTTTTCATTTTTTGTCTCCCCAACTCTGGTGATTCTCCTGACAGCTCTATTGTCCATTTTATCAAATATTCTTTCTTATCTTCAGGTTTGTTTTGAAGTTCTGAGAGATAAAATTTCTTTTCCATTTCCAATGTTATAGCAAAATCTTGCAGATTTTTCTTTGTCTATGTTAAGCTGCAATTTTCTTCATTTGTAGCTTCCATCTTTTGGTCACTTTCCTCAAGTTTTTGTTCTATTATCTGATTTATTTGTTCATTTTTTGTCACCATTTTCTGAGAATTTTTTTTATTGTGAGCTTAGGTCAAGGATGTGCTCATTTATATCATCAAAAATATTTTTAATCTCATTATGATTTGAAGCAATTGTTGTTTCAATTAGTTGCAACAAAGCATACATTTCCTCCTGGAAAATATTTGTCTTGTCTTGAAGTATTATTCCTGCAGATCTCTGATGTTCCAGACTGGGAATTTTGGCAAAAAATATTGTGCATGGTTTCTTACCACTTTTAGCTGTATATGCAATCTCCACTTTCATCAAACCAGCCAGTCTTAAATTCCAAACACTATAGTCTTATATGACTTATCTTTATAAACAGTCCCAAATGTTTAACCACTTAAAAACAATCTGGTAATTTCCCTCCTAGAAGAATAGCCAAAAAGTCAAAGTTTTTCTTTCTCTGCAGATGATTGTTAAACTTGAATATCACACTTCAGTAAGTGTTTATAATCCAAGGTTAGCAGTTTTCATAACAATTGTATTTCTCATCCTTCAATAGACAGCCCAGTGTATTTTCATTGCTTTATTTCCAGCTATTCTCTGTTTAGCTAAGAATCACTGAGGATCAAAGGAATAAATTGTGCTCTGTTTCTGGGCATTTTGCCAATTTCTGAGGCAGGGCAGCTATAGTTCTATACTCTGTTCCACCACTAGAAGTCAGTAGCTGTTTGTTTTCCAACTTTTAAAACAAAAAGTCTTTTTTCTTATAATTTCATCAATATTCCTTTAAATAAAAAATCTTAACAATTTTCATAGTTTTCAGTTTTACCCAAATTATAGCTTTATATTATTCCATTTCTATATATTTCTGTCCCCTATAAAAATTAAATTGCCACTTCTGTCTATGGAAGGGTGGGGTTATAGTCCCCTTCCTTTTCACTTTCGGAGGATTTTTTGCTTCTTGGGGATCTTTTCCAGGAAAGCAGTTTCAAAATACAGAAGAGAAAATCAATATTCTCACCCATCTCCAACATGCTGTTCATAGTTGTTCTTAGTTGGTGCTTTTGGACTTCAGATGCCAGTAGTTTGGGCTAGTTACCAGAGTGTAGCTAGCCTTCCTCCTGTCAAGTTGAAGGGTTTCCCCTGGATCAAATGGATGGACCACTGTCTTTCCGTGATCAACGTGGGACCCCTCCTTCTTCATCGCCTCTCTGGGGCGACTTTAGACCCATTTAGGGTCCCCAGGCAGGGTAAAACCAGCCATGGGGTGTGGAGCTCCGCAATCTATCGGCCATGTTACTACAACATAAAACTAGAAGTCTAAAATATATGGCTTTTATAAAGACTAAAGATTGTTATTGTAAAAAATCAATAATATATTATATTACACACACATACACACACACACACGTAGGAAACGTGTGTGTGTGTGTGTGTGTGTGTAAATTTTTTGGATTGCTAACAAAGAATTAAAGGGAGACTGATATGGCCATTTCAAACTCATTTGTTCTCATCAGTCAGCAATCCAAAAAAAATTACACAAATAATGAGTTGTCACAGTTGCGACTACAGCTTGTGGATGGCCTTAGGTTAGGCTGATACAGGCAATAAGGTTTGCCCTGTATTTGGGCCTGGCAAGGTATTCTAAAATACTTAACAAATACTTAACATATATATAAAGACACAGAATATTTTCTAACATGGAACTTATTTTACCAATGACTGGAAAAACAGGATAGAGAGTAAGAACTTAACTTGTATTACTAAGCAAAACAAATCACCCCAGACAACACATTGTTCATTAAGCACAAATGAATTGTAATAATATAAAATTAATAAAATTCTTTAAAAAAAGAACATAGGCAATGAATGAAAACCTCTGGATCATTCTGAATAAATTTAAATAACTTGAATTGAAAATGTAATTTACAGCAAAGAACTAACTGAAAACCTTTAACAATTTCAGAAGAGAGTATATTATATTTATTTATTTAGATTTATATACCGCCCTTTCCCGAAGGACTCAGGGCGGTTTACAGGATATTTAAAAGAAAATCAATACAAAAGTTAAAACAAATTAAAAAAGATTAAATGAAACCCTGAGAAAAAATAAAATAAAAATAAAAAATAAAAACCCAGTTAAAATTAAAAATTAAAAAATTCTCAGCCTCATGACAACAATTCTTGAAATAATTATAGAAACAGTCAGAGGTACTGAGGAACTTCATAAATTATGAGCTTACCTTAAAAAAGAAATCCCTGACCAAAATAAGACTGGGTGCATACACTCACTCATTCACACACACACACACACACACACAGAAACACACATACTTCTTACAGAAACAGGAGCATTACTTGTTCAACACAATGACCACTCCAACATCAATAGCTGTCTAATTACATAAGGATAAAGAAAGCAAGTTTTGCTTTAATGGCAATTTTTTTTAGTTTCGTTTCCTAATTATGATAGATTTTCCTGGTTTTTTTTTTTAATAAATCAAGGATGACAGGAAAATGACCAGACTGATTACAAGCACTGTGGGGTTGATTAAGTTTACTCTGGAAAGGTTAAAGGTAAAGGTAAAGGTTCCCTTGCACATGCGTGCTAGTCATTTCCAACTCTAGGGGCCGGTGCTCATCTCCATTTCAAAGCCGAAGAGCCAGCACTTGTCCGAGGACGTCTCCGTGGTCATGTGGCTGGCATGACTAGACACCAAAGGCGCACAGAACGCTGTTACCTTCCCACCACAGTGGTCCCTATTTTTCTACTTGCATTTTTATGTGCTTTCGAACTGCTAGGTTGGCAGAAGCTGGGATGAGTAACACGCGCTCACTCTGCTACGCGGCACTTGGGATTCGGCCTGCCAAACTGCCGACCTTCTGATCGACAAGCTCAGCGTCCTAACGCACTGAGCCACTGCGTCCCTTTGAATATATTTATAGTGGATATAAAAAGTCTTCACACGCCCCTGTTAGGAACCCTAAAACAAAGTATCTATCTATCTATCTATCTATCTATCTATCTATCTATCTATCTATCTATCTATCTATCTATCTAGTTTGTCTATCTAGTCTGTCTATCTAGTCTGTCTATATATCTCATCTATCATCTGTTTATCTATATCACTTATCCAAAATAATGTAAACAAAATTTCAAAGAAAAGAAATATAAAATATAATGAAATGCAATGTATTCAAGTAGCAAAACATTCCAAGAGCTTTCTTTTTGGAAGTGCTATTAGAATTCCCATGGATAAATTGTTATTAGTGTGTAACTTTTAGTTACAGATTTGTTTTTTGAAATTACTTTTTGCTCTTAGTACTCATTTGGATTTAGTAATAAATTATTCTTTTTCTGTAGTTTTATTTAATGTACTCTGCTGAAAGTTCTCTGGAACTGAGGATATATACTGTGTTTGTGTCTCTCTCTGTGTGCATCTTTATTCAAGATCGCCTCAAATATAATCCAAACATTAGTTCAAGAAAGATGATTGGATAGCTTCTTTACACAATACGAATTACCACTGATGAAGAATAAAGAGAATGGCAGTTCAACATGTTCTGGCAAATGTTCTTTTCAAATTAGAAATTACAGATGAAGAAACAGTAGATATATCATAAAATATATATTTAAAAGCTCATGTACAGCATGGATTCCATATGCAACCAAAGCTTGTTAAGCCTAAGAGGTTATTTCTTTATATTGCCTTAGGATACCTCAGAAGAAACTAAATATTGTAAAAGAATTCTAAATTATTTTAATTATGTTCTCATACTGTAGGTATTGTGTTGGAAATTATCTATAATCTGTTTTCTTTAATAAACTCTTCTTTTAGTGACTACTTGGAAACCTTGAGAGCCCTGCCAAAAAGCTTTAACATGTTTCAAAATCTTAGTTATTTGAAATTTATTCACAGAAACCTCAAATAAAAAATCCTTTCATCGGACAGCAACACATTTCTAGATCTTGTGATAATCTCACTAAATTGTAGCAGCTATTTAGTTAATACGTTACTACTTCATAACCTGATCTGAATATCAAATGGAAACATGGCTATCTAGATTTAAATTTTAGTTAAAAAAGAAAAAAAGTAATAGTTGCCATATTAATTGGGTAAGTCACAAAATTGCACCTGCTTAACCTGAGAGAAACTCTTGAAAGACTTCTATTTCTTGTTATTAATCTATGCACTTCTTTTGTTTTATGGATGTTTGAACTGAAATGGCTCTGAAACGTAAATAATTATGAGGTTTTTAAAAATAAAATTAAATCTGCTTAAGTTCTTACCTCTCTGGAAGATATTGTCAGTGTTAATTAAGATCAAAGTAATTAATATCTGGGGGGGAAAATGCCTGGTTAATCAATAGCAAATGCTGCAATGCTTCACATACAAGATGACATGAATCCTCCTGTGCACAGGCTTCTTCTCATTTTCCTCCTCAACATAGGAAAAAGGACTTTTCGCATTTAGCTTCATTTTTCTCTGATTTATAAATGCTCACAAAGCAGACATTATAATGTAAATAATACTCCTTAAAGCAAGGTATTAGGAATGATAGCATTCTACTATACACAGAGTTCATAACAATCCTATAATGCTTCATGATGAAGACATTTTGTTCCAGGGCTTTTACTTTCCAAAAGAGAGTTAAAAAAATGGCAGTTAATTGGATATGTCATGGAATGTAGTAAGGGGATAGAGAGAGAGAGGGGAAGCATTCCAGAGGAGTAAAAAAACAACAACTCAGTCCAGATGTATGAGAGAAAGAGGTGAAGACAGCTCCTCTCTGCTACTACATAGAGTATATCCTAGAAGCAGAGGGTGGAGTGGTCAATCTGGTAAGATTTTGTCTGCAGGTATGAAACATTGAAGAATTCAGCTTGGAAGAATCATCACACATCTTCCTTGGTTTTGGGTTTGACAGGGTGTCCGGTGAGGCTGTCACAGGTGAGCCCAGTCTGCTATAGCACAGCAGTCATTCCACTAGCAGTAGTTCTCTAAAATTATATCTGTTTTTTTTTAATTTCCAGAACAATAACAATGAATTAAGGATAATACAAGTAATGACTACAAGCTGACATCCAATATTCTGAAAGTTAAAATCTATTAAATGCTGATATACTTTGGCAAAAGAGAATTGATGGACATCAAAGATCAGGATGAAATTTTGCATGAAGAGAACATCAATTACGGGGAAAAGTTTAGGGAGAAATTATAGAGAGATGGATAAAACATACTGGAATGATTTCATATTTAAATTAAGTGAAATACTTATCAGGTATAAACATGTTTCTTAGATAAACAATATTTAATTTTTGCTAATGTCCTAGTCTGGATGTATTCAAAGAATAGTATTTGAAAGACAACAGCGGTTTAAACAGAAGAATCCTCCTGTTCTCCCTATCACTACAGATAAAGGAATTGATATGAGAAACATTCAGGAAAATGTGGATCATGATTTCTAGAGTCAAACTGATGTGATGAATCTTTAGATATAACACAATGTTGTGGCAGTTGTAAAAATGAACAACAGATAGAAGAACTAAATCAGACATGTCAAACTTGCGACATCATGTGACATCACGCAACGAATTGGGACGGTTTTGCCATTGCCGGCAATGGGGTGGGTGCAGCTTCCGGATCATGTGTCCGGCCCACTGGCCGGCAGCTTGACACCCCTGAACTAAGTCATAAAATAGGATCTGGTGTTCTGTTAAAAAAGGATGAAAACTAAACATAAGAAGATTTGAACTTTCTCTTTATAAATAAGGCTACACTATGATTAAATATAGTTGTTAAATTCTTTTTTACAACTTATTTCAATACATATCACTTATTTTCAGTTTTTGAATTTTCTTGTAGGCCTATCTAAGTAATTCCAATATAGCATTTACATTTACACACTTTGGTAAATTTGCGTGCTTAAAGAATTTTTCCAATAGGATGACTACTGAGACTGAACAGAATTATTTACTAATTTAACACATTATCAGGTGCTGTCTTAAAAGTTGTCAAAATAGTCTACAATTGATCAAAATAAAATTATAAATCAAAACATCAAATCAAAGGTGCATTTGTATGCTTTATACTTCTGCAAATCCTAGTTTTCTCATGCATGGTAGCATCTTGCTTTAGGGACTCTGTCATTACAAAAATCTTTCACCTTCCTACTGGAAAGAAGAAAAGCAATTTAATTTAATTTTTATTTAATTTTTTTAAAAAAAATATAGGAATATAAAATAGGAATATATATAGGAATATAAAAATATATAATTTACATAATTATTTTTTGTAAATAATGCTTAAAGAATCTTGGGTGCAAAGAAACCCAGGATCAGCAGAAGGTTTGGTGTAATCATAATTATGCTTACTTGGAAATAAATCACACAAGCATTATTGACATTACTGATTTTTGATTCAAAGTGTTAAATATAGTGGTATTTTTTCTTCTTCTCAGAAAGGGCAAAATCAATTTGGTTAGATCTTTGTTTAGGTTAGACATCAATACTTAGCATCGTGGTCTGCCACAAGCACCCCTGGTTTTCTCTCAAAGGTATCTTTATTTGTTGCCTCACCATTTGGAGTTAAGGGTGTGCAAATCCTAAAATGAATGTTTTGATAAAGCATCAAATTAAACGCCTTGCCAAAACTTTTTTTATAACCAGAACAGCTCCCTCTCTTTTTTAAGTGAAGCAGAATGATTAAATGCCACATTCTTCTTTGGAGCTTTCATCCTTTGGAGAAGTTTGACAATTATTCTGAGAAAGCTGTGCAATGAAGCATAAAGGCCTAATGCAACAACTATTAATAATCTGCTAGTGCTGTAAATAGTCCTTTGCAAACAAGGTAGATTGATCTCAGTGTAGTCATTTGGGCAGGGTCACTTTGCTAGGGCAGGGGTGTCAAACTGGTGACCCATGGTCTGGATGCGTTACGTGCAGGTCACACCCACCTTGGCTCCACAAAGGCAAAAAACTCATGATACATCATGTGACATGATCGAGTTTGACACCTGTGTGCTAAAGCAAGAGGCTCTCTGATTCTCATTAACTAAGCAACTGGAACCCCCTCGGGCCAATAAGATAGTAGATTCTGTTCAGCCTACTCCCCAGTGCTAATGGAAGTGCTTCCAGTCTGGTTAGCTTTTGGATTGCCTATAGCAGGGGTGTCAAACTTCCGGCCCATGGGCCGGACGCGTCACAAGGAAACTGTGTCCACCCCATTGCTGGCAATGGGGAAAAAGTTCCAATACGTCACACAACTTCATGTGATGTTGTGAGTTTGACATGTCTGGCCTATAGCATAAATGAGAGCGGAGACCCTGGCAAGATCTTCAGCACACAATAAGGTTGCTCTAAGTCAACCACTTCACATATTACAAGCATGTTTGTAGCATTATCTGAAGCTGCCCAATTGGAAGCAGCTCATCTGATACTGGAAGACTTTTACAATATTAGCTCTGCAGGAGAAGACTAAATGTTGTCATGGGCTGCTCGCACATGTGGATTACAAATATAAGTCTAGCCTGCAGTAAGAATATGTGCAAGGCAAAAGGCTCAGAAGAGATCCTCCCTTATTTTGGAGCTCTAAAGGGGGCAGGAGAAAAGAAGTACTTTCAGACCTGCTAAATTTGTTAATGTAACTTTACAATAAAGTAGAATTAGGTCATGTGGTCATGTTTCCTCATAAAACTGTCAATTTCTCACACTATGGGAGATAATGGTCAAAAATTGTATAGTTCAAATTAATATTAGAAAAAAAAACACCTTTGAATGTACAAAATCTATAATGGACAGTATAAAATAGTAGGGAAAAAAATCAAGTGATGCATTACTTTAATTTTGATTGATTTTTCTGCTATGTATTATTTTTCAGAAGTTCCATTCACTGTTATCAATTACACTCAACATCAGCACTTTAGTTAATTAGGCATTTTTTCTGTGTATAAACAGAATTGAGGTTTTTTTTTAAAAAAAATATGTGCCAATCTCCCAGTTAGCCCCTATTAATATTATACAACTGTGCCATCCTTGAATATTGCCACTCTGCCCTTATATACATTGTATCTGCATTTTGGAGGCTATGTATCACCTCATTAATATGATTGCCACACATGCACAGCAGGTATCATATAACTATGTAACATCAAAGTTAAGAGACAAATCAAGAAGAGTGCCCTGAAGATAGGGTATAGGGGCAGAATGTTATTATTATTCATTTTGGTGGGTCATAATCATAATAGTAAGGGACGCGGTGGCTCAGTGGGTTAGGACGCTGAGCTTGTCGATCAGAAGGTCGGCAGTTTGGCGGGTCGAATCCCGAGTGCCGCGTAACAGAGTGAGCGCCTGTTACTCGTCCCAGCTTCTGCCAACCTAGCAGTTCGAAAGCACGTAAAAATGCAAGTAGAAAAATAGGGACCACTCCGGTGGGAAGGTAACAGCGTTCCGTGCACCTTTGGCGTCTAGTCATGCCGGCCACATGACCACGGAGACGTCCTCGGACAAGCGCTAGCTCTTCGGCTTTGAAACGGAGATGAGCACCGGCCCCTAGAGTCGGAAACGACTAGCACGCATGTGCGGGGGAACCTTTACCTTTTTAATCATAATAGTAAAGTTGGAAGGGACCTTGGAGGTCATCTAGTCCAACTCCCCGCTCAGACAGGAAACCGTATACCATTTCAGACAAATGGCTGTCCAGTCTCTTCTTAAAAACTTTCAGTGTTGGAGCATTCACCACTTCTGGAGGCAGGTTGTTCCACTGGTTAATTGTTCTAACTGTCAGGAAGTTTCTCCTTAGTTCTAGGTTGCTTCTCTCCTTGATTAGTTTCCATCCATTGCTTCTTATCCAGCCTTCAGGGGCTTTGGAGAATAGCTTGACTCCCTCTTCTTTGTGGCAGCCCCTGGGATATTGGAACACTGCTATCATGTCACCCCTCGTCCTTTGCTTCATTAAACTAGACATACCCAATTCCAGCAGCCATTCCTTATATATTTTAGCCTCCAGACCTCTAATCATCTTTGTTGCTCTTCTCTGTACTCTTTCCAGAGTCTCAACATCTTTTTTACATCATGGTGATCAAAACTGGATGCAGTATACCAAATGTGGCCTTACCAAGGCATTGTAAAGTGGTATTAATACTTCATGTGATCTTGATTTTATCCCTCTATTAATGCAGCCTAGCACTGTGTTGGCTTTTTTGGCAGCTGCAGCACACTGCTGGCTCATATTTAAATGATTGTGCATTAGGACTCCGAGATCCCTCTCACAGTTACTGCTATTGAGTAAGGTACCCCCTATACTATACCTGTGCATTTGGTTTTTCTTGCCTAAATATAGAACCTTACTTTTTTCACCAATGAATTTCATTTTGTTAGATAGCGCCCAGTGTTGAAGTCTGTCCAGATCCTCCTGTATCTTAAGCCTGTCTTCTGGAGTGTTGGCTATTCCTGCCAGCTTGGTGTTGTCTGCAAATTTGATGAGTTCCCCATCTATCCCCTTGTCCAAATCATTGATGAAGATGTTGAAGAGCACTGGGTCCAGAACAGAGTCCTGGGGCACCCCACTACACACTTCCCTCCATGTAGATGTGGTTCCATTGAGGACCACATGCTGAGTACGGCTGGTCAGCCAGCTATGAATCCATCTGGTGGTGATGCTGTCTAACCCACATTTTTCTATCTTATCAAGTAGTAGGTTGTGATCTACTTTATTAAACACCTTACTGAAGTCCAAGTAAATTATATCCACAGCATTCCTTTGGTCCACTAATTTTGTCACTTGGTTGAAGAATGTGATAAACCCATGTTGGCTTTTAGTAGGTGCTCACTGATTCGTTGTTTGATTATCTTTCCCAGAATCTTCACAGGTATTGAGGTCAGGCTGATAGGTCTGTAATTTCCTGGATCCATTTTTTTTCTTTTTTGAAGATGGGAACTACATCAGCTCTTTTCCAGTCCTGTGGTAGTTCCCCAGTGCTCCACGATCTTTGAAAGATATAGTTCAGTGGTTCTGAGATCACATCTGCCAGTTCCTTGAGAACCTTGGTCTTGGTGATTTGAACTCGTCTAGGCTGGCTAGGTACTCACTTACCATTTTCTTGCCTATCTTAACTTGTGTTTCTATTCTGTTTTTTATGGCACTATATTTGATAGGTTGGTCTGGTTTTTTTCCCCTTTGTGTAAAGACAGATGCAAAAAATGAGTTAAATATTTCTGCTTTCACCCTGTTGCTTGTCACCTTCTTGCCACTTTCACCCACTAATGGACCAATCATTTCTTTTACTTTTTCTTGTTATTTACATGTTGAAAGAAGCTTTTTTTGTTATTTTTGACTTTGGTCACAAGCCTTAGTTCATTTTGAGCCTTAGCTTTCCTCACTTCATCTTTGCAGGCTCGGGCTATTTGCTCATATTCTGCTTTAGTTATGTGCCCCTTTTTCCACTTTTTATACTTGTCCTTTTTATCTTTCTTTATGTAGCCATGCTGGTTTCTTTTGAGAGCTGTTATTTTTCCTCTTTGTTAGTATTGTGCTAGACTGGGCTTTTATTATCTCACTTTTCAAAATTTCCCAAGCTTCTTGAGTTGTTTTCCCCTTGAGGATTCTCATCCATGGAATCCTTCCCAAGCTCTCTCTAAGTTTATTGAAATTAGCTCTCTTAAAGTCCAAGACTCTAGTTTGACTGTATTCTATTGCTTGTGCTTCGATAATGTTGAATTCCAATATTGCATGATCACTTCCTCCCAAGGTTCCTGTGGCTTCAGCACCTTCTATCATTTCATCTCTCTTAGTGAGAATTAGATCCAAAATGGCTAATCCCCTAGTTCCCTTCTCTACTTTTTGGGTGACAAAGTTGTCTGCTAGGTTTGTCAGGAATCTGTTTGATCTTCCACTTGGTGCAGAGTTTGTCTCCCAGTTGATGTCAGGGTACTTAAAGTTCCCCATTACTATTGTGATGTGCTTCCTACATACTTTGGTTAGCTGACTAGCAAGAAGTTCATCTATTTCCTCTGTTTGGTTAGGCGGCCTATAGTATACAGCTATGGCAGTGTCATTTTTTCTCCCTTTTATATTGACCCAAATGCATTCAAGTTTACAGTTTTCATCATTGTTGTGCTCTATTTCTGTAGAGATGTAGTTATTTCTTATAGAGAGAGCAACTCTACCTCCTCTTTTATTTGGTCTGTTTCTTTTGAATAATTTAAATCCCTCTAGCTGTGTGTTCCATTTGTGGGTTTCATCCCACCATGTTTCTGTGATGGCGACAATATCATATCTGCCCTCATTAACCTGAATTTCTAGTTCACCCTGTTTATTGCTCATACTCTGTGTATTGGTCAGTCAAGACACTAGTAAAACTGCAGTAATTCTAAGTGTATGGGAGAATGATCTTAGATGACAGGGAAAGAGCCACAGCCAAGCAAATACTTGGATAATATTCTTGGCCATTTAGATCACAAAGTGTCAGGAAAGCAAAAGTCTCAAATAGGACCCTCCTTAGTTTTGTGGGATGTAAAAGAGATGGGGGGGAACGTAATTTTAAGCTTCTGTTAATGTAGCCTTACAATAAAGTAGAATTAATTCATCTGATCATGCTTCCTGCCTGGATTATATCAGAAGACTGACAGTAGTACATCATGATTTCTTTTTATCACATACTCTTTGAACTATTCATTCAGAAAAAACAGCACATTTTGGACTACTCAGTCTTATTGGTTGCCACTGCACGCAGGTTTAAATAGAACATATTGCACAAATTAAGTAATCTCCATAACTTTCTTCATGATTCACACTAACTGCTTACTAAGTCTGAAGGTCAAACTACAATTTTAGATAAACAAATGACTCTGAGATTCAAATGTGCTTTTAGATAGAAATGATGGATAGAAATTGGGGTCATTGCTGCATTGATCAAGATCAAAGCCAAATTACTTACATTCAACTGTTGCTATAATTTATGAAGCACTTGAAAAGCTAGACACTGTGCAATCGATACAGATAAAAATCAAGAAGGAGAGATAATATGAAAAGTGGGTAATGAGAAGAAAAATTAAAAATTAAGTATGAGCCGAAAGGGGGAAAAAGGCAGATTCTAAGTAGGTCAGAAAAAAAGGAACAATAATTTAAAATGCATGAGTGAAGTAGGGCAGGTATGAATAACTGGTAGTTATTTCTGATATATGGTACAACTAGAGAAAAAGAGCAATAACAAGAAATAGAAAAAAAAGCAAGATTTTGAGCATTCTAAAGACATTTCGAAATAAAGTGATTAGAGAGATGTACAAATAAAAATTAGAGACAAGAATTAAAAACTAATTTATCCAAATACAAATACTGACAATAATATGCTTTCTGTCCTGTATGCTTGCTAAATATTTTTCCTGAGAATATACACACTTAAAAAAAAACACTAGGTTGCCACAGTTTACCATGAAAAGCTACTGCAGAAGTTTTTTTAAAAAAGGTTCCCATTTGTTTAAAATTAAAAAAAAATAAAAATAAAGAAATAAAAAGGAGCAATAGCAAGAAATAGAAAAACAAAGTGTTGTAAAATATTATTCAGATAATGAAGAGACTAGATGATGTTAAGGATTATGCCAAAAGGAGAAGTAATCTGACAGAAAGATTTACATTCCAGTAGTAATTAATGTGTGCAAGAATCTATTTTTTCATAGCAAACATATCTTCATTTAACCACTTTAATAATTTGAATTATCTTCATAAACCTCATAATTAAAACCAGATCCACTGCCAGCTGTCATGGCAGAATGCAAGCTTTTTATAAATTATTTATGAATGTAAGATGTACTGGCATATTTACAATCAGTTTGGGAATTATTTTTATGAACTTCTACACTTTTCCACCTGGATATATTTTTAAAAATATTAAAAAAGCAATTAACACCTTATCAAAACTAAAGCAATGCTATTCTACTGATTGCTAGACACATGAAATCTCAGGTAATGTTTTTACTAGTGTGAACCAAAATAAAATATTATACTTATTATATTATAAGTTGGCTTTATATAATTTTATTATAGCATGTGGGCTATAGAAATAAGTTGAAAAGATGAATCAGTGTATTTTGGTATTGATCAAGGGATTTGCAAATTATCAATTCCATAGATCTGACTCAATCAGGCTACCAGTGCCTGGATATGAAGTGAAGTTCAGAAAGTAGAACTCTCTTACTGTTTTGTCTAGTCTGTCTAGTTTAATAATGTAACCGTTAGGCTTGTACAATATGACTTAGATTTCCTTCACTGAAAAGACAGGCCAAATAGGTACAATGGGATTCTCTTCATTAAACCAAAGAAATAATGAAATTAAGGAAATTTAAATAATGTCCAGAAACTTACGTCTTTGTATTAGTCTAAAAATTAATTCCAGATGGCAAGCTATATGTTTACTGTTTTTTTATATGAAATGTTTGAATAACAGGAATACTACTGGTACAGGACATAACCTGATTTTTATGAGTCCAACTTTAAATTATTTTTGTTATTTATGTACTGACAGATAATAGCATATCTATTTCTGGTATATACAGCAAGGAGAAATGGATAGTCTATCTTACCCTATAGAGATACAAGCATTTTATTTCACAAATGGAGAGAATTGTTTTCACAGATACACTGACGGAAGAAAAATACAGGTATCTATGTATGTACATGTGTGTGGGGGGTATGTGTGTATAGTGTGTGTGTGTGTGTGTGTGTGTGTGTGTGTTTGTGCTAACATTATGTTTTCACTGCTTTCCTAAGCAACTCATCTCAGGTGGGAGGAGCGCTGGATGATGGATTTGAAAATGTAGACTTTGTTCAAAATGAAAAACCTGTTCTTATTGGAAAAGTAAAAGTAAAAAATTAACCTGGTCTCCTTCTGTCAAATTGGATGGAGGAGCAGAAAATAGAATGACACTACAGCAACTTACCTAAGGGCAAGGCTCCACTGACTCAGAGGAGCTTGTGAAGACTTGCTAATGCATTGCGTACAAGTCTCTGCTTAGGACTAGCCAGGTATTAGAATAACATCTGCATTGCCACAGATCCCTGAACCTGAGCTTACTATTATCTCCTGATCTCTACTATTGCTTTGACCATACTACTGATCAATCTTTACAACTAGCCTCTTGACATTTGCCTTGATCAAATAAACCATGAATGTGAATTTCCAAAGCATAGGTTTTAGAAAAGCCAGCCAGAGCCAGGATGAATGCAAAGTGTAATAGATTAAATGAAGGGAAAGAGGAAGAGAGAGAATGAATTTCAAAGAATCCTAGATACTTATATATAATTCAGGATATTTTATTCTCTGTATTTAAATACTTAACATTATTTGAATGCACTTTCCCATGTGATTTAATTAGCTTTAATTGTGCAGATCTATTTAGGGTGATACCTATGATGCATGACATGTCCTTTCAAGTAGGTGTACAATTATTGTGGAAATGAATGTAATCGTAGAATCCACTAGCCCAAGGCAATTACAATTACAAGAGATGCTTGTTTAGTTAAAGGTCAAAATCTGATGCCTTACTTTCCCCTGTAATACTCTTGTCACTTTACAAGTTCAATTAAAGTACACTTTTAACAACCATATTTAAACATAACTGAAAAACCCTAGTTCAAAGCAGATAATCTAGTGTTTGTGTACATGTGCATGTACCAACATTTTAGCACAGAAATTTTCTTATTGCTCACCAAAATAATTAAAAAAATAAAAAATAAACCACCCTTATCTAACTTCATTTTTAACAAAATGTTAATTTTGGATCTATTTCTTAGATATAATTATGTTAAGAAATACTAATAAAATATTTTAACATTTTTATCTAGCTAAACGCTTAATTTAATTACCTTGAAATAAGTTTAAGACAACTTAAGAAATTTGTTATAAAACAAAGGTTACAATATTTATTTATTTATTTATTTATTTATTTATTTATTTATTTATTTATTTATTTATTTATTTATTTATTTATTTTTGGGACTTATATGTCGCCCTATCTCCCGAAGGACTTAGGGCGGCTAACAACAATAAAAACAACAATACAAAAGTTAAAAGAAATTAAATAAACAGCCCCAAAATAAATTAACTAAACAATTAAAAATTAAAACATTTTAAAACCCGTCATCAATTCAGGTCAGCCTGATGAAAAAGGAAAGTTTTTAGGTCGTGGCGAAAGGACCGGAGATCCAGCTCAAGGGGGAGTTGGTTCCACAGGGCTGGCGCTCCCACAGAGAAGGCCCTCCCCCTGGGGGTCGCCAGCCAACATTGTCTAGCCGACGGCACCCTGAGGAGGCCCTCTCTGTGTGAGCGCACTGGGCGATGGGAAGTCGTCCCCAGCAGCAGACGGTCCTGCAAATATCCGGGGCCTAGGCCATGTAGGGCTTTAAAGGTAAGTACCAGCACCTTAAATCTCACCCAGAAGACAACCGGTAACCAATGCAGCTCACGCAGGACGGGTGTAATATGAGTATTGCGATGCTCCCATCACAACCTGCGCAGCTGCATTCTGCACCAGCTGGAGCCTCCGGGTGGTCTTCAAGGGCAGCCCCATGTAGACAGCATTGCAGTAATCTATCCGAGAGGTAACGAGTGCATGAGTGACCGTACGTAGGGCATCTCAGTCCAGATAGGGGCGCAACTGGCGCACCAGTTGAACCTGGGCAAATGCCCCCCTGGCCACGACTCCAATATGATCTTCAAAACTGAGTTGTGAGTCCAGGAGGACGCCTAAATTGTGTGCCCTATCAACGGGAGGTAACACCTCTCCTCCCATAACCAAAAATGGAACCTCTTGGACAAGTCGAGATGCCGGTACGTAAAGCCACTCAGTCTTGGCCGGGTTGAGCTGGAGCCTGTTCTTCCCCATCCAAATCCGTACCGCTTCCAGGCAACGGGACATCACATCGAGGGCATCGCTGGGTTGGTTTGGGGTGGAGATAAAAAGCTGGGTATCATCAGCATATTGATGATACCTCACCCCGAAACCACGGATGATCTCACCCAGCGCCTTCATATAGATGTTGAACAGGAGGGGCGAGAGTACCGACCCCTGAGGCACCCCACAACTAAGGGGCCTAGGGGTTGACCTCTGCCCTCCTGCCAACACCGTCTGCGAACGGCTCGAGAGGTAGGAGGAGAACCACCGTAAAACGGTGCCTCCCACTCCCAACCCCTCGAGACGTTGCAGCAAGATACCATGGTCAATGGTATCAAAAGCCACTGAGAGGTCTAAAAGGACCAGGACAGAGGAATAACCCCTGTCTCGGGCCCGCCAGAGATCATCCACCAGCGTGACCAATGCCGTCTCCGTGCTGCACCTGGGCCTGAAACCTGATTGGTATGGATCCAGATACTCAGTTTCCTCCAGGACCAAAGGGAGCTGCCATGCCACCACGCTCTCAACAACCTTCACAAGGAAGCGAAGGTTGGAGACAGGATGAAAGTTATTTAAAATAGCTGGATCCAAGGCAGGTTTCTTGAGGAGGGGCCTTACCACTGCCTCCTTCAAGGCGGCAGGGAAGCACCCCTCACTCAAGGAAGCATTGATAACTGCCAGGAGCCAGTCTCGTGTAACCTCCCAAGCCGCATAAACTAGCCAGGAGGGACACGGGTCCAACAAACACGTGGCGGCACTTAATTTCCCCATGATCCTGTCCACTTCATCCAGAGTCACAGGATCAAACTCTTCCCAAATATTATCGGCCAAACCCATCGTTTCCCCTTTGTCAGATACTGCCCAGTCAGAGTCCAAGCCAGCCCGAATCTGAGCGATTTTATCCACCAGATACTCACTAAACTCCTCGGCCCGTCCCTGCAAGGGGTCCTCTCCCATCCCCTGATTTAAAAGGGAATGGGTCACCCTAAACAGGGCGGCCGGGCAGTTATCTTTGGATGCAATGAGGGTGGCGAAGTGAGCACGCTTCGCCACCTCCATTGCCACAAGATAAGATCTAGAAAAGGATCTTAATTGTGTTCAGTCATACTCGGACCGACTGGACCTCCAAATGCTCTCTAGGCCCCTTCTCTGGCGCTTCATCTCCCGCAGGTCCGCGGAGAACCACGAAGCGAGCTGGGATCTGCGCCAGGTCAGAGGCCGCAAAGGCACAACACAGTTGAGAGCCTCCTAAGCAGCCTGTTGCCAGGCGTCAACTAAGGTCTCGACCGGGCTGTGGGAAAGGGAGGAAGGAATCAGTCCAAGCACCATCTGGAACCTATCTGGGTCCATCAGGCACCTGGGGCGGAACCACCTGGTCGGTTCCACCTCCCAGCAGCGGGGAGTGGCATGACAGAGGCCCAACCGCAGGAGATAATGGTCTGTCCATGAAAGGGGTTGAGATGTTGGAGTAACCCCACCCAGACCATTAAGCCACTGCCCAGAGATAAAAATAAGGTCGGGCATGTTTTCCCCCTCGTGAGTCGGACCCTGAATAATCTGGGTCAGGTCCATGGCTATCATGGAAGCCATGAACTCTCGGGCCAGCCCCGACGCACCACCCAGGGAAGGCAGGTTAAAATCTCCCAGAACCATAAGCCTGGGAAACTCAACCGCCAACCCCGAGAGAGCGTCGAGTAGCCCGGGCAGGGCCGTTGCCATGCAGCTGGGAGAAAGGTATGTGAGCAACAGACCCAACTGACCCCCAGGACCCCACCTCAGGAGAAGGGACTCACATCCGCCTATCTGAGGGGCAGTGGTCTCCCGCGGACAAAGGGCCTCCTTAATAACAACTGCCACCCCCCTGCCCCTACCCTGAGCTCGAGGCTGGTGAAGCACATGGAAACCTGGTGGGCATAATTCAATCAAAGGGACCCCTCCCTCCGGGCCCAACCAGGTTTCAGTGATGCATGCCAGGTCTGCGTCTTCCTCCTCAATCAATTCCCGAATGAGGGGAGCTTTATTCACCACAGACCTGGCATTCAAATAAACCAGCCTGAGCTCAGGTACCTGTCCTCCCCCACCCCCGGAAAAGCAGGATGAAGCCAGAGGGTCGGAGCGTGCCACCGCTCGGAGATAGCGGGGGCGCGATCCCAAGTTTCGATATGGCCCTCTGTTCATCCGTCTGCCGCCATTCCCAATCACCGTGGGTATCACTGTCCCCACCCCATCCCCTCGGGCCCCAAGACCCTCCCCCTCACCGCCGTGACCATTTACCAACCTGGATTGAGAAAGATCCAGCAAAATCCCCCCATCTTTCTGCTGGAACTTACATCCCTCCCCCCTCCCTAACCCATTAAAAAATTAATAATTTAATAATTCCATCAAATGGAACTTGCCAAATTATTACAATTTTTAAAAAATGTTTTACAAAAATATGTATAACATGTGAATGTATTTTATTATCAAAAACAATGAAATCTTGAGCTTGTATCGGTATACATATACATTATGGACATACTTTGTTAAATGATGAAAATTTAATTATGCAGATATTAAAAAGTGTCATTTTAAAAAAACTGGCCTGATGTTTCATCATTTTCAGTGCTAGGAAATGTACAACTTCTATTCAAGCTATTATCAGAACACACCTTTAGGGATTAAAGGGACACGGTTAAATCCCTAAGCAATAACATTAAAGGACACAAAGTCTTAACTTTTTAAGCCTCCCATACATCTCTTCAGTAAGATCTCTGATCTTACTAATATACAAACTGAACATGGTTTATGGTTCCATTGAATCAGATCATCGGTATTGGGAATAGTAGAGAAGTCTACTATAAACTACTGCATTTTAAGCTTACACAAATTATTTAAGTCTAATGGTATCCTTTAATTGTGTTACAGTGGAGAAGTGAATAGATTCTAGGTTTATTAACAACTTTTAAAAAAAGATTCAAATTGAATAATTATAATTATAAAGGAGCCTTGGTGGAGCAGTGGGCTAATGCCTCCTTAAGTAACACCAGCTGCCTGCAATTAGTGCAGGTTTGAGTCCCACCAGGCTCAAGGTTGACTCAGCCTTCCATCCTTCCGAGGTAGGTAAAATGAGGACCCAGATTGTTGGGGGCAATAAGCTGACTTTGTAATAATGCTGCTTGGGGGGGGGCGAAAGCCCTAATAAGCAGGCATATACATAGAATGAAGGCTATAGCTAAGCACATTGGTTTGTGCTTAAATTGTAAGCCGCCCTGAGTCTTCGGAGAAGGGCGGGATATAAATGGGATTAAAATAAATAAATAAATAAATAAATAAATAAATAAATAAATAAATAAATAATTTCTGATCAAAAGATTATTAAATAGACCTCAGATTATTTAAAAGAATCTATCACAGATTTTCTGAATCTTATGTTCCATAAAAGAAGGAAAGGCTCTGGTCCCTGAAAGCTTTCCTGTTAACTGTTACAAAAACAATATTAATGCCTTCTTATAGCAGGTACCAACAACAAAGAGTGCATTAACATGGCACACAATGTCACAATGACATTGCAATGGTGTGGAAGACAAGGGAAGAGGTACTGCCTAAGAAGTAATAGACAAAAAAGAGAAGGAATCACAGTCATTTAATGGTCAGACGCACCCTAGTAGATCCAGAAGTTAAAAAATGGCACCAGGAGATTTGTTTTTTCAAACTTGTAAGATTCTGTTAATATAGTTTTCAATAAAGTAGAATTTGGTCATCTGGTCATTTTCCTGCCTGGTTTACCTGGGAGGGCTGACAGACATAATAACTTTCAATCACTTATTCCCAATTTGTTGCATCATTGTACAACACTGTTTTGTATTATGATCTAATGGTCATTACCTTTCCTTCCCCTCTTCCTAAGGATGCTTGTGTTCTTATTCCCTATTATACTTGAGGCACATGTTGTGTTATGCATTTATATGATTTCTATACCATCTTAATCTTATGACTCTGGATGTTTCACAAAAATCTTAAATAGCAATCTCTCTCTACCATCTGTTTTTAATGAATCAAACATTACACTCCCTCCCAGGTTGGGCAAGTATTTTACAATATATTCCAGTCATAGAACAATTTCTTTCATAAAGAAAGATGCTAACATTTTAACAGCTGTCATGTCTTACAAAGAACAAGGCTGAAAATGAAAGCATACCCGTAAGCCATTATTGTTTATTGATCTATACAGGAACATCATTTTTAGAACATCTTGTACTGTGTTTTTAAAAACCAATCTCCTTTATATTATCTGTGAATCCTTTTAATTAATATTGCATATAACATACACTTGCTATAACACTGTCATACTTATTAGCAATAACCTTCTGCTATTTCATCTGTAGTGCATCCACTAGATATTTCAGGTAACTTGTCCTGTTCAATTTACCTCAGAGTAGTTCCATCTGTTGTTTAGAGAAGATTTGAATAGGAATATATTATATTTTAGGAGTTCTTCTATAGCTCAAAGAATTTTCTCACACTAATATTCAGAGAGTCAAGGGTCACTCTTGATCTCAATAGGTTTTTATAGCTATTACCCATTTCTAGGAGAGATTCTTGAGAAAGTAACAGAATGACAGAATAACAGAGTTGGAAGGAACCTTGGATATCTTCTAGTCCAACCCTATACCATTTCAGACAAATGGCTGTCCAATCTCTTCTTAAAAACCTCCAATGATGGAGCACCCACAATTGTCTGAAGGAAAGCTGATCCACTGGTTAATTGTTCTCACTAGCAGGAAAAGTGGTAAACTTGTAATTGATTGAAAATACTGGATAAAGTGAATTATCTAGATCCATCTCAGTGAAATTGCATATCTCAATTTAGTACTTATTCAGCTTGGTCATACCTATCAATGAGCTGTTGATAGAGTCAGGCAGAAGTGGTGCATCCATCCTTATGTTCTTTGACCTCTCTGTCACTTTTGATACCATTGACCCTCATATCCTTCTGAGCTGGATCTAGGGGCTAAGAATGAAGGGCATCATTTTATACTTGTTCTCTTGCTTTCTTTAAGGCTACTCTTAGTTGTGATGATTGAAAGAAATATGTTTTCCTGGACCCTCCTCTGGTAGTTGCTGCAGAGTTCTACTCTCTTTCTTTATTTCACTTCTTATTCAATATATACACTGAAAAACCATTTATTGAATCATCTGTCAGTTTGAGGTTTGATATTTGTATACTGAGGCTTCCCAATTATATTTTGGGCCATCCAAATGAAGCTGTAGAAATACTGTTCTGAGGATTTATTTATTTTATTTATTTATTTTAATTCCATTTATATCCCGCCCTTCTCCGAAGACTCAGGGCGGCTTACAAGCTTAGCAGTAGCCTTCATTCTATGTATATGCCTACTTATTAGGGCTTTCACACACACCCCCAAGCGGCATTATTACAAAGTCAGCTTAATTGCCCCCAACAATCTGGGTCCTCATGCTTGAATAGAGTAACATTTCTTCATTCAAGAGTAGTGTATAAACTGTTTTTTCCCCTGAAGTCACTGCTCTTTCCTTGATCAGACAATTAATTACCCCACTTCATTTTACAGCTTTACTACTGCAATGTGTTTACACAGGACTGCTCTTGAAACCAACCATAAATTTCAGTTGGTCCAGATTGCAGTAACATGGGCAGTAATAGGCATGCTTCAGTATGCCCCTTTAACATTCTGCTTTAAAAGCTGCATTGGTAGCCAGTTTGTTTCTGGGTATGATTCAAGATGCTAGTTATTATCTCTAAAACTCCATATAGCATAGGGTCTGGTTACTTAGAACACAGTCAAATTAGAGTCTTGGACTTTAAGAGAGCTAATTTCAATAAACTTAGAGAGGGCTTGGGAAGTATTCCATGGATGAGAATCCTCAAGGGGAAAACAACTCAAGAAGCTTAGGAAATTTTGAAAAGTGAGATAATATGAGCAAATAGCCTGAACCTGCAAAGATGAAGTGAGGAAAGCTAAGGCTCAAAATGAACCAAGGTTTGCAACCAAAATCAAAAATAACAAAAAAGGCTTCTTTCAACATGTAAAAAAACAATAAAAAGTTAAGGATATGATTGGTTCATTACTGGGAGAAAGTGACAAGAAGGTGACAAGCAACAGGGAGAAAGCAGAAATATTTAACTCATTTTTTGCATCTGTCTTTACACAAAGGGGACAAAAACCAGTCCAATCTATCAAAAACAGTGCCATAAAAAACAGAATAGAAACACAAGTTAAGATAGGCAAGAAAATGGTAAGTGAGTCCCTGTCTAGCCTAGACTAGTTCAAATCACCAGGACCAGATGGATTACACCCCAAGGTTCTCAAGGAACTGGCAAATGTGATCTCAGAACCACTCAACTATATTTTTCAAAGATCCTGGAGCACTAGGGAACTACCAGAGGACTAGAAAAGAGCTGATGTAGTTCCCATCTTCAAAAAAGGAAAAAAAATAGATCCAGGAAATTATAGACCTATCATCCTGACCTCACTACCTGGGAAGATTCTGGAAAAGAGAATCAAACAACAAAACAGCAAACACCTAGAGGCAAAGGAATGCTGTGGATATAATTTACTTGGGCTTCAGTAAGGTATTTGATAAAGTAGATCACAACCTACTACTTGATAAGATAGAAAAATGTGGGTTAGAGAGCATTACCACCAGATGGATTCGTACCTGGCTGGCCGGTCATACTCAGTGTGTGGTCCTCAATGGAACTGCATGTACATGGAGGAAAGTGTAGCAGGAATAGCCAACATTCCACAAGACAGGATTAAGATACAGGAGGATCTGGACAGACTTCAACACTGGGCGCTATCTAACAAAATGAAATTTAATGGTAAAAAAAGTAAGGCTTTACACTTAGGCAAGAAAAACAAAATGCACAGCTATAGTATAGTAGTAACTGTGAGAGGGATCTCAGAGTCCTAGTGGTCAATCACTTAAATATGAGCCAGCAATGTGCTGCAGCTGCCAAAAAAGCCAACACAGTGCTAGGCTGCATTAACAGAGGGATAGAATCAAGATCACGTGAAGTACTAATACCACTTTACAATGCCTTGGTAAGGCCACACCTGGAATACTGCATCCCGTTTTGGTCACCACGATGTAAAAAAGATGTTGAGACTCTAGAAAGAGTACAGAGAAGAGCAACAAAGATGATTAGGAGTATAGAGGCTAAAACATATAAGGAACAGTTGCTGGAATTGGGTATGTCTAGTTTAATGAAGAGAAGGGCAAGGGGTGACATGATAGCAGTGTTCCAATATCTCAGGGGCTGCCACAAAGAAGAAGGAATCAAGCTATTCTCCAAAGCACCTGAAAGCAGGACAAGAAGCAATGGATGGAAACTAGTCAAGGAGAGAAGCAACCTAGAACTAAGGAGAAATTTCCTGACTGTTAGAACAATTAACCAGTGGAACAACCTGCCTCCAGAAACAGTGAATGCTCCAACACTGGAAATTTTTAAGAAGAGACTGGACAGCCATTTGTCTGAAATGTTATAGGGTTTCCTGCCTGAGCAGGGGATTGGACTAGATGAACTGCAAGGTCCCTTCCAACATTATTATTATTATTATTATTATTATTATTATTATTATTATTATTATTATTATTATTATTATTATTATTATTATTATTATTATTATTATTATTATTATTATTATTATTATTATTTGAGGGACTGCCTATTTCCACCAGTAACTACCAGTCTGCTTTAATCCAGCACAGTTGGCATGCTCTAGGTTCCTTTTACCAAACAATGCCATCTATCCATACCCTGGAAACATGTTTTGTCACAGTGCCTACCCTCTGGAATAAGGTTGTTATTGAGATCCAGGAGGATCGTAAGGATACTGGGACTTCAAGACCTGGATTTCCACCCAGGCACTTGTTCATTATTGCGGTATTGTTTTTATTGTTTTATAGTTTTATAGTTTCCTGTGAACTGCCCAGAATCATCAGGAGTCATATCATTAAATAAATACAAAGATAAATTGGCTTTGATGAAATATTTCAATTACTGAATGACTGAAAATAAAATTTTCATATATGCAAATTATGAAATAATATATTGGTTTTGACTTATACAACTCAATATACTGAAGAATCATATTTTGTTTCCAAAGGCTTTATGCATATATTGATTTTCTAGTGTTGCAAAAGAATGCTTCAGTAAGAGCACTTATACTACACTGAAATATAATAAACTTACTTTCATGACTACCCAATACCAAATTTAGAGGTAAATCAACAATTTGTGTAGTGCTAGCACATTTCACATAATATGTCTGTTTATATAAATTCATATGGGATGCCATTCATATGTTTGAAGAGCTTCGCCTGAAGATGCTAAAAGAACCACCTGCATATAAAGGCCTAAGGCATCTTGTTGAATGTTTAAACTGTCAAATGTTGTCTTGAATTTGAAGATTGATTTCTTATCACCAGTCACAGTATATTAAACTTTTAAAAGGTTAAGCAGATGAGCTGAATAATTTTAACTAGATGAGACATTTTCAGATCATTATGCCCTCATTGGAAAGCAAGGGAGTAATATACTGTCATTCATTCATCAACAGGTTGGTGAGTAATACAACAGCACATACTTTAAATACAATTTTCTTGATTGGGTATGATTTTTCCCCCTTACAACAGACACTGTTCAGATCACATTCATTCAGTAGCATAATTAAATGTCAGCAACACTATATGATCTTTCTGACAAGCAATAAATTATGAGAATAATATCATCGTGAAATTCTAGTAGGTGGCAGTACCTGGTCAACTTTGTCTCAGCTCAAAATTTCAGGAAGGTCAGGTATGGTTAGCATTTGGTTAGGGATACCTGTAAAGAATATGGGGCTTTAGGGTGAACTGAACCATAAAAAAAACAAATAATCCCAGAATAAAGAAAGGGCAATCCCTTTCTACATTGTTTGCAAGAATATGTGGATTTGTCCAGGAACAAACAAAAGTTGAGTTCAATTTAAAGAAGATGTTACTTATTATATTGAAAATCTAATTCAAATGACTGCTTTGCAAACCTCTTTTCAAAAGTCAACATTTCAAGTCGTGATTTCAGATTTCAGGATTTTAATGTGTCCCTTCTAATCAAAATGTCTCTCTTTCTATATTCAATTTTACAGGATAAATTATTTTTTTCTATAACAAAAACCTAGTTTGCAATGTAAAATTTTGAGAATGTATTAAAATGTATTTGACATAAAGCAAGTCAATAGTCTTTCATAGGTTTGTACATTTATTCTAATTGTTTTTAGTTTTTATTATTTAATATTTATCATATAAATATAATTTAAGGTTGCATTATTATTACTAATAGTTGTATATTGCTGCATCTGCATCACATTACTTATAAACTCCCAAGAGGGACAAGTTTACTTTTTAAAGAAAAACTATTTATCAACAAGAGAAGTATAAAGTGGAAAATAAATGGTGATAGTACTGTATGGTTAGAAAGATTCTCCAATCAGAATAAGAAGCTGTTTAACAGCAAAGTGTTCATGACAAGGAGAGTAGTTCTCTAGCACTTAATATCTTCTTTTTAATAGTCTCTAATGAAATAGTCTGCTGATTTTGCATTCTGGAAATGGAATTTCAGGGTTTTTTAGAAATACATTTCAATAATATAAATATGGAACCAGATGTAATACCGTGGGGGAATGACCTCGGCAGACAGACAAGGAGCTGCAGCCAGGGCAAAAGGCTGATAAGAGGCAGCTTAGCCTACAGAAGATATGTGGACATAGCAAACATCTCAGAACAGAACAGATTTGTGTGATTCTGTTAATGCAGCATTATAATAAAGTTGAGTTAGTACTGGATATGCTTCTTTTCTGGACTACTTGACAAGGCTGACAATTTTTCACACTATGGGAGATAAGGGTTGAAAATTGCACACTTGATATTAATACTGGCTAAAAATGAAAGACTTTTGAATGTACAAAAACCTATAATGGCTACTATAAAATGTTAGGGAAAAAAAATCAAGTGATGCATTACTTTATTTTGAATGATACTTTTTATGCGTCTTGCTTATTGCAATGTGCTGGTAAAAAAGACAAACAGTTTCTTCTTGCATGACTCCTTTTGTCTAAGTACTTTATTCAGAAGCAATATGAGCACAAGAGACTCCTATTCCAACTGGCAAAAGGCATTATGAAATAGAACAGGGCTTTTCAACCGGTGGTATGCGTACCACTAGTGGTACGCGAGCACATGGCTGGTGGTACGCATAGGACCAGTTGAACAGCACTGTAAAAAAAAAGGTAAAAAAAGGTAAAAAGCGTTTTTTTTACTAACCTGCTTTCAGCTGCATTCTGTTTCTCCATTCGCTTCTTTTTGTGTGTTTGTGGGACAAAAAAAGTTCCATGAGACTTTCTAACTTCTTGTGAGATCTCACGAGAAGTTAGAAAGTCTCATGGAACTTTTTTTGTCCCACAAACACATGAAAAGAAGCAAATGGAGAAACAGAATGCAGCTGAAAGCAGGTTAGTAAAAAAAAAAGAACACTTGGGGGTGATGAGGGCATCTGGGTGGGGGTGGGAGCTTGCAGAACCTGGCTAGGCTTGTTCCGTCCAGACGTTGAATTCGCCGAATGAAGGGAGGAACCCTGCCTTTCCTCCCAAATGCTCGAGTGAGGTTTCTGCGGGGTCTCCACTGCAGGGAGGTCCATGCCTGCAGGTATGAGGACACCCCTGGGATTCCCCTCCCCACAGCATGATGCCGGATCAGCCCTCTGCAGAGAGCTCCCAGAATTCCTCTGGCCTCCTGGAGTGGTCGGGGCTGGTTCCAGGCTCATCGCCTCCCTCCTGCTCTCGTTGCCAGCTGGAGCCACTGCCGGGTGGCCAGCGGAACTCCAGGAGCCTCTCCCATGTTCTCCTCACCAGTGACTCCCTGTAGATCTCCATCAGCGACATGGCCAGGCCTGCGGGGCACACAGCCAAAGGGGTGCAAAGTGGCAGAGGTTAGTCTGCAGGCAGCCCCAGAGCTGGAGGGGGGGCACAGGTGTTGCAGTTCCAACAGCCAGCATGCCCCATGGAGAAGTGCCCACAACATTTGCCTGGCCTTGGCCGGACTTCTCTACCTGATGGCCGACGAAGGGCGGTGGGTGGGGAGGGAGGGAGGGAGCCACCGCTGCCTGGTGAGGCAAGCAGGTGGGCGGGTAGGGCAGGTGCCACTCCCTCGTGGCCAGGTAGGGGAGGCGCCGAGCCCAGTGGGGGAAGGTTACCACCTGGCTCCGCTTCCCTGTGCTCGCTTGGTTGGCGCACCACTTGCCCTCTGCCAGCCGAGTCCGGGAAGCCAGAGCACGCTGCCCCTGATGGGGCCTCACAGTGGCACAGCCGAGCTACAGAGGGCTGAGCCAGATGCCCTTGGCTCTTTGCCCCTGGAGCCCTCCCAGGCGCCCTTTACTTGAACTCCCTGGCCAAAGCCACGCTTTTGCTCCTGGCCCTCTTTGCTTCCACAGAGGGTCCCAAGGCAGCACGGCAGTTGGCCTTACTCTTCTGAGAATAGGGCATGGAGAGAGGGAGCATCCACTGCCTGGAGAGGCGGGGCAGGCACCTCTCCCTCAAGGCCAGGTAGGGGAGGCACTGGACCCGGCGGGGGAAGGTGGCTGCTCAGATCTGCTTCCCTGTGCTTTTTTCAGTGCCGTTGCAACTTTGAACAGTCACTAAGTAAATTGTTGTAAGTCGAAGACTACCTGTACTTTATCTTTTTTTTTTCCTTTTTGTTTTTTTGGTCAAGTTTTTGGCACCTTGCTGGGCAACTGGTGATACTCAGATAGTGCCTTATCCTAAAAGTGGTACAATGGGTGAAAAGATTGAAAAGCCCTGAAATAGAAATCCTATCATTTACTTACAAAATGAATGGAGGGATTTGGGGATATACTATATATCTTGAAGAAAAGAGAACTCCATGAAGTTGGTGCCACTATTGGGGGATCCTGCTGCCTTGTCAACAAATCTTTTCATAAGGTTCAGGCATATCATGTGCTAGAGAAGATCTAACAAAAAGAGGCAGCCGTAGACAGATGTAAATGGCCTTGGTGATTACACTAGATAACACTAGCAGCAGTTGGATCCTCTCTAATCCAACCAATTGGCAGTTGGTAAAGCCAGGGACTGTGGCCAGAATAGTTAGAGTTGAAATACAGCTGAAAAGAGTAATAAAATGTTTTATACAGATTATTTGATATAAGCAAGTAAAGTCTAATATTAGACAGCTGTAAATATAAAGTGGAAAGAAGAAATAGGTAGCAGAACTTAGATAAAGTGTAACAGAAATAGGTTAAAAAGCAGAAGAATAACAGGCTAAGAAGCTTAGGTAAAGCTAACTAAAGAAAATAGGATAGGATTTAGATTAGTATAGCTTAAAGAAACAGGAGACACATGATAAAGATTATTGTATATAAGAAAGTGACAGATTGGCTGATTGACAAATCCATACAAAGGTATGGATACTCATCTCCTTTAAAAATACCCACAACACCAGATTTTTCTCTACATATTGGTTTAATATGTTATTTACTCTACTGATGTGATAGCCATTTACTTGATGAGAAATAGCCCTGAGGAAATGCTACAGCTATCATGCATGAATCTTACTCAGGCATTGTTTTCTGGCAACAATTGGATTACATTTGTGTAGATGTTTATCATTAATCATTGATTTGTTTAAAAGTAAGTATTGTAAAACAATATACATAAGCAGGTCTCCACAATGGGAAATAGGTTGTTTTTCTTTCTGAGAACAAGGAATAACTGGTAATAGATTTCTTAAGACTTCAAGCTCCCACAACAATTCAGATCTGTTTTGAAATTTGCATTTTAAATCTCCATATCTTCTACTTTGAAACACATTATTTGAATAATTTGATAGATCTTATTTGTTAGAAAATCTCTGTTACTGGATATATCAATCTGGTTTAAAATAATAGAGTAGCCTAGAGAGGCATTGTTAAGAAGTGTAACATTATATAAAAATCCTTAATGGCAAAATTTTGAGAGACATCCTCCAGTTTCTTGTAGTAGTTTAGACAAATATTTATTGACACTGCCTGTGAAATAAAAGAGATGAGAGAAATACAGTATATATAAAGCTTGCAGAGTTTAATATCAGAATAGATACTATACTTTAATAAAATAAAATCCTTCTTACCAAAATCCTTCTTAGGCAAACAGGTTTAAATGTCTGAGTTTCTCTGTTTCCACACTAATTCTGAACAGAACTTGAAGCTATATTTACAAACTATTCTAACTCCAGTCATTTTATTTTAGATGATGAAGATATTTGGACCTCTAGTAGATGTATAAGAACATCTTTGAAACTTAATGAATCAGATTTAAATAAAAGTTTATTTTATTTAAAGAAAAATATTATTCAGAGAAAAAAGAATGAATTAAGAGTATTCTGGATGAGAAAAATCAAACTAATATTTTGGTGGTTCTTTTGATTTGGAGAGGATCAGATTTGTCAATTTGAGAGTACTATTAAATTTTACTTTGTACCAGGATGCATTAATGGCAAAATCATGTTATGATTTGAGGAAAATGAAGAAAAATAGTAAGAAAGAACATATAGTACAATGCATACAAATTATGTTTCTCTTGCCCAAGATGGCATGCTAAACAATGAGCAATTCTTTTTCTTCCACCGACAAACAGTTGATTTTGTCACCAAAGCTGGATATTTGATTTATTTCTGCTCCCTGTTTTTGAAAGGGAGACTAGGAAAGACAAGATGACCTTGGATAATCATGCACTGACATAACCCTAACCCCTGTCTATAACTCTCGGAGGGGGATCTTTTCTTGTGGAGCTGTTGTGACTGATCTTCCTCTTTTGTCCTTGAAGAGAGAAGAAAAGTGTTTTTCACACTTTTAAAAGGAGATAAAAGTTGATGGGAGGAAATTGAAAACAAGAACTTACAAGTTATATTCAAAAATATAAACAAAAAAATTGATGGACCAATAACAATTCTGCAACCTCAAGATGATATCCAAAAGCTGGAAATAACACTTGGATCTGATGTGCAATTTGAGGAATTGGAACCTGTTCTGTTCCTGTCAGTTGTGAAAAAAAGTGTTTGGTTTGAAAAATATAAAGAATATAAATATAAGAAACTTTGAAATAATGGATATGATGAAGGATGAACCAGACTTTTTCGCAAGAGGAATGTTGTCTCATCAAAGACAATTATTTTACAGAGACTTAGGAACTTTGGAAATGAGATACAATTGTTGGGAAATTTCCCAACTAAAAACCTAAGAAGAGGTTTCATTATTAAGAACCAAACAATTTGATCCTGGACTCAGAAATAATGTTTGGGATGATTTGTGGTAAATAAACTGCATAGACTTTCTGTGAATAAATTACAATAACAGTTTGTTAACAGAGTATTTTGAACTTTAATTTTGCGGTTGTTTAAACTGTTAACTATTTTTTTCTTTCATATATGTAATGTATTGCAAGTCAATTGGGTTGTAAATAGATGTGGAAGCATACAAATTTTGGACCTGCTTTGCAAGGGGGAAAGCTATTATTGCAACCAGAGGGTATGTGTCTGCTTTCAAATTCATATTTTTTCAATATTTTTGTCTAGTTTTATCTCCGTTTAATTTCTTTTGTATTTTGCATTTTAATCTTTTGAATAAAATAAAACATGTTTTTAAAAACCCAAATTATATGTATTAATTTAATTTAATAATTTTAAATCTACAGAACTGTAATACACCTTCCAATACCATATGTGTATTCAAAATTTTAAATCCAAAATCCATACTTTTGAACATGTAATTTATTTTCTTCTAAGAATTGTTAATGGCTATTTTAAGCTCAGTACTTTGAAAAGGAGATGTTAAATCTTTTATATTGGTTTCTGAAAGTTGTCAGCTCATATCTAAACATCTAAAGTAATATAAGTAATGCGCCTTCTACTCTGTAATTTTTGCCAAGTGATACTGATATTGAAACATTTTCAAATAACAGGAATGGTTTATCAGCAATATCTTAAAACATGGATGGTTAACGATAAAGAAGGAGCAACACTCATTCAAATTGTCAGGGAATTTCAATTCAGTGTTACAAAATCATTCGACCTTACAAAAAGTTTAGAAGCCTTAGCCGATGGAGAATAACAGCTTCTGTTTAATTTGAAATATGTTGGCAAATCTCAGAAGAATGTCTTAATTGAAACCTACCCAAAATGATTCTTAGGAACGTCCTCTTCTATAATCAACTCTTGGGATTTTCAAATAACATTACAAGCTGAAGTTCTATTGTCTTGAACATTTGTGAGATGAAGACTCACTTCAGTTTTGCACTGCCTTGTATGAGGTGCCTGTTTTCAGTTCTTTTGCTATTTGCACAGGGCTGTTAAAAGTAATACATCCACTACAGTTCCATGACTGTCTGAGGTTATAAACTATTCACAGGTTTCTTTTCAATGAAGACTCTAACAATTTAGGCCTCTCCACCCCACGGTTGAGTTCCATTTCCCCCTATAGAAGCTCTTCTCTGTGTAATTTTATATTTAATTTTAGGTAAAGAAATTTCTTTTTGTAAAGGAAATTAATTTTTCCCCCGTTTTGACCCTACTTCTATATTTTGGGTATGGCTCCCTAAAGGCCAAATACAAAATTTCTACACTCCTATATTATGTAATAGTTATTCTGTAAACAATTTCATATTATAAATAAAAAATGTTGTGCTTTTTGGGGAGTTGGAAGGCATATAAAATGTCCTGTGCTTGAAATGCCCAGAGAACTAACATACATTTTTTTCAGCACTAAAGCTGATAATTATAGACCAGTTTGCAATCTACATGTAAAAGAATTTTAATACAGAAATAAGGTTTTTCTCCAGGTAACTCTCTACCTTTGGGACATTATAAAGGCTTGCACTGTTTTGTAGCTGTGAAATCTGGACACTGAGTGTGACAAGTCCACTATAACAGGATGCCTCATTTATTGCTTCCTGAGAATTGGAGGGAAGAATCCCTTTAACTCACATAGCCAAGTTGGAGATTTTCCTCAGATATTCTAGGGCTCATGGGATTTAGAAAATAATACATCAAACACAGGGTTTTTTTTTAATGTGCAAGAATTAGGATTCAAGAATAATAGCCAAGAACTTTATGATGTAGCAAATGAATAGAATAGAATAGAATAGAATAGAATAGAATAGAATAGAATAGAATAGAATAGAATAGAATAGAATAGAATAGAATAGAATAGAAAAAGAATAGAATGTAAAGGTAAAGGTAAAGGTAAAGGTTCCCCCACACATGCATGCTAGTCGTTTTCCAACTCTAGGGGCCGGTGCTCATCTCCGTTTCAAAGCTGAAGACCCAGCGCTTGTCCGAGGACATCTCCATGGTCATGTGGCCGGCATGACTAGATACCAAAGGGGCACAGAACGCTGTTACCTTCCCACCGTAGTGGTCCCTATTTTTCTACTTGCATTTTTACGTGCTTTCGAACTGCTAGGTTGGCAGAAGCTGGGACGAGTAACAGGCACTCACTCTGTTACACAGCACTTGGGATTCGACCCTCCAAACTGCCAACAATCTGATCGACAAGCTCAGTGACCTAACCCACTGAGCCACCGCATCCCACTTAGAATAGAATAGGTTTATTTGCCAGTGCAAAAACTCTCAGTGTACATGCAAAGCAACAAGGTAATAATAATCATAATAATGAGACCCATAAGAAGGGATAGTAAAGAATATGGGAAGGAAAGTAATACCACAGACATACAACATGGATAAATATACAGACATAAGACAGTACTGTGAGAATTAGGTGTTCAGCAGAGTCATGGTATGAAAGAAATTCTGTCCCTGTGTCTAGTTGTTTTGGCATGTAATGTCCTATAGCCATGTCCCAAGGAGAGGAGTTGAAACAGTTTATTTCCAGAATGTGAGGGGTATGTAGATATTATGTCAGCCTTCCTTCTGACTTGCACAATATACAGGTCTTTTATGGAAGGCAGGGTAGTTGCAATCGTTTTTTTTTTCTGCAGTCTTAACTAACTGTTGGATAGTTCTGTCTGTCTGTCCTGTTTGGTTGCTGCACCAAACCAGACAGTTATAGAAGTACAAATGACAGACTCAATGTAAAACTGTATCAGGCTGGAGAAGTCTGAACTTCCTGAGTTGACACAGGAAGAACATTCTTTATTTTGCCTTTTTAAATGATGGTTTTAGTGTTAGGTGTCTATTTCAAATCCTGAGAGATTATAGAACCCCAAAACCTGAAGGATTCTACTGCTGATACTGTGCTGTCAAATATAGCAAGAAGTGGTAGAACAGAAGGGCTCTTCCTAAAATTCACTCTCATCTCTACAGTTTTAAGCGTGTTCAGCTCCAGATTGTTCTGGCTGCACCACAGGGCCAGCTGTTCAACTTTCTGTCTATATGAAGATTCATCGCCATCTAGAATGAGATCAATGATTGTTCTATTATCTGCAAACTTCAGAACCTAGAGATGGAGTCATACACAGCCCCAAGGGGCACCTGTACTAATTGGCCAGGTATTCAATATGATTTTCCTAGTTTTATCTGTTGATTTCTATCTGGCAAAAAGCTAATAATCCACCTACAAGTATAGACAAGCACAGCTATCTGAATCAGTTTAGAGTGAAGAGTTTCTGGAATGATGGAGCTGAATGCTGAGCTAAAGTTTACAAAAAGGACCCATGCATAGGTTCCTGGAGATTCCAGATGTTACAAGATGTAGTACACTGCCATATTGACAGCATTATTGCTGATCTATTTGCTTGGTAGGCAAACTGCAAGGGGTCTAACAGAGGATCTGTGATTCAGGTGTACCAACACTAACCTCACAAAGTTCATCATAACTACAGATGTCAGAGCAACCAGTCATTCAGCTCCTTGATGGAAGATTTCTTGGGAACAGGAATGATAGTAGAGTGTTTGAAGCAAGGAGGAAAATGAAAAATCTCCAGTGATTTATTAAAGATGTGGGTGAAGATGGTGGCCAGTTGTTCAGCACAAGCTTTCAAGTAGGATGGAGTTATTCCATCTGGGCTTGGTGCTTTTCCAATATTTGGTCTATGAAATAGACCTCACACATCTTTTTCTAAGATCACAAGAGGTAGGGAGGGGCAGAGGGATGGAGATAGGTGTAAGAGATTTGGCTATTGTTGGTTATTACTATCTGAGTTAGGGAAGATAGTAATAGATGACAGTGGTCTCTTCTCAGACCTACAGTAGAATACATTCAGGTCACCTATCAGTTGACTATTCTTTTTAGTAAGGCAGGAAGTTCTGCTGTAGCCAGTGATATCCTTTACGCTTCTTCATATATTTTCTGGTTTATAAGCTGAGAATTGATTAGCTTTGCAGAGTAGCTTCTCTCTGCTGTCTTGATCTCCCTTGTTAATACATTCCTGGCCTATTTTATAAAATCCTATCTCCTTTCCTCTAGGTCTCCTCTTTGACATGACTTAACTTCTTAAGCCAGTGGTGGCGAACCTCTGGCACATGTGCCAGAGATGGCACTCAGAGACCTCTCTGTGGGCAGGCGCACTGTTGCCACAGCCCTGCCTCCCCCTGTGGCCCCCTCCTCACCAGCAGCCCCCCTGGAGGAGAGTTGCCCCTGGGTGCAGCCCACACAGAGCAGTGCAGCCAAGTACATGTCATCCAGGCAGCAGGGACAAGACTCCATCCTCTTGCCCCATTGCACACAGGTGATGCTTCAGGGAGCGGGTGGAGGGTGTGGCTGCCATGGTGCTACAGGGCCACTTGGGTGATCTGCTGCAGCTAGCCATGGAGGTGGCAGGTAGCCCTGCGGGCAGGCAGGGCTGGGGTGAAGTGGGTGGGGTTGGGGCAGTTTTTGGGCACTTGTTGTCTAAAAGGTTCGCCATCACCATCTTAAGCTTAGCTGTGAGTAAAGGTTTATTATTATACCGTATATGTCCAAGTAATTGGTAGGCACAATTATTCCACAGTTATGTTTTCTTATAGTTTTATAATTTTGCTGTTAAATATTTAAGTACTTGAGAACTTCAGAAAAAAACCTTACAACCTGTGCTATCTAACACTGTACAAGAACGCTTTCATAGTTGATATTAGACAATTTTATCACTCAAGCTATTATTAAATAAGGCACATTTGCCCTTTTAGCTAAGGTGCTCCCATCATGTCATTTTATAAGCAATTAGCTGGCAAAGGCAGGGAGCCATCAGCAGTGACAGACAAGTAGACAAGAAGTGTCACTATGGTAGCAGGTGTGCAAAAATCAATCAGAATTTGTGTGGCAAAAAGGGACAAAAGAACCAGATTTAAAATTACAAAAATGTCAGCATGGGCAGCAGCAAAGAGGTGCTTTATTAGTTGCTGCATATATAAATTGCTATAAAGTATTTTCGTGCACCAATAGATTCATGTGGATCTTTTATTTTACAATCATATGGGGAGAAGGACAAAGTCCTCATGACTAGGGGACAAATACAAGCCTTCTCATCAGGAGGAACAGCATGTACTTTCCACTGATGTGTATATAGATATGAGAATAGGATGGCACTGCTAGCTGTCCCTAAGAAAACAAGAAACTGTCCTCAGCCAGGTCTACAGTATTTATTTTATGCTTCTAACCCAGTTTTGTCTACTCTGTTTGACAAGAGCTTTTCAGGGCAGGTATTTTTAATGATTCCTTTTCTATGTTCTATTTTTTTTAATGTTTTCTTTTTTTCTTCTAAAAATAGTACCTGCAGGAATTCAGTCTGTGAATTCAATCAGCAAACTATTTTGTCTTCTTGTAGGAGAAAAGAGAAGAAAAGAGATTACTGCAGGAACCATTCAATCACCACTAAGATTCTGTCCTCAAAGTTTTCCATATGTTTGCATAGGATACAGGCAAAATCATGTTCTCCTTCTCAGTTAAGGGAAGAGTAATTACATATCATTTGCCTGCAAGCAAGAACTGGTGGGACCATAGAGAAAGTCATAGAAAATGAAAAAGTTAAATTGCTCTGGAACTTTAGAATTCAAACAGACAAGCACCTGCCACATAACACCCTAGATTTAGCAATTGTAGATAAGAAAGACAAAAAAAGTCTGGATAGTGGATGTAGCAATGCCTGGAGACAGCAGAATAGAAGAGTAAGAATTGGAGAAGATAACAAAATACAAAGACCTACAAATAGAAATAGAATGACTATGGCAAAGGCAAGCAAGGGTAGTACCAATAGTAATAGGTACTTGGGTACAATCCCAAAAAAACTAGAGCACCACTTGAACACCACTGGCATTGAGAAATTCACTATAAGTCAATTGCGAAAGATGGCCTTACTAGGAACAGCTTCCATCCTGCAATGATATCTGTAACACCATTAGACATCCAGATCTGTCTATCCCAGGTCCTTGGTAAGGACTCAATAGGTAGACAAAAATGCCAAATCCAGTCTGAACATCTGGCTGACTGTGCGATGAATGATGATGATGATGATGATGATGGAAGGGGCCTTGGAAGTCTTCTAGTCCAACCCCCTGCTCAGGCAGGAAACCCTATACCATTTCAGACAAATGGTTTTTCCAGTCTCTTCTTAAAGACTTCCAGTGTTGGAGCATTCACAACTTCTGGAAGCAGGTTTTCCACTGATTAAATTGTTCTGTCAGAAAATTTCTCCTTAGTTCTAGGTTGCCAGAGTCCAAGATAATAATAATAATAATAATAATAATAATAATAATAATAATAATAATAATAATAATAATAATAATAATAATAATAATAATAAGAAGAAGAAGAAGAAGAAGAAGAAGAAGAAGAAGAAGAAGAAGAAGAAGAAGAAGAAGAAGAAGAAGAAGAAGAAGAAGATGGAAGGGACCTTGGAGGTCATCTAGTCCAACCCCCTGCTAAGGCAGGAAACCCTATACCATTTCAGGCAAATGGCTGTCCAGTCTCTTCTTAAAAACTTCCAATGTTGGAGCATTCACCACTTCTGGAGGCAGGTTGTTCCACTGGTTAGTTGTTCTAACTGTCAGGAAGTTTCTCCTTAGTTCTAGGTTGCTTCTCTCCTTGACTAGTTTCCATCCGTTGCTTCTTTTCATGCTTTCAGGTGCTTTGGAGAATAGCTTGACTCCCTCTTCTTTGTGGCAGCCCCTGAGATATTGGAACACTGCTATCATGTCACCCCTCACCCTTCTCTTCATTAAGGGTGAAGGGTGACATGATAGCAGTGTTCCTGAACATAATTTTACATTGGTGGGATATGAAAGTTGATTTGGCCTGAGAGTTAGGCAAGATAAAGTAAACAAGTCTTGGTGTCAAGCAAGAACACTTTGAACTACTGCATTTGTCAGAACCATGACACTTGGATTAAAGTGATTTGAATTAAACTAAAATTAATGTTATTTTAATTACATTTAATATATTTTAAAAAATCTTAAAATGGTCATATGAGGCTTTTGTTTAGGTTAATTCTGAAGCTGAAAAATAAATGAAAATTTCTGAAATCATTATTAATTACAAGCAAATGGATATTTCAGGATCGTTCTTATTTAGAAAAAAAGTAGCTAATCTTGTATTCTAGGAGAACAAGGTTAAAATGTCCAATTTAATTAATTCACTAATAAACTAGTGCTACAGTTATTCAGTTTCATTTTTTGCAATAAATTTAACTAGTGAAACATTGCAAGTCATTATTCTTGAATTATGGGTTTCATAAGTCATAGGGGTAAGCATTCATGTCAATAGGATTTGTTATGTAATAGGGCAAACTTATTTCTGCCAGAAAATGACATCTCATTGTTAATATAAGAAAAAGTAGAGGATATTTAAAAAGTTTTTAATATCCATTAATACATTCATATATTAAAAATTAACATGTACAGTTAAATGTGTTATAATGGACTAGCCACAAATATGCATCTTTTATCAGGTGCTGTTGAAGATGTTTGCATAACTATTGATCTACATGATAGCATTTCTTAAGGTTTCCCCTGAAGCTCTCTTTTAATTTTAAAAGAGCCACAGTTGGAGAAATTTGTAAATAATATTCAAACTTTGGGAGTTACTTGTGGTGTGCATCTCCAGTTCTGCATTCCTCATGCATAGTAAACATCCCAAAGTAATGTAATCTCTGTATATAACAATGTGGACAGAATTGCAGAATATGTTTTTTGTCTCTAAATATTATATGAGATTTTTTTTTTAAGAAAGGAGATGAGGAAAGCAGGTTTTTTATTAGTCAGGATTAGAATCAATCAAATGCTAGCTTGAAACATGTTTATACTAATTTATGTGACTATAGCTTTAAGCTTGCTGTAGTTCTCTGTCATCTGTAGGAACAAAGGAAATGAATCACGAATATCACATAAATGGTAGGTCAGAAGCAGCACGGCAGATCAACAATGCACTTAAATCAAAAGTAAGACTCAGTTCCTTTTACAGTAAATTGTCAAACAGTAGCCAGCCATAATCACAAATAGAATGTGAATTGCAACATGAATAACTTCTTAAACTGCCCCAGAAAATCAGGTCATGTTTTCACATCTGAGGGCAATTCACAAGAAGTATGGCTGTCCCTCTTTCACCCTCTAAATCTTTTAAATCTTTTAACCTGTCCACCTGCTTGTCATAATTCTTTGGATTATTTCCCCATCTATCATTTGCCTTGTTCTTACTTTTTTGAAGCTTTGAATTTTTTTTTCATCCCTCCTTTCCACTGTGCTTGTATCTATGCCAACAAACAAAAATGATTGAGTATGTCTAGGACTGTTGCTATAGCTGCAGTCAGCAGCTCCCTTGCTATATATAGAAGTCATGGGAAGAAACATTACAAGTCAATGGTATCTTTCTATTGGCATCACTGCAGGTTAGTTTGTTCTCCATATAATTAATAGTGATTTTGTTAATCTAAGATAAGCAAAGGCTATTTCTATTTTAAAACATTTTAGCTGCACTGATAGCATTAGAGTTAGATGCAGATGCATAATATAAGAACAACTTGTGAAGGAGTCTACTAGAAGTTGTTTCTTTCAGGAAGATTTACAAAATAATACAGATTTAGAATAGCTATTCTTTAGTATAATATTCAAATAACAACAAGTTCTTTTTTAAATAGTAATTTTATTAAATATTATAAGTATAAACAATTTTAGTAACTTATTACCTTCTCTTAAAATATAACAAATTATTTCTTAATCCCATATCTCATCTCTTATCTATAAGCAAATCCTTTCAAACCTCATTGTTCAATCTTGAACAACAAAAGTCCATTAGGGATTACCAGATGTAATAACTTATCTATTTAACTTAATCAAATAAACAAATTTTATATTCCTTACTTTTACATTTAACAATTTTGATTACTAATCCCTTCAAATAATGTTCTAGAACTTTGTTTTCAGTTTTTCATTGTGCCTTTCTTAGAAACAGCTTCAAAACTATTTTTTTAATTTTAAAAATCTTTACAAAATTATTCTAAAAAGGAATATTTTAAAACTGCTTAAAATTATAATTAATATATTTCACTAACAATTGAAAGCAATTTACCCAGTGTTTTTAGATTTGTTACTTCAAAGATTTCTGGTAACTAAAAAAAAGTTAATAAGCAATTTTCAAAAATGAATAGAAAAGGAAGAATGTGAAGCCTATGTCCACATAGGAACCAAATGTGGTTTAGGCTAAAAATGGTATAATATCATCTCCCAGAGCTCTGATCCCACTAGACACCACTGTATCCCTGTCGCCACATGAGAAGCAACTAAATGGGGCATCAGTAGGAGATCTCAGTGATCAATTTAGCTAAGAGTTTGCATTTTCTTCTTCAAAAGTCCAAACAACAAAAGTTCTTATAATAAAACTAACCACTATATATTCAGGAAAAACCCATATTAATTGGAAAGTAAGTGTTCTATATAAATATGCACAATTTCTGTTCATGAATAAAAAATGGATTATGAAAACTTCATTTTAAAACTATATATAGGTAGCCCTCGATTTATGACAGTAATACAAACTGTTCATGTTGGAAGTTGAGGACTACATTAAATTAAGTGCATAACTAATGATCTCCCCTTCTCTGCTTCCCCAGACAATCTCAATCTACCTAATAAAGTTTATTTGTAAAAAAAAAAATATCTAGCCACCATTTATCTGTTTCACAGACAGGAGAATGGAAAAGAAAGCAAATATAAATTGACTAATCTTTCCGGCAAGTGTTCTTTTTCAGCACATGGGAGAAAATGCTTTAAAAAATCACTCAAAATATTATTAGATCTCCAAATGAAACTATTTCAAATACATTTTAATCTGAATTTCTTTATTTAACAAGTTTAGTATATCATTTGATCCTTTCAGAGTTTTTGGAAAATAAACACGATTAAAATGTATCCAAATCAACCAAAATAATTTTATCTTCATTTTCCACTATCATGTATGGCACATTACTGATATATAATATGCATTTTGTATTTCCGTATGAAAATATATCAATTCTGTGTTTAGTAGAACTATCATCAATATAGGAAATCACTATGTAAAACCCTATATGCATCATAATGAAACATCTGTATCTCTTTGCTCTGAGAACTTAAAGAACTGTATATGCCATTCTGAAATCTTCTACATATGCCTTCCTGCAAATCTTTTAATTTTTAAAGTTAATATATATAGTCATCCAAATGTGAAGATTATGGCAGAGTTTGACTCATTTAATAATACCTGATGATTCCCAATGAGGATAAAAGCAGTAATGAGACATCCCTTGATTGTCAATGTAAATATATTAATTCTATTCATGCAAAAATGAAACATAGAGGGGGAAAAATATTTGCCTACTTCTTTACCTTATTGGATGGCAAAACAGTCACATTATAGGCAATCTGTTCAGATATATCTCTAAAAATGAACCATAGTGTACAACATCAAAAGATATATTCTAAAATCCAGCATAGTTGAGTATAATCCAACATAGTTGGATATAATTAACGGTTTGGGGTGAAACAAACATCATTTATGGGATAACATGAAAATAAACATTTGGTTCTTTTATAAAAGAAATTCATACTAAATTAAAGGTATCCATCCATTTCTTAGTTGTATGGACACCTTTGTATTAGAGACTGATTAATAGTGTGATACTACATTTATTTTTACAGGAACAGCATTCAGGAAAGGCATTTTCCTTTCTGTTGAGAAAGTCATCATATTAAAATTTGTAAGTTTATTTTAAATGTCAGTGAATGTTGGTAATATTTTATTACCAAGAAGTGTATTTTATGTGCTGTAATACTAGTCTACGTACTTGGTAAATAAAAAGCTACCAAATTTAATGGTTAAATCCTTTAAATATCTAAGCACCTTTTCCCACTCTTCCACTCTGTAGAAAAGCCAAATCAGTCACCCCTAAATTCAGGCACAAAATCCACTAATATAGTAATTCAATTTGCAAGCTAAAAGACTAGAACAGTGTCCCAGCAGCATTCTTTCATTGGCTCAGCTTGTCTCTTATAAAGATAAATACACATTAGAATAAATTATGTCCAAATTCCTGAGAATTAAAATCTCTTTAGTGGCAAATGCATTTTTATGGATGAAGCTAGAAGTCAGAATGATACTATGCTAGCTGAAATACAGGCTGAAATAAGGTTTAAAAGGGGTTTTATGTAGGTGGGAAGCCCTTAGTTTATTCTAGATCAGGGGTGTCAAACTCAATTTCATTGAGGGCCGCATCAGCATTGCGGTTGCCCTCAGGGGGGCGGGTGGGTGTGGCCTGGGTGGGTGTGGCCTACTGGGTGGGCGTGGCTAAAGTGCGTATGGCCTACTGGGTGGGCGTGGCCAGCTCGACATCGTTCGCATCAAGGGTGCCTATGGGGGCCTGGGCAGGAGTGGGACAAATCTGAGGGTCTCTGGCAGGAGGAGGGTCTCTGGGCAAGGCAGTGGGGGCCGTTTCCTCACTGTTTCCAGGATGGCTTCACGGGCTGCATGAAACCACTTCACGGGCCGGAACTGGCCCCCGGGCCTTGTGTTTGACATGTCTGTTCTAGATTATAAATACGCCTCCTCTTATCAATTACATGGCTTACTCTGGACTTTCATTCCATTTTCTGATTATAATATGATTAGAAAATGCCATAGGGTAGCAGGAGATGACTGATAGAACCAAAGTCTTATATCATCATTCTTGCACCAAAACTCCTTTTGCCATACCAAAACACATAAGGCACTGCTATGAATTCCAGAGCACATCGTACCACCTCTTACAAAATGGATGTCATGGATAGAAATAACTAAACCCTTAATTGCTAATCAGGAGCAGGCTAATTAATATTTGTGTTGGAAATTATTGAAGGTTATCAGGGTTGAAGGCAATGTCAACCTATTGATGCTTTGCTTTCCCCATTCTATCTTTTCCAAAAGATGCTTTTAATTAAAATAATTGCCATTTTCTTCAACAAATTCTCTTAATAAACTTCATCTAAGTTCTATACTTTAAATTGTTTTGATGATTTTTAAACACTGATGATCACTATCAATAATTTTCACATTGTTACCCACCATTCTTTCCCATTTAAACTGGCTTTAGATTTTTTTTATGGTTCAGAAAAATAATAACTGAGATTTTCTTTTCAATTTGGTTCTAGCTTTAATGTTTAGATCCATTTTATGATTTACAAACTCTGCCAATATTATATGTCTCTTCCTGCTTTGAACTATGTAATTTGTTCTGTTTTTACTAAAGCCATTGAAATAAAGTATACCCTGAGGCCTAATTTGTTTAGGCATTTAAAGCGAATAGCCTAAATCACTATTTTTATTGTATTGTTCAGTAGAATATATTTTTCAGCCTCTGTTCTCCAGAGAGATATCAGGCTAATGCAATTGCTTTTCTATAATAAGTGCAACATATGTGTTAACACATGTCCAGGGCTCTGTTTTAAGGGAGAATGCAGAATCTTTATCAAGTAAGCTATAAACCACCATAATAGTTTCATGTTGGTTAGACTCCACTGAGTCCGATTCATTGCAGCACAAAATGTGTAGACATATATTTGACATCTTCATCAATAACCAGGAGGTAGCTCTTCCAAGATAGTCATATAATTTCTTTGATCTGGTTCATTCCCTTATTTGCTGTATTTTGTTACCTTACCTACTTTACCATACCATATAATTTTTATGTTCGGAAACATCATACATTCCAATGATTTTTTTTCTCCTTTATTACAAATTTTATTATTTAAAACTTTGGACAAGGTGTTAATGGTCTGACATTCCTTCTTGTCTTACATCATTTTTGTGTTTTATATACATTTTATATACATATCATTTATATACAATTATACAATATTCAATGTTATCGACCACCTTATTCTAGTAATATGTGAAATCAGCATCTTGTATATCTCTATTGACACCTTTCTTTCTGTTCCCACCATAGGTAAAACATATTCCAAATTTTGTAATAATCTGACTCATCTTTATTTTTTATTTCCAAAGTTAACTTGTCCATTTCTGTGCACGCCCATATTTTGTTTATCACTTCACTCTTGTCAGATATTTCACTATCTTTCCATCTCTGGGCGAATGTCATTTTCGCTGCTGTGATGATATGTATCATTATATATAACTTCTTTGGTATGTTTCTCTGTTGTTAGGCCAAGCAGGAAAAAATTCTGGTCTGTAATCTACTCTCCGTCCTGATATTTCTTCTAGCCATGCCCATAAGTACCTAGTTCTTCAGAACATTTCCAGCAAGTAGGGGATATTGTTTTGTACATTTTGGCTAATCGTGCTGGAGAGAGATGCCACCGGTAAAACATCTTATATAAATTTTCTTTGTAAGCTGAGGCCAGCGTTATCTTTTTATTTCTATCCCAGAGAGTTTGCCATTTATCAAGATCAATACCATGTCCCAAATTTTAGCCCATATCAACATTGTTTCTTTAACTTGTTCCTCAAACATTTTATACCCCAATAACAATCTATACAATTTCCTTATTTGTTTCTCATTTGGCCCCAATAAGATTTCATCCAATGCAGTTTCTTGAATATTTATCCCCCACTCTTTCTTATCTTTCCCATATTGTGTTTGTATCTGTAGGTAAGCCCACCATTCCAATTTTATCCCTTGTTGTTCTAGTTCCTGTCTGGATTTCAATTCTCCCATATCATTCATAATAACTTTGTACATAGTGCTGTTCTCCAAATTGAACAAATTTGGGTAGACTATCGCCTCTAGGGTGGACAGCTAGACTGGTACTTTAATGTAATTTTGTTTTCTAATTTTATTCCAAATTTTGAGTAGCGCTTGTCTAATCCAATGGTTTTGAAAATGTTGATATAGCCCTTGTTTCTCATTTCATAGGAAAGCGTGCCAGCCTAATTGCAAATCATAGCCTTCTAAAATTAATAATCTTTTATTTTTTACAATTATCCATTCTCTAATCCAGTTTAGCGCCACTGCATGGTAATATGTTTCCAGTCTGGTAGTCCAAAACCCCCATTTTCTTTAGCATCTTGCAAGTGTTTCATTTTAATTCTCGGGTTTTCCCTTGTCATATAAAATTTAGTGTCAGTTTGTTCAGGTTCCCGAAATTTTTTTGATCTAGTTGTATAGGGATATTTTGGAAGAGGAATAGGATTTTAGGTAGTACATTCGCTTTTATGACAGCAATTGTCCCTAACAATGAAAGGCTCAAGTTTCCCCATCTTTCCAGGTCTTCTTTTATTTGTTTCACTATTTTGTCGTAATTGTCTTCTTTCTTTCTTTCTTTCTTCTGCTTATGGGAGTTTCTTGATACTCCCATGTTACACCACTCCTGTGTGAGCTGCATTGGCTTCCGGTTGCCCTACGGGTGCGATTCAAGGTGCTGGTAATTACCTTTAAAGCCCTACATGGCTTAGGCCCAGGGTACTTGCAAGACCACTTGCTGCCATTGTCAACCTCCCATCACCCAGTTCACTCCCAGAGTCGGCCTCCTCAGGGTTCTGTTGGCTAAGCAATGCCGGCTGGCGACCCCCAGGGGGAGAGCCTTCTCTGTGGGTGCGCCAACCCTCTGGAATGAGTTGCCTCCGGAGCTGTGGATGTCCCCTGACCTTCGGTCCTTCCGCCGTGACCTGAAGACATGGATGTTCCAACAATCGGGCCTGGACTGACTATAGTTTTAAATTTGGTTTTATTGGGTTAAGTGTTATGTATTTATTACATTATGTTTAATTCTTTTTTTAAATTTTGTATTTTATGTTTTTTAACTTTTTATTGTTGTGAGCCATCCTGAGTCCTTAGAGAGAAGGGCAGCATATAAATTTAATAAATTCAATTCAATTCAATTCAATTCATTGAGGTGCACCTGGCCATAATAGTAATTCCTAGGTATTTTATCTTCTTAACTATTTGTATGTCCATAATCCTAGCCAAGTTTTCTTTCTGTTTATTCATTATATTTTTAACAATCATTTTAGTTTTACCCTTATTTTCATCCCGGCGGCTTCTCCATATTTATCTAGTTCTTCCAACAGTTTTGGTCCCGATTGTTGTGGATCCTACATAATAAAAACCAAGTCATCCATGAATGCTTGAAGTTTAAACATTTCTTTTTTAAAATATTTCCTTTTATATGCAGTTTATTTCTAATTATCCTCGTTAGGACCTCTAGCATCAGTATAAATAGTAACAGAGATAAAGGACATCCTTGTCATGTTCCTTTTTGTATTTGAAATTTCCTAGTTACTTCCCCATTTATTATTTTAGCTTCCTGATTAGAATATATTGCCCTAATTATGTTTATTAATTTTTCACCCATATCCATATACCTAAGTTGTTGATGTATAAATGACCACTTAACATTATCAAAAGCCTTCTGAGCATCTAAGAATAATAACACCATTTGTTGTTCACTATGTATTTCGTAGTATTCTAGTGTATCCAATATTATCTTAATGTTGGGTTTAGTTTGTCTTTTGGCTAGAAATCTGTTTTGATCCACATGTATAAAATCATTTAAAAACCTTTTTAATCACTCAGCTATAATTGTTGTAAATATCTTATAATCAGAGTTAAGTAAAGGTATTGGTCTATAGTTTTGGATTGATGTATGGTCCATATTATCTTTTGGGATCAGAACAATATTCGCCTCTGACCATGACTTTGGGATTTTTTCTTCATTCAGGACCACGTTAAACACATCCAATAAAGGTTGTCCTAAGATGTTTTGTTGTTCCTTATAGATTTCTGTCGAAAGGCCATCAGGACCTGATGCTTTATTATTTTTTTGTTTATTAATGGCCGTAATCACCTCTGTCATCCTAATTTCTTCATTCAACGTATTTTTAATTTCATCTGTAACTTTTGGTAGTGATGCTTTTTTGAAACATTCCTCCGCTTTCTCCTCATTTTCCTGGTTGTCTTCCTTGAATAATTTCTTGTAGAATTCCTGGGCTATGATTTTTTTTCTCCTCTTCTCGATAGTCTATTCTCCCTTTGTTGTCTCATAATTTACTGATCCAACTTTTCTCCTTTTATTTTTTCAATTTGTGTGCAAGCCATCGACCAGGTTTGTTTACATTTTCGAAGAAGTTCTGTTTTGTATGTCTTATCTGTTGTGCTAATTTTTCTTTTTCTAAGATGTTAAGTTTATGTTTAATTAAGTCCATTTGTTGTTTTACATTCTTTTTGTGGTTCTTGTTGAAGTATTGTTTCTAATCTTTTGTATTCCCCTTCTAACATTTTCTGTTGTTGTTTTTTCTCCTTATTCTTTTTTGCCATATATGCTATGGCTACTCCTCTCATAATTGCCTTAGCTGTGTCCCAATGATTTTGAACAGAGGTGTCTTCAGTTTTATTTTCTTTAAAAAAGAAGTCCAATTTCCTCTCCATCTTTAGTCTGAAGTCATCTTCTTTTAGTATAAGTCATCTTATTTGCTGTATTTTGTTACCTTACCTATTTTATCATACCATATAATTTTTATGTTCAGAAACATCATACATTCCAATGAATTTTTGAGTGCTGATCATCACTTGTTTTTGTATGGATTAGTTCTTCTTACAATCTGTGGAACTATTAACAACCAGTTCTATAATAGAGAGTCACTTCTCTCTTCTTTTCCAAGAAGACACATTTTTCTCAGTAGCCAGCTTTGACAGCCGTTCATACTAATTGGCTGTATTGCTTTTCATTTTAATCTGCATTGCTACAGATAAAATTTTGTAAGAGGATATTTCTGAGTTTGTAATTGTCTTCTATACAGGATAAATTTATCTATAACACTGCACACTGCCCATCTTTATCTATTCTGAATTTCAAGAAAACAAAACTATCCACACTTTCACTTCTTTGCCATCAATGATAACACACAGCTGCATTTTATATCCCTGGTAGAGGAACTAAAAGACAATTAATTGTTCCACATGATAGTGACATTGCTGTCTCCTCAGTGCAAATTTACAATACTTTGAGGTGTTTAGATTTGAACAATCCTCTGAGAAGTTAGTCAAAAGTCCCTGAATAACCATGGTAACAATGAAAATGGCTATTTAGCAAGCAGTTTAAAATTAGAATTCTCTTCAGGAGGAATACATCTGGGCTTAAAATTGTTCACTTGATATTTTAATGGAAAGTAGATAATTAGGAAAAGATTAATTTTTGCATCAGAGTACAATTTACATATATGTCTTATATAATTAGTTCAGGTAGTATATTCTGAAAAAGATGTGAAACATATCATGGTTTAGAACTGGTTCCCACCACACAATTAACCAGGTCAAAAGGGTGATACTGTTTTATAGAAATACTAAAAACAGGTCAAGATGATGCAGTTAAAAAAAATCCTCAGAGTTTATCCTTATCCTTATAGGTACTGGTCTTGTATAAGATCAAATGAAACTAACTGCTGGGCTTCTTCCTGGTTCGTATGTTAATTAGGTGCCATCTTGGTGGAGCAGTGGGCTAATGCCTCCTTAAGTAACACCAGCTGCCTGCAATTAGTGCAGGTTTGAGTCCCACCAGGCTCAAGGTTGACTCAGCCTTCCATCCTTCCGAGGTAGGTAAAGTGAGGACCCAGATTGTTGGGGGCTATAAGCTGACTTTGTAATAATGCTGCTTGGGGGGGGCGAAAGCCCTAATAAGCAGGCATATACATAGAATGAAGGCTATTGCTAAGCACATTGATTTGTGCTTTAAATTGTAAGCCGCCCTGAGTCTTCGGAGAAGGGCGGGATATAAATGTGATTAAAATAAAATAAAATAAAATAAAATTGCAAGAATTTCCTATTTTGCCTATTTAGTCCTAGAGGAAAGAAGAGAGAGAAAAGACAGAGAGAGCTGGAATGAAGGAATGTTGAAAAATTCTACTCCCCATTTTAAATTGCAATATAGTATTTCTAGCAGCACTGAACATGCCACCCTAATGCTCATTTACTATAGGGACAACTGCACAGGCAAAAACACACATAGCTAGGCTTCCTCCAAGCTCATATTGTACAAACAGCAATGAAATAAAATAGGAAATAGCCTGTAGTGCAGCCTCTTATGCTCATGCTCTGTACACTCTTGTATACATTCTCACATACGCCAAATACTAATATTTTGAACAGTGCTATTTGGAAGTATCCCCTGAATGTACAGAACTGAAGATGCAGCAATAATTTGATGTCTGATGTGCTGTTTCTCAACCCTGTCAGTTTCTTCCTTCCTCCTACCTCCTTGGTTGCTTTATCATCTCTGGGGCACGTGGTTGTAGAAGGTTCTTTGTTTGTTGCATTTATCCTTCATAAAATATTTTGTTTTTCTGTCAAGTAGCATAAGTGTGTTCTACTGTTACTGATCATTAACAAAGGAGAAGAAAGGAAGCAAAACTCTACATACAAGCCCCACCACACTGCAATTAGTTTGCTTATTCTCTGACTTTATTGATTATGTGTCGCCAGGAATGTCTGCAACTAAGCATATTCTGACACCACACTTTAAATGAAATACTTGTTGAGAGATCTTTTTTAAGACTCAAGTGCCAAACAGCAGTTCGAGACAAATTGCCTATAAGAAATGTTAGTTCAAAGCTAAAGTACAAATGCAAGACAATAAGCATATAGATAGGGTAACAGTGTTCTTAGAAGCCCAGCAAATTAGACAAGGTTGCAAACCTGTAAAATATTTATATTGCCAAGTATTCTTCCTTCCTGATCATATAACCATACAGGTGCTTGTCTATTTCTGCAGGAAACTGCAGCTATAATGAAAAAGATTACAGGTCAGTTATATCTGAACAATGTATAAAACCAGTGTCAAGGTAAAATGCATATAAGAAGGGAATAATTTATCATAAATGAATAAAGTTTCAAATATGTGAGTTATTTTTATTTATTTATTTGGCTACATTGATATGCTGTTCATCAAATGACTCTATTCAGCTTACAAAATTTACTTAAGGTTAAGCTCTTAAATTGGGAAATTGCTCAGAATATCTTGTTCACTGATGTATACTAGGTTTAGGAATTAGGAACTAGAAGCTGTTTCCTGTTTTCCTGAATGTATACTGGCTTCTATCTTATTTCTATTATGTAATTTTGAGGAGTGAAAAGTCTATGTGAAATTTCGTACATGGTATTTTGTGCACACTCCACTGTACCTTTTCTTGCAAGGTATTTTCCCAATACATTTTTGGGTACAGTTTTGCTTCACATATTCATTTTACCTCATTTAAAATGTTGGTTTCAAAGAATAAATTGCAGATGTTAATGAAATTAACTTAAATTCTTGGAAGCATCTTTCATGTTTTTATATATGAGAAACTTTTATCTTTGCTAATGGAGTATGCATAATTCTTCAGCATGGCATGTGAATGGGGCTCTTCAGCCTAAGGGCTATATCAGTTGCTGGTTTAGTGCCAAAGTTTCTGGTAAAACAGCTATTACCCAGGATTAATCTTGTATGAAAATGCTGATTTGGCGTGTATGATAAAAACCTGCTGACAGAGAAATGGGGAGTTAAGTTTTCTCTCTTCTTTCTGCTGGATTATTCTGTAATGCAGCTAGAAGTGGACAAAAAGCTGTGGCTGTTCTCTGCAAAAAATCTATTTTACTGACGTTTTATGTAATATTTTACCAGTTCTAAATGTCTGCTCCTACATCTTGGTTGCCAGGACAATGTAGCATCCTCCCCCCTGCATAACAACTTTATCTGGATGTGGCAGTTTACTACCGTAGACTTATTTGGGGGCACTTTCATTTCCACAGTAGAGTTGCCCAGTCAGGATTTCATTTTCCCATAATGACAAGTTTGCACAAACTGGTATCAGACCTCATGGAACAGGCCTACATAAATACATTAAAACTTCCATTCAGCAGACACAAGAAAGTAAGATAAGTAGCTATACCGCAGAGAATGTGGAAGCTGTACATATAAAGAAATACTGCAATAGCAGCACAAAGGAAATCTTCCTTATGTGCAGTATGAGTGTGTATAATTACAAGGCTCACATTTTGAAACCCTGCCTCCCACCTAACAGGGGTTTTAATGCCCTTTTCTTGTCTTTAAAGCTTTCTGCCATTCATTCCTTATTTACCGATCGAGAACTACCAGAAGTACAGGGAGGATTTCGAAGAGGCAGAGGAACTAGAGATCAAATTGCCAACATACGTTGGATCATGGAGAAAGCTAGGGAGTTCCAGAAAAACATCTACTTCTGCTTCATTGACTATGCTAAAGCCTTTGATTGTGTGGATCATAACAAACTGTGGCAAGTTCTTAAAGAGATGGGAGTACCAGACCATCTTATTTGTCTCTTGAGAAACCTATATGTGGGTCAAGAAGCAACAGTGAGAACTGGACACGGAACCACTGATTGGTTCAAAATTGGGAAAGGAGTCCGGCAAGGCTGTATACTGTCGCCCTGCCTATTTAACTTATATGCAGAGCACATCATGAGAAAGGCAGGGCTAGATGAATCAAAAGTTGGAATTAAGATTGCTGGAAGAAATATCAACAACCTAAGATACGCAGATGATACCACTCTAATGGCAGAAAGTGAAGAAGAACTAAAGAGCCTCTTGTTGCGGGTGAAGAAGGAGAGTGCAAAACTTGGGTTGAAACTTAACATTAAGAAAACCAAGATCATGGCATCTGGCCCTCTCAATTCCTGGCAAATAGATGGGGAAGAAATGGAGGTAGTGACAGATTTTGTTTTCCTGGGCTCCAAGATCACTGCAGATGGGGACTGTAACCAAGAAATTAAAAGACGCTTGCTCCTGGGAAGGAAAGCCATGGCAAATCTAGACAGCACACTAAAAAGCAGAGACATCACCCTGTCAACAAAAGTGCGTATAGTCAAGGCTATGGTCTTCCCAGTTGCAATGTATGGCAGTGAAAGTTGGACCATAAGAAAGGCTGAGCGCCAAAGAATTGAGGCCTTTGAACTATGGTGCTGGAGAAGACTCCTGCGAGTCCCTTGGACTGCAAGGCGATAAAACCGGTCAGTCCTAGAGGAGATCAATCCTGACTGCGCTTTAGAAGGCCAGATCCTGAAGCTAAAACTCAAATACTTTGGCCACCTAATGAGAAGGAAGGACTCACTGGAGAAGAGCCTAATGCTGGGAAAGATCGAGGGCAATAGAAGAAGGGGACGACAGAGAATGAGGTGGCTGGATGGAGTCACTGAAGCAGTAGGCGTGAGCTTAAATGGACTCCAGAAGATGGTAGAAGACAGGAAGGCCTGGAGGAATGTTGTCCATAGGGTCGCGATGAGTCGGACACGACTTCGCAGCTAACAACAACAACAAGCATGAGGGGCTCTCTCCTCAGTAACTCTGACCCTTATTTACAATCAGTTTGGTATTCTATTCAGCTGGGGCTGGTGACTTGAAGGTAGAGAAACTGCCAACTGCCTTTGGGAGGGACAATTACTCTCTTATTAGTTTTAGATTGGCAGCTACTATAAACTTTGGCTAGGCTAGAAGAATAGTTGAAATGATGAATTCAAATAATTTACAAATGCATTTAGGGAATTTTCCTTGTGGTCTCTCAATGAACCTGGCTAATCTTGCCAAAGTAATTGATACTATAATACCCTAGTGTCTTGTTCCTTCTAGCAGAGCTAAATCAGAACCTGGGAACTGAGAACAATGAAGCATATAAGACTGGTGCTCATATGGATCAATTCTTTAAACCAAACAGAGATTGAAGCCTTATGTGAAAAATCAGAACAGCAATTTGCTTGCTCATACCTTTGGTTGGCTGAAGTTCAATAAGACATTTCTTTAAAAAAAGTCTTCTTACCATGAAAATCACTATTAACTATGGCTGGTTGCAAATCCTGGTCAAGGTGATTGAAATAATGATGAACCTATATTTCCAATATAGAAGGGACGCGGTGGCTCAGTGGGTTAGGACGCTGAGCTTGTCGATCAGAAGGTCGGCAGTTTGGCGGGTCAAATCCCGAGTGCTGCGTAACAGAGTGAGCGCCTGTTACTCGTCCCAGCTTCTGTCAACCTAGCAGTTCGAAAGCACGTAAAAATGCAAGTAGAAAAATAGGGACCACTACGGTGGGAAGGTAACAGCGTTCCGTGCGCCTTTGGCGTCTAGTCATGCCGGCCACATGACCAAGGAGACGTCTTCGGACAAGCACTGGCTCTTAGGCTTTGAAACGGAGATGAGCACCGGCCCCTAGAGTTGGAAACGACTAGCACGCATGTGCGGGGGAACCTTTACCTTTACCTTTATATTTCCAAATTCAGTGCATTAAACTAATTATCTGGACTAAATTTAATTTTGATTTCATTTGGAATCTGATGATGGTACTGTTTTGGTGGCCTTGGAAGATGACGTACAATGGAAACTAAATGGGCACTGGGTTTTAATCCATTGAACATGGGTGGTCCTTGGCACAGTGTTTTGTAATGATATACATCCATACCTTCCACCCTCCTCAAAAAAAAGTATGGCTAAAATATTATTTATTTATTTTATTTTATTTATTTTAATCCCATTTATATCCCGCCCTTCTACAAATACTCAGGGCGGCTTACAATCTAAGCACAAATCAATGTGCTTAGCAATATTATATTCACTTTTTAGGAATAATTTCACTGATAGAAATGGATACACATTTGAGAAGTTATCATATATTATGATATAATGGTTATAATCTAAGACGTTTGCAAGTGTGACCCATAAATCTAAGTAAATATGGAAACTGCCATATGGTTAATCTGTTCACCTGAAATTAGTTTTGGTAGCTAGTTAGGGAAAAGAAGTTTTTGCCTGTTCAGTTGAAGGGGTCACCTAGAGAACAGTTTGATACTGGCTGAGAAGACAGCTAGATAATAATCATATTATCAATGTGAAAAATAGGACCCAAAGCAAACTTTTCCTTTTAAGGCTCAGTACCTACAGTATATTTCCAATCCATTTAGCCTTATTATTTTATGATAATGCCTAAACAATTTCAGCAATTTAACACCTTCTCTAATGTTTCTATTTAAAAAAATCTTCGCATATCTTATCCTTATCCTTAATCAAATTATTCAGTTCCAGTCAGCAAAAGTCTATTAAGATCCACCAGAAATAATAAGACAGATATTCTAACCTACATCAAATAAATTCATTTTGTATTCCAACTTTTCATTTTCTCTAAAAAAGAAAAAGGTAGCCTCTCCCCATTTATAAACAGATCTTTAAAGCCTCATCATTCAGTCCTGATTAAAAAGACATTTCATTACTAGCCACCCCAAACCTCAACACATATATTTTAACCCTGGTCAAATAAGTTCATTTTATATTTCTTCCATTTACTTTGAAAAGCTTGATCTTTAATCCCATGAAATAATTACCCACAAATTGATTTCTTATCTTTTTCTCTTTGCCTCCTTTCAGGAATAGCTGCAGTAGTTTAACACATCTTTTTTGTAAATCCAAGATAAGAAGAATTTCAAAATCATTCTTCTAATTTATTATTTATATATTTTCTTTAGTTATTAATTTCAAGGGTAAATCCATTGTGGCATCCTTTACCATATCAATCTTGCAGTCTTTTATTTTAAAATCCATTTTAAAATCCATAGCATCTTTTTCCATATTATTCTTGCAGTCTTGTACCCTCCCATATCATTCTCATGGCATTTTTTAAAAATCTATTTTCAAAACCACATGCAAATCAACTTCACTCTTTGTTTTATCCAGTAAAACTGGATATCCTGTTCTTCTTATCTTGTTCTTCTTCTATATCCATGTTAAATCCATTCTTATAGTATTAGACAATCTTGCAAGTAATTTCTGAGTGCATTGTTTCCAAACAACCTTAATTTCTTCTATACTCAAGCAGTATTGCTCCATTATATTAATGGGTCTTTTCCTTAATTTTATTTCTTAGTTCTCTCTGGTTCTTTCTGGTCAACTTTTAAAGTGTCCTCTTCTCATATGTTTATTTTCCAATGAGCAAAAAACTTTCCCACTGGACAAAGTTTCCAGAATCAACACCCTAGTCCCCTTTTTGCTATTTTCCAGAAAATTAAAGTTTTTCTTATTAATCCTTAAACTTACATAAAATCTCTTTCATCAAGGGTAAAAGGAAATTTCCCCAGTGTGATGAACCTAGCCCTTCAGAAGGTTCTTAATACCCAGAAAATCAATAACAAGCATCTTCTTAAAGTAGTTAAGGAAGAAGTGGGTGAACTCAGTGTTATTTAATTAACAGAGCAAAACCTTGACTTAGGGATGATGATTTTCCCTTGGAGGTTGCTATTTTACAATCTCTTAATGGATATACTTTGCACAGAACAAACTTGTGGGTGGTCCTAGTCATCTACTTTATCTGGAGATGAGTTCCAAGGAACTGATCTATCCATCAGTTCTTGTTATTGTTGAAGTCCTGGGTTCTAACATTAATTTTGTAGAAGTATGGACTGCATTACTTAATACTATGGTTTGCTTTATATATTCCCATATGCTACATTTGTGCTATCAGGCAAAAGGCAACTTTTGGAAAATAAAAAAATAAAATCTACAAAAGGATCATTCATAATTCAGCGTTGAGTGGAAATCCTGTTTCAAATGCCCTATCTTGAATTATATTTGGCATTTTATTTATATATCCTATGCTTTATAAATGTATAAATAGAATTTAAAAGTTTTTGAAAAGGTCCCACTATATATAATGAAGAAAAAGAATAAAAAGGAACATAAATATAGTACACAGCAAATTTAATCCACACAGCAGGACCTTTTATACACATACATTAATTTATATTTATTTTTAAAACAGCATAACTTCACTGCAACTTTTAAAAATCTACCTCCCATTGATCTCAGAACATGAAACCATTAGAAAGCCCAAGATCTGAACAAACAGAAAATGTATTTTCCTTTTTCAATATATATTTGATAAAGGAATTTAATAGTTCTATTCCATATTGGGCTTTTGAATAGAAAAATGCCATAATAAACAATTTAGCTCTTCAGCAACCAATTTTCTAAATCTCTGGTAATTTATTTACATTGTTCTGTAGTGGGTTCTTTGGCACAGGAATGAAGACGAGGTAAATGAGTACAGGAAAACTCATGGTTTATTTCGTGCAGAACCTGAACTGGGGAAATGGCTGCAACTCCTGTAACTCCTAAGGAAGTGGACAGGATTATGAGAAGGTTAAGCTCCTCCACATGCTTACTGGACCCGTGCCCTTCCTGGCTGGCCTATGCAGCTCGAGAGGCGACACGAGGCTGGTTCCTAGCGGTCATCTCTGCTTCTCTGAGTGAGGGTCACTTCCCCACCGCCTTGAAGGAGGCGGTGGTGAGACCTCTCCTCAAGAAGCCCACCTTGGACCCATCCTCTTTGAATAACTTTCGTCCAGTCTCCAATCTTCGCTTCCTTGCGAAGGTTGTTGAGAGCGTGGTGGCGCACCAACTTCCTCAGATCCTGGATGAAGCAGTTTATCTAGACCCGTACCAATCGGGTTTCAGGCCGGGCTACAGCACGGAGACGGCATTGGTCGCTCTGATGAATGATCTCTGGAGAGCCCGGGACAGGGGCCATTCCTCTGTCCTAGTCTTATTAGACCTCTCGGCGGCTTTCGATACCATCGACCATGGTATCTTGCTGCGACGCCTCAGGGGACTGGGAGTGGGAGGCACGGTTCTGCGTTGGTTCTCCTCCTTTCTCCAGGGTCGCTCGCAGTCGGTGCTGACAGGGGGACAGAGGTCGACCCCGAGGCCTCTCGCTTGCGGAGTCCCTCAGGGGTCGGTCCTCTCGCCTCTCCTGTTCAACATCTACATGAAACCGCTGGGTGAGATCATTCGCAGTTTTGGAGTAGGGTACCATCAGTATGCTGATGACACCCAGCTTTTTATCTCAACTCCAAACAATATCAGTGATGCCCTAGACGTGATGTCCCGCTGCCTGAAAGCGGTCCGGGAATGGATGGGGAGAAACAGGCTTCAACTGAACCCGGACAAGACTGAATGGCTGTACGTACCGGGAAACCAGGAGATTCAGAACGTCCCACTGCTTAACTTTGGGGACAAGTTACTTCCCCCTGTTGATAGGGCCCGCAACCTGGGTGTCCTCCTAGACTCGCAGCTCTCCCTGGAAGACCACATTGGAGCTGTGACCAAGGGGGCCTTCTCCCGGGTTCGACTAATTCGCCAACTACGGCCTTATCTGGACCTGGATTCCTTACGTACAGTCACCCATGCCCTTGTGACATCTCGCCTAGACTATTGTAACGCTCTCTACATGGGGCTGCCCTTGAGATCCACTCGGAAGCTTCAACTGGTGCAAAGTGCGGCGGCACGGACACTCTTGGGAACCTCCCGATACTCCCATATCACACCTCTCCTCCGTGCGCTGCACTGGCTTCCGGCTGCCTTCCGTGTGAAGTTCAAGGTGCTAACGATGACTTACAAAGCCCTACATGGCATGGGTCCGGACTACCTTCGGGAGCACCTTCTGCCGATGTCAGCACCCCACCGTCCTGTGCGCTCCCACAGAGAGGGCCTCCTCAGGGTGCCACCGCTCAAGGAATGTCGGCTGGTGGCCCCCAGGGGGAGGGCATTCTCAGTGGGTGCGCCAGCCCTCTGGAACACCTTACCAACAGAAATCCGGATGGCCCCTGACCTCCGTACCTTCCGTCGCGACTTAAAAACTTTCCTGTTTCAGCAGGCTGGCCTGGCATGATAGCGTTAATTGGGGTCCCAGTTTGTGTTCATTAGTGTTTCTTATTATTTTTATTGTTCGATCTGTATACCTTCCTTCCTCTGTACACCGCCCCGAGTCCCTCGGGAGAAGGGCGGTTTATAAAAACTAATAAATAAATAAATAAATAAACTAGCCGCAATACATAGTCTAGCCCCTAGGTGGCAGCCAATAGGTTTGAAGGAACCATTGCCGCCTAAGGATAGCCAATAGTAGCACTGGAAACTTGTAGTCTCCAGCAACCCACGTGGTATTACTAATGAGCCCAGTACATAACAATATCAGTACTAATTTTGACAAAGCCAAATGAAAATAAATAAATAAATCAGAGTCTTCAGTATGAGATACTTGGGGACAGGGCTATATGAAGTAGCAAGACAGTAAGATTCTTTACCCAGAAAAGAGAAAACCCCTGTGACTCTGGACTTGCAGAAATAACAGAGATGGGTTTCTCAAGTGCCTGTATTACAGAGGCATTCACACTAATTTCATCTCAGTATTATTGCATAAATACCCTGGGTGCACAGGATAATTTTACACCTCCGTTGTGCTGCTTTCAGATACTAATCCTGCTACAGCATACAATGTTGCCGGGTTCTGCACAGCAGTGCTTAAATTCCATCAGATGATGACTTATGCCATAAATTAATCTTAATGAGCATTCAGCTCATTATAGTAGACTGCTCTGTACTATGATAGTTTGCTATATACTAACCTTTATGTGTCTCTCTACCAATCTAATGCTCCTAGCCCTCTTTTTAGATTTTTTTCGTGTCTATAATTTTGGTGGTACATTGTTAGCTTTTTATAATTATTATTTTTATACTGATGTATTTTCTATGCTTTTTAATGAGAGTACCCCACCCTTCTTATGTAGGTCTTAGATCATAATAAGGATAGAGTTTAATTTGATATGATTTGAAGTAGCTACGGAAGGAATGCTTCTCCAGCATACATTATAATTCCATTTCTTTTTTTATCCCATACTGGCTTCAGCAATTCAAAACATCATTTTTCAAGCTCATCTGGCCATCAGACACCAAAAAGACCCAACAAATCAAAATTTGTAATCAAAGTTTGAAGCACAGTCAGGCATAGCATTGTAATTTGTTTGTGAAAGAGAAACATGCCATTTTAGATTGTGAAATCTTAGAAATGTCATTTTTAAAATATTTGTTCTTGTGGTTAAGAACTAGGCTAGAAAGCCAGACATTGTGAATGCTAGTCTTGTCTTATCCATGAAAGCCAGTTTGGGCCAGTCACTTTTTCTCAGTCTACCTCACCTCACAAAACTGTTGTTGTGGGGAAAATAAAGAGGAAAGGTCTTTGTGGTATATTCAGCATCTTGATTTATTTATTTAAAAAATGTGGGATATAAAAAAAGAAACAAAAATATCTTTTTAGATCTGAGTGGTACAGAAATGAAATCTGCTCAGCTAACAACTACAAAATTCTAAAAGTATTTTTGTCAAGACTAATTTAATAGTTATTTAAACTACTTTTTGACTGAATCAACTGAATGAGAATTAGAACTACACAGGATCAGATTGTGTGCTCAGACCTTTTCAGAAGCATGCTGTGCAAGGAACAGGAAAAGACCAATATTTTATACAACGAAGGAAATAAATATGACTTAAATGCTGTATATTTCAGTCAAAATCAAATGTAGGTTCACATGAGCAGCAACAGTTATGTAATATTTGGCCACTTATAAAGGCCAAAGAAAGGAATAATAAATCATTTTTTTTTAAAAAAATCATGTTTTTAAAGTATGACATTAAACAAAAATGTAGGAGAAAAGTTGAGAAAAAGTTATTTCTAATGAAGAATATGGAATAAGGAATGGAAAAACTTTCTTCAAAACCTCTTGTTGTTCCATATTCTGCCTAAGGAAAAGCTTGATGACATTTAAATATTCGCTGAAAAATATAAAGTTTGAAATGATTGTATATAAACCTGGATATTTTGAGCGACTGTTGGCAACATTAATTACTTCTTTCAATGTATTACCCATAGAACAATGCTTAGGCAGAATAAGCAATCATTTTCAACAGCATGATTACTGTGCTTGCTGATTTAGAGACTTGTCAATCAATCTAAGGAATATTTTTAACATTGCTATTACATCAGACTGAGAAATATTTTTAACATTCTTCTGTTCATTGTTGCATGAATAGAAGGTCAGCTTATTTGGGGAGCCCAATTGTGAATAATATTAAATGTACTGCTGATAACAACCATTGTATGGGATTTTTTTAAAAAGAGTACGTTCTGAGAACATCAGCAGCCTTCCCCTGCCACAGTCTGGATATTCATTCTAATTAAGAACAGATCCTTCCTTCCTTCCTTTCTTTCTTCCTTCCTTCCTTCCTTCCTTCCTTCCTTCCTTCCTTCCTTCCTTCCTTCCTTCCTTCCTTCCTTCCCTCCCTCCCTCCCTCCGTATCTCTATGCTCATAAGAATGGATAATCTTACTGAACACCATAAATAGCACATTTAATGTTAAATATAGTTGGGTCCTAAAACAGTAAATAAAACAAACATAGTCTAATTTCTTACTGACTTTTCATTTTTTCAAAATATGTTCCCTTGAGAAATCTAGAATTGGATCTATATGATGATGGAAACTGTATTTGTTGCAGTGAGAACAAGACTAGACTAGAGACTCTATGGGGTAGAAAACTTGAGCATTCATAGCTACTAATTAACACTGTCATTGTAATTGTAAGGAACATAGAATTGTAAATGCTTTTGTGGCACAAATAGAAGCTTAAGCTGCAACACCTAAAGCCAGAGGGGAATCAGAAAGAAAAATAGTTTAATGGACTGACTGATAGACTTTTCACTTAACTTCAACTGTGCTAGAGAACAAAGAAATAATGAGACGAAATTATAACCATTTCTAAGGCTTGGAGCTTTTATCTTAATTTAACATCCTGTCCTAGTTCTTCTCTTGGCTTCATATTATCACCATTTATGTGTAAAAACCAGTTTCAACTCAGGAAAGAAGTTAATTGCTATACAACAAGTCATTTAATCATTTAATCATCAGCACTACTGGAATTAAAATGATTAAACAGATATATAGCATAAAAATGATAATAAGAGAAGAACTGTCCTTAGAACCTTTCTGCTGCCATAGTTTCTATAACATTTTCTGTTGGAATACATGTTAGAATACATGTTTTGTATTGCAACCACCACAGAATTATTCAGCCAGTAGATGGCAGCATTTAGTTTGCATTTATGGTTATAATTTATTTTCTGAGGAGTTTCCTGTGACAGTTGAAACTGTTAAGCAGCAAGGGTCACGGTGGTGACTGTGCACAGTACACTTTATTTGATTTGTATGGCTGTGTAAACATTGTCTGCTACCAATCTGTATGGCTTTATAATAATCCTCTGCTACCATTTATATAGAATTAAACAGAATTTTCTAACAGGTTATGGGTCCAGTACCCGGAGATATAAGCTCAAATAAACCAGCTTCAACCCAGAAAAATCAGGTAAATCAGAGATGAACCCAGTATAAACCCATTATAAACCCAGATTAGAAGAAATATATAAGGTTCAGCACAGAACAGAGCAAACCAGTCATAGCCAGCTACAGCAAATAAGTGCTAGATTCAGCAGTAGAAAGAAGACTGTAACAGAATAAATAAATAAAATAAAATGACCAGTACCAAAGCTGAAACCAAGATTTCACCTGTGAATCTGACAAACCAGAACTACCAGTCTTGGAAATTCAAGATGAATGCTGCTAATAAGAGAAGGTATGTAGAAACTCCCCTCCGCCCTGTGCGTTCCCACAGAGAGGGCCTCCTCAGGGTGCCGCCAGTCAAGGAATGCCGACTGGTGGCCCCCAGGGGGAGGGCCTTCTCTGTGGGCGCTCCGGTATTATGGAACCAACTGCCGGTGGAGCTCCGGACGGCATCAGACCTCCGAACTTTCCGTCGTGGCCTGAAGACCCACCTATTTGAAATGGCTGGTCTGGCCTGACGGGGGATTATGGGTTTTAATTTGTCATTTTAGATTTGTATTACTGCTTTTAACTGGGCATGGGTTTAATCTTTTTTTAATTTTTGTATTGTCTTTTTTATATATGCCCTGTGAACCGCCCTGAGTCCCTACCAAGGAGAAGGGCGGTATACAAATTAAATAAAACTTGAAACTTGAAACTTGAAATGTAGACATGAAGTTAGGCCAGAACACCCTTCAGATGAGTAGATAGAGAAAGATCAGAAAGATCAGAGCACAGTCTCTCTTTGCATGGAAGAGGAACAAATCATCCATATGTGTAAGTGTGAAACTGCTAAAGAAATGTGAGATGGATTATAAAAGGTGCATGAAAGAGATAATCTCAGTAATAAGCTGTATTTGAGTAGAAAGCTATACCAAACCAAGCTGATGAAAGGCAGGATATGTGGATTACATAAGGCACACCTTGGCGTTGAATGCCGGATAGGTATAGGAGAAGAAATAAAAGATTTTCATAGTGATTTACCAGAAAGTTATGAAATGCTCGTCACAGTGCCTGATGCATGTCCAGATGATGAGTTAATATTGGAATATGTTAAGGTCAAGCTTACAGATGAATATAAGCATAAAACAGAAAGCATTAATAGTGATGGTTATTCTATCATAGAGTCTTATTTTAAAGATGGAAAAATAGGAATAAAAACAGTTACATGAAGCAAAAAAAAACACACACGAATGCTTTGTGTGCAAGAAAAAGGGTCATTTAAAGGTAAAATGCAGAATCTGGAAAGCTAGAATGCATAAACTACAAAAGCCCAAAAGTGTGAAGAAAGAAACTGATTTTGCTTCTAACAATGAATATATTTTTTCAATCCAAAAGTTGCACCTCATCTTTGAAAGCATGGTGTGTTGATTCAGGAGCTATGAGTCACATGATATGTGACAGAAATTTCTTTACTCACCTTGACCAGAGTAAAACAGAAAAAAAAATCACCACAGCTAATGGGCAAATAATAGAATCAGAAGGAATACTGTAGGAAATGGTTTTCTTTACTATCCTATTTCTCAGAGTATAACCAGAAAGATACTGTGAAAAATATACTGTATATCTCTGCTCTTGAAACTAATCTTTTGTCAGTGAAGAAGCTCACAAAACAAGGCAACATATGCCCTTTAAAGTAGTTATATCATCACAAAAGGGCATATCTTACTCGCAAGGGCTAAAATTACAGAACTATATCAACTGAACTGCAATCAGGTAGTTGATATTGTCAAGGAGGAAAAAAACATTCAAACTGCATTCACACATGGCACAGGCAACGTGGACACAGAAGTCCTGACATAATAAAGAAATTAATTGAGAACGACTATCCAATTGGAATAAAAGAAAAAGAAAAAAAACAGGCCACAAGAGGTTTCAATCAGGAAATACACCAGAAGCAATAAAGGCATCTCATCCAAACATCTGCCCAACGTTGCTCGCAAACCATTAAAACTCAGACATGAGAAGGAGAATCCAAAAGAGACTGCAGCTGCCACCCTGGTTCCCCAGTCCAACCGGAGCCAGGGCCAGAGCCGCAGCACCTCCAGTGCCAGTTCTTTGGAGAGCCAATGCTGAAACCACAGCAACAGTGCCAGCCCAGTAGACAGCCAAGACAGCAAGAAGAAAAAAGACAGGAAAGCATAAAACACAGGAAAAAGAACTAAGATAAAAAATGGGACTATTGTAAGGAGTAGTTGTTGAATGAGGGTGTTGGAATACATGTTAGAATGTATTTTGTATTGGAACAGCTACAGAATTATTTAGCCAGTAGATGGTAGTGTTTAGTTTGCATCTATGGTTATAATCTATGGTTCCTTTATGTTCGGAGGACAGTTTCCTGTGACAGTTGAAACTGTCAAGCAGCAAGGCTCATGGTGGTAACTGATCTCTGTACACTTTATTTGATTTGTATGGCTATGTAACCATCCTCTGATACCAATCTGACTGGCTATATAATAATTGTTCGCTACCATTTATATAGAATAAAACATAATTTTCTAACATTTTCCAATGGCAATGAAACATTTTCATTTTTCTGCAATAATTATCTCTTTAACTTTTAGGCATTAAAGTGTGTTCAAATAGTAGAGCTTTAAGGCACTAAAACAAAAAAACAAAAACGAAACACTTTGGCATTCAGCATTCTTGAGAATGTAACTATTCAAATTATAAGTTTTATTTCTGTTTTATCCCGGAAATCTCTTATTTCTAATATCACATCTGTTGGGTCTATTGCTGCCTTAATATGATTTTTAATGATAGTTCTTATAGTTTAATCTAATATGTGCTGGGTGCTGAGTGTCCATTGGAAATAAGCAAACAAGGCTGAAGCAAGGTAAGAAGAAATTAAGGTATGAATGATAGTGGTGATGAAGTGGGATGGCAGAACAAACAATGAATATCAAATTAAAGAAGAAAAGCTATTATATCCTGCTACATCAAGGCTTCTGGTTCTCCAAGTGAATGACAGTTGACAAGAGAATGAAGCAGGCATTTGATATAACAAATGAAACAGAATTTCAGGCATTGACTAGGTAGCACAGGTATGTAAAATAAGTTCAAGATTTTGGATGTCATGATAAGGAAAATAGGGTGGTGCCAAAAAATGCAATCTTTACCTATTTTATATAGAGATTCTTTCCTTAGTGCTGTCACATATTTTGTTGGCCTTGTGGTTGAGTCACATCATGACATATACAAAACCGAAAATGAGAATGAGAGTAGTAAGAGGTAAATAAAGGACATGTATTTTAAACAATATTTTAGTTACATTGCAGTACAGGTAGTCTTCAAGGTATGAACTTAATGGAGCCTGCCCATTAGGCTCATAAGTCAAAACATTCGTCAAATGAATCGGACTCAATTTTACACATTTTTAAAATCAAATTCATTAATTGAATCAAATGGATTGTTAATGGAACGAAGATCTGACTTACTATTTCCTCCGATTTGTTAACTTAGAGGCTTTCCCCACTACTGCTGGCCACCCATTGACTGTTTCCGGTGCAGCCTTCCACTCAGGAACTAAATTGCCTCCAAGCAGGCTGTAGAGCTCTCTGTTTGCAACTGCTTTTTTTTAAAAAAAATTGTTCCTAGTTTGCTTTAAAAAAAGAAAATACTTGTCACTAATTAGCTTAAGAGTCTTCAGCCAGTCACCCACAGGGAGATAGGGGAGGGGTTTACAGAACTGTCAGCTTGCAATAATAACAGAGATGGAAGGGACCTTGAGGTCATCTAGTTTAACCCACTGTTCTCACAAGAGAGTATTTCTGATAAATACCTATCCAGTCTCATCTTAAAAGCTTTCAGTGATGAGGCACCCACAATTTTTTGGGGGGGCGCAATTTAAATTACCTACAAATTACAGTAATATATGCTAAGCTCCAAAATAAAAGAAAGGAAACACAATGTTATTGAATGCTTGTGTAGATGCTGGCTAGCATTTTACAAGCAGTTTCAGGGAAAATGCAAACAAACTTACAAACACAATAGTTTGCAATGTACAGTACTTAAAAAGAAGAGCAGTTTCTGCTATTGGGTAACCAATTTCAAAACAAAACAAAACAAAAAACTCACAGAAGCAATTCTAGAACTCCAGTACACAAACCCAGGCAGCATTGACTCTTGTTTGGCCAAAAACAAACAAACCCTTCCAGCTTCAGGAAATTGCATTCATAACCTGAACAGCACAGGCAAGTCAGAGTTAAAACTGGCCACTGCTGCAGCAGTGACTGAATCCACGTCACATGGCTACAGAGGCCTCTTTTTGGTCACAATTTTGCATTTGTAAAGTAACTACCCTTTCTGAATAAATCCATTTTTGTGAAAACTTGCTAAATGAACGTTCATACCTGGGGGATTACCTATATTACTTTTAGTTATTTGTCATGATTGAAGTCAGCAGAATGATCTCTCGCCAAACAATTTAAGGAGTATAACAATATAATGCAATAAAGTCCTTATCAGAGAATCTTACATTTATCTTTAAAGCAGGCATGTCAAACTGCTGGCCTGCAGGCTGGATTCATCACGCCAAAACCGTGCCCGCCCCATTGCCAGCAATGGAGAAAAAGTCACGAGCTTGACATGCCTGCTTTAAAGTAACAATGCCATGAATGATTGTGTGCTACACTTTATCTGCAAATTCATTAGGTTCTTATTATTCTTTTCTTATTACCATCTTTGTCTGATTTATTATCTGTACATCCCTATGCAGCATAGGTACCCCAGGTTGCTCACATTTCTATAGACTATAGAAAGCCTGGCAAAACTGTATAAATCAGTTAAAAATATAGTATAATTATTTACAGACATTTCTGCCTTTGAGAAGCCATGTGTGATAATGATTAGCCAGTGTATTGTTTTTAGAAGGACCTAAAAAGACTAATGGAAAATGTAATTCTTTGGCTGTAATATGTACATTTTGCTGAACCAGCAGAGTTAGTTATTTTTAGAGAAAGAAACAATTGAAACAGAATCTACTTTTGATCACCACTTTGAAAAGCTTCATTAGTACACTGCTATTCAGCTCTACAGCTGCTTCTCTCTAATAGCTGAAAGTAATCAAACTGTAAACCCATCTTTCAGGAGTCCTCAAAGCAGCTCTGTATTTCTAGAGCTATACTAGCAATCTCTAAAGACAGTGTCAGACTATAGAGTTTGGTATCTTTACCAAAGAATGGAAAATATTGAATTTTTCTAAGGTTTCTTTAAAAAGTACCTAATATCTGTTAAAGAAGTAAAACAGCTATCATTGCTTCTTCATTTTGTAGTAAAGGAATAGCAAATTGATACAACTTTCTACAACACCTCATAATTTAAATTATCTGCAGTAAGCAAAATAATATGCACATTTCAAATCACCAATAAATTTTATAAATATCAAATAAATTAAATGTGTATGCTAAAAAAGAGCTTACAATTAAATGCTTAAAATTCTAAATGGTGCCTCTGTCATCACTGGAAATTATTTCAGCATTTTGACAGATAGCTACTAATAATAGGAAAAAAGGCTTATGACAGTAGGTAAAACGCTGTGAAAACTGATTTCTTGTTTTGTAATTCCATTTGGAAGATCTGCATGCACGAAAATGATTGGTTGCAAGGCCTGGGACAGAGGAAATAATAATTTGATGAAAGTGATCCTCCTGGGAATGCCTGCAACTTTCCTTAGTAAGTAAAGGATTGAGGAGGTACCTGCCAAACTTTTCGATGACACTGTTTACTGAACAGAATGCTATTTAGGTTACATTAGAGTACCTGATTGGGAAAGACCTGGGTAAGAATTTCAATAGTTTTCATGAAATACTTCATTTTTTATCTTTTGAGTTGCATTTTCAAATCCGCAGAACTATGCACATTTAGTGCAAATCCAGCTAGGTTCAGTAAATGTGTTAATTTAAATGAACAGCAAGACGTAGAGCAGACTTTGACCTCTTTACTACTGTTCCTTTGAGAAAATTATAAGTAATGGATGGGGAGCTATTTAATTAAAAAAACAACTCTCCGTGGTTATGCATGATTAAATTCACAGCCCAATAAAGATTAACATATAACATTTGCTTGTTTTAACAATGCTCCATGGGCCTATAGAGCTGTGAGAGGACAACAGTTATTCCTGTGACTAAGACTTAATACTGTTATAGTGGCTGATCTGCTTTTAATTTGCTTGTTCTGGATATTAAAATCACAATAAATATATTTTTGTGTTTTTTTTTTTTAAACAAGCTACTTGATTTGAAGTTGATTTGTCTTGAAATTTTCCTTCAATTAAATCGGTAGAAAAGAAACCAAATGATTTTTTTAAAAATGTAGGTTTTAATTAAACAAATCTATGGACAAATACAGAAACACATTGAACTGAGATTAATTCAGTAAAGCTGTACTCAGTTTGCTGCAGGTTATTCTGATCTCTCAGAAAGGGAGAACCGCCAGGTGAAAGGTTGGCTGGGTTTTGGCAGATGGCTAAACAGCAGATCTATCCATCTTTCAAAACCATTGCCTATCAGAGCAGTACAACTGGTGGATGATTTTGCTGCCAGTTGATGCTGTTGGGAATAGAAGAAAGGGCAATGTATCCTGCACAGGAATTGAGGAGAGAACACTGTTGCCCAGCTGCAAGCAAAACTTGAGGCAAGAAGGATCAGCAATGGGGGATGTAAAATCTATGCCAATGTAGTTTCTATTGGCTTCCAAATGGGAGTAGAGCTATGGAAAAGAGCCCCTCGAAACAGTAAACATCTTTTTAACATTCACTGAAAATCTTGAAAGGATTTGATATTTCCCTAAAGCAACAAGCACAAAACATGGTATTTGTCTGCATCTGAATGATCTTAAGCTAATGAAGATGAATGGAGATTTTAGAGCTTTTTTTTTTTTTTAGAAAGGACTGGAGTTGTAGACTCAATTCTCCTTGCAGGATATTGATTTAACAATTAACACAATTTTCTTGTGTTCATAAAAAGTCTTGGCTAGCTTTTAAAATTCATCTTTATTACTCTGAAAAAGAGATTGTTACATAGCAACTAATGCCATCCGCAGGCTCATTCAACACTATCTTCTTTGCATAATGCTGCCCCAGCTTCTCGTCCCAGCTTCTGCCCACCTAGCAGTTCGAAAGCACGTAAAAATGCAAGTAGAAAAATAGGGACCACTATGGTGGGAAGGTAACAGCGTTCCGCGCGCCTTTGGCGTCTAGTCATGCCGGCCACATGACCACGGAGGAGTCCTCGGACAAACGCTGGCTCTTCAGCTTTGAAACGGAGATGAGCACCGGCCCCTAGAGTCAGAAACGACTAGCACGCATGTGCAGAGGAACCTTTACCTTTACCTTTACTCTTTTTTTAAAAAAAAAACCTTTTGCCAAAGGTAGGAAGCCACACTGTTGTTATGTTTATGCACAGCTGCACTTCAATTTGTTCTATGGACATTACCCTGATATTTTAGAAGAATCTATTTTGTTTGAGAAGAAGCAGTTTAAGTAGAGGCTTGGGAGACTATTAGAAAGAAAATTCATGCCTTAGGTAAGTGCTTTAAATAGAAAGGGAGCTTTTTATTTATTTATTTTCCTTAACATTGTTTTTATGTCTTCTCATTAAGAGTTTGTTCTTAAAAAACTGCCAACATGTGCAGATGTCTACCTGACTCCCAAGTTTCCATTTGACCTTTGATGGATTGGCTAATCTGCTTGCTTTTGCTGGAAGACAGTCCAATTCTGAAGCAGGTCAGATCAGATTTGCCAGCAGACCCCCTTGACATATGTTTTCTAACCTGCTTTTCTCTCTTAGCATGGGATTGTTACTAAATAAATGCCCTGAAATTTATTTTCATTCCTTGAATAAAATAATAGATCTTGTTGTCCTGCTTCACCAAAATATAGCTTCAAAGCCTCCCACATTTTCAAACACTGTTAAGTATCTTTAGTTTGAAAATGTGTAAATTACATCTTACTTTCTTACCTAACCACGTAGCTCATTAGTGAGCATTTCATTTAAGACTGAAGCAGTATTTGCATGACCCCTAAGACAACTTTTTATTTAAAACAAATATGTTTCCAGTATAAAGTGTTTAAAAAACGTTTTTCAGGTTTCTTAAAATTAGCAACCTGTCTACCTGTTAATCAATCTGCCTAACTATCTGAACATCACACTGAAGATTTTACAGACTCACAAATCTTTTTGAACTCACTGACAATTATCTCTATTTTTTTCCTTAGTTGCTTTTCCCTCCTCCTCCCAACGTACTTTTTGTACTGAATTTAGCTCTTGCTCCACCATGGACTCTGGCTTTTTAATGAAAGCATTATTATTATTATTATTATTATTATTATTATTATTATTATTATTATTATTATTATTATTATTATTATTATTATTATTATTATTATTATTTTAGGATACCAGTGCTTTTTATGTGTGCTTGAGAAGTCAGCAGTGTTTCTTTTATTGAGACCATGATTTGCTTACTAATGTGCTAGTTATCTCAAATAAGCAGTTTTAGACAAGTCATCCATGGGAAGGAAGAAGAAAGAATTAAGTACCTGGAAAGCCTAATAGCCAAAAAAGCCTTAATATAATTTTCAAAGGCTCAAACCTGTAAGTTACAATAGGAATATTCACTAGAACTGCTTCTTTGCTAAAATCTCTAATATAGATTGAGATCGTTTCATGGAATCCATGTACATTGTGTGTGTGTGTGTGTGTGTGTGTGTGTGTGTGTGTGTGTGTGTGTATGTATGTATATGTTCCGTGCGCCTTTGGCGTCGTCATATGTGTGTGTGTGTGTATGTATGTGTATATATATGTGTGTGTGTGTGTATATATATACATATATATGTGTATGTATGTGTGTGTGTTTGTATGTATATATGTATATATACATATGTATGTGTATGTGAGTGTGTGTGTGTATGTATGTGTGTGTGTGTGTGTGTGTGTATCATCAACTGTGTCTTCAGAAGTTAGATCTAACCCCAGGGATACACACACACACACACACACACACACACAAATTTAAAAACTGGAATCCCACGTGTAGACATTTGAAGTTAGTAAAAAGAAAAACGATGAACTCCGGGATATAAGAGAAAATTCTTCTTTATTGCTGAGCTTTTGTCAACAAGCTGTTGACATCATCAGAGCAAGGGCTGAATGATAAGGGAGTCAGTACATACACTTGTATGGCAGTTATAATGTTCAAATTGTGGAATGTGGGTGTGGCCTGTTCATGACAAGCTCGCTCATTTATAATTACAGTGGTTCCGGCTTTGCTGGAAAAGGCCAGTCTCTGGTTGATTTTTAAAAGTTGTGCCTAGCAGCTGCTTGGTGCGTATCAGCTCTTAGGCGCGTAAGTCTTGTCGCACCACGTGTAATTATAAACGGGCAAGTTTTTATTTATTTATTTTCCTTAACATTGTTTTTATGTCTTCTCATTAAGAGTTTGTTCTTAAAAAATTCCAGTTTTTAAATTTATATATATGTGTGTGTGTGTGTGTGTGTGTGTGTGTGTGTGTGTATCCCTGGAGTTATATCTAACTTCTGCTCTCTTCACATCTTGTACTCGAAGGATGTTGTCCAAGAAAAAGAATCACATTATAAATGAACTGATAGCACCAATGAGAACAATTTGAATTCTGTCATGGAGTACCTGTTTGCAGTACAAGATTCCTAGCAAGGTGATCTGCACCTCCCAAGAAAGAAATGAAAAATAATGTGATCATATCAAAACTACTTTGAACTGAGTACTATGAGGAAAGAATAAAACTCTCTCAACACTAGGGTGATATTAAATACTGAGAACAGCACCTGGACTGAATTTAGAATGAGGAGTCACTTAATAATGATCATGGAAATACAGGAAGTACCTATAGTTCAAGGAACAAGTCTTTAAAATATATCCCTAATTGTTCTTTCAAGTCTCTTGATGGTGCATTCATTATCTCTGTAACTGAGCCAATCCACCTTGCAGCAGTTGATAGTCTTTGTCTCTTTTTTACATTTTCCCCAGCATTGTAGCAAAGTACTGTTCTTGCTATGCCCTTCATAATTATGAAAGCAACACTATTTTCCTTCACTTTTCATGCCCTGAGTATTAAGCAGTGTGCTCTTCCAACTGAAAGTCTTCCATCTCAATTCATCTCAGTTTCTTGATTGCTAAGATCAGTTTTGTCATTTCATCTTTTAGTCAATACCAGGACTTATATGAACAACTACATACCAGGAAAGGAGACAAACACATTTGTTGGCTTGTGAAAATGTGCACCAAGTTGGCAAAAGACATGAGACACTACTTGTGCATTAAAAACAAGTATGGACAACTATAGGATAAACTCAAAATTATGAAATACCGATAATAGCACTTTAACCAAATCTCTAATGTTGAATTTTCAGACTTGCCAATTCCTGGTGGCTTAGCTAAGTCCAGTCCTGCACTTTACATCTGAAGAGTTATCAGCAGCATGAAAAATTTAAAAGCACCTGGCCTAGACAATCTATCAAAAGAAATCTGGAAATTAAAAGAACTTTGGCTGGCTGACTCTTCAATGGCATTGTGTAATGTGGCCACAGGCCTGCAGACTGGACCATGAGTATTAAAGTTTCCCTCTTCAAGAACAAAGACAACTCAGCAGATTTCTCTAATACCAACTAATCTGTCTCCTCTTGCGCACAATAAAAAATTTTTGAGCAGATCCTCAACAATGTCTCCATGACATTATTGGAATCAGAATTAACCAGTGCAGTTTTGTCAAAATCTTGACTACTACTAATTATATTTTTGTGGCTTGCATGCTGAAAGAGAGAAAAAAACCCATAATGATACCTATCTTTCCTTTTGACCACATTCCTCATAAGCTAATATAGTACAACCTAGGTGACCATGTTTGCCTGAGCCATTCATAAAAAGGGGGCAGATACTTTATGTCAATAGCAGCTGAGTATTATGCAGTGCTGGTCTTTCCAACAGCTTTTCTGTGAAGGTTGGTTTGCACTAAAACTCAGCATTATCACTATTGCTGTTCATTCTCAACACGGACACCATCATTCAAAATTGGCATCACTGTCTCCTGGGCCTTTCTCTATGTCACCAATGTACTGCTCACAGCTTCCATCAGAGAAAGAACTTCAACACTATATGCAGAAAAGGAGTGACCATCTTAGCCAATTTGGTTGTGTCTCAATGTCAAGAAAATTGAGTATCTAGTATCTAGTCCAGGTACTTAATCTAGGTTAGTTGTGAAAATGTAGAGAACACAAACTCCTTCCATTTCTTAGACTCCCATCTGATGATGGTCTTAATGAAGAAGTATGTGCAAGGGTGATTGTAACAAGGCTGAAGTGGTAAGAATCATTGGAGTGCTCTCTAATAGGCATATGACAATTTGCCTATTTAAAGTATATAAAAGTCTGCCCAATAGCACTGGATAGTGCTGAGTGCTGGCCAACCACCAAGAGAGCTGAGTACCTTTACATGCCATGGCCATCTGCAAGATTTCCCTTCTTGAACATGTCAACAATGATACAGTTAGCAGTAGCAATAACATAAAAAAACAAGAGAAACATCTACAGTGGTATGGCCATATTTTACTAGTAATATCCTATACCAGGCATGTCAAACCCATGATGTCACATGATGTCATGCAACATATCTGTTACTGAGATGAATACTGGAAAATTCAGTAGATTTTATGTGTCATGAATACATTAGCATGATTAATAATGTATACCTTAACATGATTGATTTTTCCATAGATTTAATGTCAGACAATACTGAAGATCATACTGAACTTTCACATTGATTCTTTCATCCTTTCATGTTCTTCCTTCTATGCTGGCATGGAAATAAGGGGCTCACAAAGTATACTGTCACTCAAATAATTACAAGATATCAATGCTTACTATCTTCTGGTCAGGATAAGCAGACTGGATGAAAGAATATGCAAGCTGGAAATCAGTTCTCCATCTTATTACCAGCAATTTTCAAGTTTGCTTATGATCAGCAAGAAAATGATGCCCTATTTTTCTGTCACAGTCTTGTCTGCCTGACCTTTTGATAATGGCTGTAATGCATATTTATAATGGGAGCTTATCAACAGTTTCAATCTGTGACATCATGAAAGTAAGTAATCAAAATGCAAGCAATGCAGATATCCTTAGGTCATGAACCCTCCTGTTATCTAACCCCATCAGGGAAGCCTGCTTATCAGCATTAAAGTTAATTGTTAGAGATTATCATAACTATCCACTTGATTGCATTGACCCATGGTAATCTTAGGGCTTGACTATATAAAAAGTTTGTATTTTGAAGCAAATTCTATTTTAACCATTTTTAAATGAATAAATAAAGCCCTACTAATTTTTTTGGTTTTTAAAATCAGAACCTTAAGTGTAGGAACCATAACAATTTCTAAGCTACATCCTTCTTTTTCTATCTCTTTGGAATGTAAAAAAATATACGTTAACTGGAAATACACACAAAGGATCACACCACAACCACAGAAAAGGCTTTTCTGCCTTTTGTGAAAGTTAAATTCATACAAACATTTTTTGCTATGTTTCGTCAGAAACATATAAGCGATCATATACTCTACTCTAACCATACAGCAACCAATGAAAAAATGAATATAGCAAATCATAATTTGTGCTTTTATGAAGAAAATAATAGTGGGGTGGAAAACCTTTAAGCTCCTCTGCACAAAGGTTTAAATATAGATCTGCAGATGAACAGAGGCATTCTGTATATGCCTTTACAATGACTGTAAATATCTTGCAAGCCAGTTACATGTCCAGGAATGGTCAGAGTAACTACTCTAGGCATGTGCAGAGCCTACTGTGCAAGGGAAAGCAACTTTCGTTTAGTAAAGTGTACATTAGCTACCTGTTCTGTCACACCTGGTAGAACCAGAGTTCTTTTTCATATGAGGTGGAAGTTGATTTGTGTGATATAAAATTGATCCCTTAGCCTCCAAAGCAAAGGATTGGGGGAAAAACAAACTTAATTGTTTCTTTAAGGAGAATGCAAAGGGTGGAGTTAGACTGTTTTGTTATGATAGGCTTTTGTAGAATATCAGTCTTGTGGGGCAAACCAGATAGGACGAGCTAATTCTGTTAAACAAATGAGCTAATGCTACTTTATTGTAAAGCTACATTGACAGACTCTTGCCACTGATTGCAAGTTTCTCACCCACCACTCCCATCTCTTTTATAGCCTGAGAAACTAGGGATGGTCTCTTTTGAGCTCCTGTCCTGTCCACTGTCTAACTGTGTCCCTTATCTGACCATTCCCTTGACAATGTCTCTTTGCCCAGTCTCCCATGGCCTTTTCCAGATAGTATTACAATAGCAATAGCACTTAGATTTATATACTCCTCCTCCTTTACAGCATTCTCTTGGCAGTTTACAATGTCAGCATATTGCCCCCCAACAATCTGGGTCCTCATTTTACCAACCTTGGAAGAATGGAAGGCTGAGTCAACTTTCAGCTGGTCAGAATCAAACTCCTACTTTGCTCTCTCCAAGTTGACAGAGGGCCTTGAAGAAGGAATTCAACACCCATTGAGCAAATACCACCTTAGCTTTGGAGGAAGGAATGACAAAGATTATCCCGTTTTGATTCTCTTTGGTATAACCAGTGGAAGAAAGAATATTTGTAAGGTTTTCAAGATGTTGTTACTGCATCACTAAAGTAGGGTTGCAGTACTCTGTGTGGAGTCTGTTTCTAAATGTTGACAGTTATACAGTACAAGGCATGGAATATATAAAGACTAAGAATAATAGTACTTTAGGTTAATTCCAAACCCAGCACCCCAATTCTCTTGTTATTTTTAGAAATAGGCAGGTCTCAAACCATAAGCCAGAAACAGATTCAGCTAGTCCTTATCATAAAAATTATCCATCATTGTCAAATGGGCTATCCATGTGACCAAGAACAAATTGATGATTGCATTGAAACAGAGTTTGTTAAAAAGCTTTTGCTATAGACATTTTAGACTTTTTTTGTTGTTGAAGCAGTAACCTTCTTCATACAGTAAGTTACATTGATGAGGTGACTAATCCACCTTTACTGATGTTAAAATATTTCTGCTATGTTACCTGCTAGTCTGAAAAGGCTCAGTGTCAAACTGTCAGCTACAAGAAAATGTTAATATTCTCCCACTGAATTTAAAGTAACATATATTTACATGTAAAACAAAAACTATTTCTTATGTAGACTCTGTTTAAACAAGCCAGATTGTAAAACAGCCAGAGAAGAAGAGGAGAGAGAAAAAGTGTGAAAAATGAAGTTGCTGGTGAGAAAAGTTGGAAAATGAAATGGCTTCCCTGAAGAATGGGAATTTCCAGAGAGGACATGTCCTCCCAAGAACCAAGACAGGAAGACAAGAGTCAGCTGTCATTGGTAAAATCCTGTTCCATGGACCAGGTCTGGGCAGAAGACCTGAGAGAAGGGTTGTTTTTTTTTCCCCAACAGAAAAAGAAGCAGACCTGAGGGAAAAAGACATCTGGTGCTGAGCACACTAGCTATAGACCCAGCACATGTTTTTCTTTTCACTCTCTGTTGATAAGCCCAAAAATTAGGGGAGGGAGAAAGAGTAAAGCAATTCACAGGAAAGCTACAGGTGACTGATCTCTGGGGGAGATTCAAAGGAGTAAACCTGATACTGGGCAAAAGCCAAGATTATGTTGTATATCTGTTGTACATACCTGTTGTAATTATTTTCAATACGTATAGTAAAAAAGCATGAATGTCTCCACTGTCTTCCTTCCTGCATTATGAAATATGTAAAATGGCAGCTCTGCTGGCAGAAAAAATACTGTGTTTTTTTTTCAGAATGTAAGCATAAAAGAAGAGTCTGTTTAAATTCGTGTTCCAGTTGAGGAATAAAAATAATCTGCCTGTATTTCTAGAAATACTGTAGCTTTATATATACTTGTTGTTGCCATTTGTTACCTGAGCTGCTCTGACTACTATTATCTAAGTCAGTACAATATGAAGTGTCTTCTATTCATCCCAAGATGTACAGCTGTTATTTAACAATCTTTTATATTTTCTTGTAGTTCAGCAAATGTGTAAGCTCTTCTTACTCATAGCATTTGTTCTGGATAAGACTGGATAAGAAAATATTTGCAGAAAGAAAATACAATTGCATTTATGATGAATATAGGACAACCTTACATGTGACTATAACACTACAGTAACAAATTTAAACATGAAATGAATGATATAATTTAACATTCAACCAAATAACAATAATAACAATACCTATAACTATAACCTAAGGAGTCAGTTATTTGGAAACATTTAAAATATATTTTTAAATACTTTAAAGTTACAAATCCTCTCTAAATGTACATAGGGAAATTATAATTAAAAATATCTGAGAAGCAATTCAGGTGCAGAGGGCTTTCATCCTACTGATATTTTGAAGGAGCCTAAAGATCTGATTCTTATACCAGGCCATTAGCAAAGGTGACTGAAGCTCCCTTGGGTCCTTCTCTCTCCCCCCCCCCCTTTAAGTCCATTTTTGTCAGCTTATTATCTTTATTTCTTAGAAGTTGGGCAGCATACAAATTTAACCATAAATATATATTTAGCCTTATATGTTTTAGATCGAGAAGTGTGAGTCAGTCATTGATAAATAAGCTATGTCAAACAATATATTGGGCTATATTACATATACACATGCAAACATACACCAAGAGCTCTCAGGCTCTTTCAGGGTTACTTTCCTAATTATCTTTGATTGATGTGAACATTTAGTGACACCCAGCTGAAAGGGCTATCAAGATTAGACTGTGCACAGTGGCCTAACATAATCTGGAGATTAGCAGCTGAACCAGAATTCCAAGTTGAAAACAAAGTAAATTGTAATGGTCAAGATGTACCATATATTAGAACTGAGGAACAAATAGAGGTTAAGACTAAGAGTCAATAGTCAAAATTACTGAATAAAAGAAATTATGAAAACCCAGGAGCTTTACTGTATGTTGCTTAGATAAAGTTTCAACTCTTCCATGGAACAAGAATTTTTGCAATGATTCTGACTGGAATCAGCCTTCCATCCTTCCGAGGTAGGTAAAATGAGGACCCAGATTGTTGGGGGCAATAAGCTGACTTTGTAATAATGCCGCTTGGGGGGGCGCGAAAGCCCTAATAAGCAGGCATATACATAGAATGAAGGATATTGCTAAGCACATTGATTTGTGCTTTAAAATTGTAAGCCGCCCTGAGTCTTCAGAGAAGGGCAAGTTATATATATATATATATATATATATATATATATATATATATATATATATATATATATATATATATATATATATATATATATATATATATATATATATATATATATATATATATATATAATCTTACATTTATTAGGCAGATCTACTTTTATTTCATCTGAGTATTAACAGTTTATGAAATGAAAAACATTTGCCCCTTGTCAGCAGAACTTGAACAGCCCCAGTGCTTCAATAATCCCTGAAGCACATAACATTTAATATATGGAAGTATATCACCTCTAAACATAAACATCACCTTACTCATTCAAATGAAAGTAGAAATATCAGGAACATAATTAATTTAACTGCTTCAGGTCCCATTGGCTAAGGAATGATAGTTGGCAGGGTTCAAAAAGTATGCCTTTTCTACTGTGGTGCCTGTCCTATAGAACATTCTCCCTCCAGATATTAGAAAGGCCTAGACTCTAGAGCAAGGGTCGGCAACCTGCGGCTCTGGAACCGCATGTGGCTCTTTCATCCCCCTACTGTGGTTCCCAGTCCTCTGCCGCCATGTGCAGTCCCACAAACAAAAGAAGTGGGACTAAAAAAGTTCAATCAATCAATTCCAACTTCTCACGGAAAAAAGATCTCGCGAAGTTGGAATTGATTGATTGAACTTTTTTAGTCCCACTTCTTTTGTTTGTGGGACTGCCACTGCAGTGAATAGCTTGTAAGTTAATATTAAGCACAAAAATTTGTGTGAAAGTATTACTCATCTCTATATTAGTGCCCATAATTAATTTCCAAAATCAAGATTTAGATATTGTTCTGATGAAAATATACCTCTTGCCCATCAAAGAAGGTATCATAAATGTCTAAACATAGAAACAAAACTTTATATATACACACTGTACCTAAGCTTGTAAGCCGCCCTGAGTCTTCGGAGAAGGGCGGGATATAAATGGAATAAAAAATAAATAAATAAAAAATAAATAAAAAATATTTTTCATTAAATTCAGCCATGTGGCACAGCATGCATCTAAGAATTACACACACACATACATACATACATACATACATATTTATTTTCAAACTAAGTTCAGTTGAAATTTTTAGTAAGTATTATACATTTATTGGAGGTACCAGTTTTGTCTTACTATTTCTGGAAAGTTAAAAGCATATCATTGCAAGTGAGAAAAGCATATCATCTCTTGGTTGTCCAAGAAACCATTAGGGCTGGGGAAATCATTTGTTGGTTCCCACTGAATGTGAATGTATTCAATTCCCAATCCTATACTTAAGGAAGTATATTTTTATGCTGCTATACAAAAAAACACATATTATGGAAAATGAGCACAAAAATGATCATTTGCACAGAAACTATTTGTATATTATTTAAAAATGTATTCTTGGTAGATAATGTATAAAAATGCAAATGGACTCATAATGTAATTATCCTAAAGTTGAAAAAATGCGAAATAGTGAAACTGGACATGACATATTCACCACATATATTCTTTAACTTTTCAGAGATAAATATGATAGATATAACTATGCATAATTGCAAAAACAAACAAAACCAGGATTATATACCATATATTCAACAAATTATATACACACAAAAAACCACACATATATTAACATTTAACAAAATTCCTAGGTACTTTTGATCTTTGCTTTCATCATTAAAACTTGACATACCAACCCCACAGGATAAACTGCCAAAGCTATTTCTCCCAATAACTACTATTGTAATACTTCTATTTAGGTAGTTATGAGCACAAAAGATATAGTTTCTAGAAATAAAAGTGTGCAAAGACCAGTTAGAATGGCTATACTGGTTCCCCTGTACCTACTCCTTTCTGTAAATTGTATGAAATGTCAAAAAAATCTAGTTTTGATGAATCCACTTGAGCAAAATATATCAAGGTTCTTGTTTCATTGCATTGATGTTTAATGGGCACTCTAGTTCTTGAGTTCAATAACATGCTACATAATAGTATAATCAATAATTCTAAATTACAGAGCCCACATAGTCATTTTCTGTTGTGACCGCATGATGCAATATATTGGTTATGAAAAAAATAATTCCTGGGTCCACAAGCAGCAGTTAAATTATAAGAAAGAAATATCAGTGCAGTTCTAATATTTAGTGTTGAAAAGCAGAGAATTATTTGTAAATTTTTCATGTATAAATAAATAAACCTTTATTGTCAAAGTACAACATGTGTACATTGAGATTAGCTGAGCCTCCCCCCGTGCTCTCTCCCCCAACACACAGTGACAACAAACCCTCCATCCTACCACACCATGTGAACCAACTACACCACACACCAGCCTCCCAAGTCAATTCTGCATAAGATTATGTCCCATTTAAAAGCCTAACAGCCCACGGATAAAAGCTATTTTTCAGCCTGTTGGTACGGCTGGCTATATTCCTATATCTCCTACCGGATGGTAGGAGAGTAAAGAGATACCGTCCAGGGTGTGAGTCATCCCTGAGAATTTTCCTCACTCTTCCAAGGCAACGAGCCCTGGCGATGTCATCCAGTGGTGTCAGGGAACAGCCCACAATGTCTTGTGCTGTGCTCACTACACTCTGTAATACTTTCCTGTCCGCGGCTGTCAGACCAGCATACCAAACCACAATACCATATGAGAGAACACTCTCTATAGTAGACCGGTAAAAGAGGGTCATTAGCTGTTGTTCTACCCTGTTCTTCCGCAAGACCCTAAGAAAGTGAAGCCTCTGTTGGGCCTTTCTAGCCACCTGGGTTGTGTTAACTTTCCAGGTCAGATCTTCACAGAGGTAGACTCCCAGAAATTTAAAGGAGGAAACTCTCTCTACACAGTCCTCCCCGATGTAAAGTGGGGCAGGTTCCTCCTTTTTTCTCCGGAAATCTAACACCATCTCTTTCATCTTACCGATGTTTAGGTGCAAGTTGTTGTTACTACACCATATGGATAGTTTTTGTACCTCCACCCTATATGCTGTCTCATCCCCACCTGTAATAAGACCCACCACAGTTGTATCATCTGCGAACTTGATTATCACAGTGGATGGGTTAGATGATACACAATCATAAGTGTATAAAGAGTACAGGTAGGGGCTAAGCACACAGCCCTGTGGCGTGCCGGTGCAAAGCTTCAGGGGGGTGGACAAAGCAGACCCGACCCTCACTGTTTGTAACCGATCCCTAAGAAAGTCTTGAATCCAATCACAGATGGCGGGGGAGAATTTCAAGTCAGTCAGCTTCTCGATGAGAATGCTCGGCAAAATGGTGTTGAAAGCCGAGCTGTAGTCAACAAAAAGCATCCTGATGTAACTTCCAGGTTTCTCGAGATGACTTGCTACAGAGTGTAAAGCAGTAGCTATGGCATCGTCTGTCGACCTATTTCCCCTGTAGGCAAATTGATGTTTATCAAAGTCCAGTGGGAGGCATGTCCTAAGATGTTGGAGAACCAATCTTTCGAAGCATTTCATGACTACAGACGTTAATGCAATAGGTCTGTAGTCATTCAGGCACTCAACTGCAGTTTTCTTGGGGACTGGGACAATGGTAGCTGCTTTCAAGCACGATGGTACACATGCCGTTTGCAAGGAGATGTTAAAAATCCTTGTCAGGACCCCTACTAATTGATCAGCACAATTCCTGACCACTATCCCCAGCACCCCATCTGGGCCTGTGGCTTTGCTGGGATTCACAGCCTTCAATACAGCTCTCACTTGGTGTTCACACAGGGTGAGTGGCTGAGAGTCAGAAGGCCGGCCAGCAAAGGCTATGGGGTCTGGTCTTTTAACCTCGTAGCGGGCGAAGAAGATATTCAGCTCCGCAGCCAACGAGGCATCGGTGTTCGCCATGCTCCTCGTGCTGCCCTTATAGTTGGTTAAGTGCTGCAGTCCCTGCCATACTTGCCTCGGATCATTGTTTGCTAAATGGTTCTCCACCTTTTGTTTGTATTGTTGTTTTGCCATCCTAATGCCTCTTCTGAGATTTGCCCTGGCCTCTCTGTATCTATCCCTGTCCCCAGCCTTAAAGGCAGAATCCTGGGCTCTCAGGAGTGTTTGTATCTCTACAGTCATCCAAAGTTTACAGTTCCCGTAAACTCTAATGCACTTATCCGTTGTTACACTATCAGTGCATGTTCTAATGTAAATCCCTAACCTAAAGATACATTATCTAATAATTTGATTAGAATGTAATAATTCTAGAAGAACAAAAACAAAAAAAACCAATAATAACAAAAAAAGCTTCTTTCAACATATAAGAAACAAGAAAAAAAGTTAAAGAAATGATTGGTCCCTTAGTGGGTGAAAGTGGCAAGAAGGTGACAAGCAACAGGGAGAAAGCAGAACTATTTAACTCGTTTTTTGCATCTGTCTTTACACAAAGGGAAAAAACAGTCCAACCTACCAAAACCAGTGCCATAAAAAACAGAATAGAAACGCAAGTTAAGATAGGCAAGAAAATGGTAAGTGAGCACCTGTCCAGCCTAGACGAGTTCAAATCACCAGGACCAGATGGATTACACCCCAAGGTTCCCAAGGAACTGGCAGACGTGATCTCAGAACCACTGAACTATATTTTTCAAAGATCCTGGAGCACTGGGGAACTACCAGAGGACTGGAAGAGAGCTGATGTAGTTCCCATCTTCAAAAAATTGAAAAAAATAGATCGAGGAAACTACAGACCTATCAGCCTGACCTCAATACCTGGACGATTCTGGAAAAGATAAACAACAAATCAGCGAACACCTTGATGCAAACAAAGTTATCACTAAAAGCCAACATGGGTTTGTCAAAAACAGATCATGCCAGACAAATCTTATCACATTCTTTGACCAAGTGACAAAACTAGTGGACCAGAGGAATGCTGTAGATATAATTTACTTGGACTTCAGTAAGGCATTTGATAAAGTAGATCACAGCCTACTACTTGGTAAGATAGAAAAATGTGGGTTAGATAGCATCACCACCAGATGGATTTGTAGCTGGCTGACAGGCCGTACTCAGCGTGTGGTCCTCAGTGGAACTGCATCTACATGGAAGGAAGTGTGTAGAACTCTGTTCTGGGCCCAGTGCTCTTCAACATCTTCATCAACGATTTGGATGAGGGGATAGATGGGGAACTCATCAAATTTGCAGATGACACCAAGCTGGCAGGAATAGCCAATACTCCAGAAGATAGGCTTAAGATACAGGAGGATCTGGAAAGACTCAAACACTGGGCACTATCTAACAAAATGAAATTCAATTGTGAAAAAAGTAAGGTTCTACATTTAGGCAGGAAAAATCAAATGCACAGGTATAGTATAGGTGGTACCTTGCTCAATAGTAGTAACTGTGAGAGAGATCTCGGAGTCCTAGTGGACAATCACTTAATTATGAGCCAGCAGTGTGCTACAGCTGCCAAAAAAGCCAACACAGTGCTAGGCTGCATTAACAGAGGGATAGAATCAAGATCACGTGAAGTACTAATACCACTTTACAATGCCTTGGTAAGGCCACACCTGGAATACTGCATCCCGTTTTGGTCACCATGATGTAAAAAAGATGTTGAGACTCTAGAAAGAGTACAGAGAAGAGCAACAAAGATGATTGGGGGACTGGAGGCTAAAACATATAGGGAATGGTTGCTGGAATTGGGTATGTGTATTTTAATGAAGAGAAGGGTGAAAGGTGACATGATAGCAGTGTTCCAATATCTCAGGGGCTGCCACAAAGAAGAGGGAGTCAAGCTATTCTCCAAAGCACCTGAAAGCAGAACAAGAAGCAATGGATGGAAACTAGTCAAGGAGAGAAGCAACCTAGAACTAAGGAGAAACTTCCTGACAGTTAGAACAACTAACCAGTGGAACAACCTGCCTCCAGAAGTGGTGAATGCTCCAACACTGGACATTTTTAAGAAGAGACTGGCCAGCCATTTGTCTGAAATGGTATAGGGTTTCCTGCCTGAGCAGGGGGTTGGACTAGATGACCTCCAATGTCCCTTCCAACTACTTCTTCTTCTTCCTCTTCTTCTTCTTCTTCTTCTTCTTCTTCTTCTTCTTCTTCTTCTTCTTCTTCTTCTTCTTCTTCTTCTTCTTATTATTATTATTATTATTATTATTATTATTATTATTATTATTATTATTATTATTATTATTATTATTATTATTATTATATTATAGAATTATAAGATACTTTTTACAAATTACTGCTGTGCAACTGGAGTGTTCAAATTGCTAATAAGGATTTAAAAATGTAATCCTTTTCTCTTCCAGGTGTGGAAAGCATTTTTGTACAGGTAGATAGAGAAGGCAGGAAAAATAAACAACTATTTTTATATAAGTTTATTTCATAGAACAATAATGTTGCTTTTTTGGGATTAGTTTATGTATTTGCTTGGATTACATTGGAAAATAATTTTATTTCACAGATCATAAATATTTTCTTTTATTTTCCCACACAATGTCTTGAAAGATATGCCCTCTTCCCATTCTTCCCATTCTCACATTTTTAGTACACAGATCTGCTGTGGAAAGGTATTGTTTAGTTAAATTTTCATAGGAGCAGCTCTTCAAAGGGGAATATTTATTCTAATACTTAGTGTAGAGGGAATATTTTCAAGGAAAATAAATGAGGCTGGGGAAACTATCATCTGTTTCCTCAGAATCTCTTCTGTGATTATCTCTTTTTGTGAAAAACAGTCTCCTAAGCAAAGTAAATCTGCTACTTCTATAAGGTTACTTTGAATATTTAACTCCTTAGGAGAAAAAACATTATTCAGGGAATGTTTCCTAAATCCTAAAATCCTTTTTATGACCCTATAATCCCGTAATTCAGAATAGAGTTGGGGCATAACATCCAATCCAAAGAAATACCCTACGAATTAATTCTTCTTCAGTTACGGCTATTGCCTCAGATGAAACAGCATAGCAACATTTTATACCTGCACTAGTTTACCACCCTGAACCTTAAGGATCCAAAACCAGCCATCCCATATACATTGTCCAATCATTGTTTTATAATTATAAGAGAGAAATAATGGGCATCACCTATAGAATGGACACCCCCCTAGTGTCCCCTTATATGAGCCCTGGTAGTGCAGTGGATAGAATGCAGTATTGCAGGCTATCTTTGCCCACAGCCTGGGGTTTGATCCTGGCTCAAGGTTGAGTCAGCCTTCCAGGTCAGAAAATGAGGACCCAGCAATAAGTTGACATTTGTAATCTGCTCAGAAAGTGCTGTAAAGCACTGTGGAGCAGTATATAAGTCTAAGTCTCATTACTATTTTTATATGGGTTATGTTTAAGACTTTTCTTCTTAAGAAGTACAGACTGTTTTATACTTCTGTTTAAAGCTAAAGAGAAAGAACTGACAGGGGCAATACTGCCCTATCTTTACCATGGCCGCTGGAGTGAATACTCCCTCAGTATTTGAAGAAATGACAACATGAAGGAATGAAGGAAAACGCAGGTTATCCTTTGGATTTTGCCATATTGAGCAAAAATTGGTGAAACAAGACACCAATGAGTCGCTTTACTGCCTTATTAATTACAAGATTTATTGTGTCTGTCTATCTACACCTTTGACTTAGGAATGGCATAGACAGGATATAAAATCTTCCTTCTTCTGAATGTTGAATACAGCCATCATATCTAACATAATAATTTAGACAGATATCCTTAAGAGAGGCAGTCCCACAGACAGTCTGGCCCTGTGTAATAAAGGGCTTTAAAGGAAATAACCAGCATCTTGAATTTCTTCCAGAAAGCAACTGGGAGTCAACACAGTTTACATAACAGAACCCTCAAATGCAAAGTTATATAAAAATAATTATGAAAAATTATGGGGAAAAATTCAAAAAGAATTGGAGAGTTGGAAAAAACTGCAGTTGTCTCTACTGGGAAGAATTGCAGCAGTGAAAATGAATGTTTTGCCTAAATATCTATTTTTATTTCAAATGATACCTATTCTTAAAAAACACTCAAATTTGGAGGAATGGCAAAAGGGTATCAATAAATTTGTATGGGCAGGGAAAAGGCCACGAGTCAAATTTAAAATTATGCAGGATACGCGTGAAAGAGGTGGTCTTAGAATGCCCAACTTTAAATTATATTATGAAACTGCTGCGTTGTCAGCGATAAGTGATTGGATTAATTTAACACAAGGGAGATTATTAAATCTTGAAGGCCACGACTTGTTATTTGGCTGGCATGCATATTTATTGTATGATAAGAAGGTAGATAATGTGTTTAAAGTGCATATTTTAAGACAGGCATTGTTGAGAGTTTGGAAAAAGTATAGACATAAGCTAAACTACAAGATACCTTTGTGGGCAATTCCGAAACATGCAATCGAAAACATAAATGTTGGCTTCAAACATGATGTGACTACATATAAGGAGATCTTAAGTTTGGAGAGGAACGTATGGTGTTTGAAGCCATATAATCTTTTACGAGATGAGAAGATTGTTCAAACTTGGTTTCAATATGGTCAATTACGGGCCAGGTGGAAAGAAGACCAGAAAATTGGTTTCTCAATGACTGATGAAAATTTGGTAAAGCAAATTAGAAATCAGGGTCCAGCACATATCAAACGGATATATCTTGCATTGATAGAAATTGACTCAGAAACAGAACTTGTTAAAGATTGTATGATAAAGTGGGCTCAGAATATTCAAGAAGTTATCACAATGGACACTTGGGAAAAGATCTGGGTGAGAAACGTAAAATTTACACAAGCTCAAAATTTAAGAGAGAACTTTTACAAAATGTTTTATAGGTGGCATTTAGATCCTAAAAAGCTTGCAAGTATGTATCCGAACTACCAACCTAAATGTTGGAGATGTGGTGGCGAAGACGTAACGTATTTTCATATATGGTGGACCTGTAAAAAGGTTAAAGCTTTTTGGATTAAAATCTGGTGGAATATGCAGAAGATATTTAAGCAAAGGATAAAGTTTTGTCCGCAGTTGTTCTTATTGGGCATAATTACAGATACTACTGTTGTGGATACCAAGTTGATGCTGAACTTAATTACGGCAGCAAGACTTTTAGTAGGTCAATATTGGAAGAAGGAGGAACTGCCGACTATAGAAGAATGGACTCTAAAAGTTTCTGACCTGGCGGAAATGGCAAAGATTTCGGCCTATTTGAAAGACCATTCGCAACAACGTTATATTATGGAGTGGAAAAAGTGGATTGATTATATCCAGAACAAATATGGGACCAAAAAGTTTCATTTAGCATTTGTATAAGTTTTTTTTATATGATATTAGTATTGTTTGTAGTCATTTCCTATGAGCTAGAGTGCGATAGACTTAATAGTTTATTGTTGTTAACATATGGTTGTTTATGATTGTTTTTACTTTTATACCTTGTATTTAGCTCTGGGAAGTTGGGGAGGGGGGAGGGGGGAAGGGGGGAGGGTTAGGGAGGGTTAGGAAGGGTTGGGTGGAGGGAGGGGGGAAGGGATTGTTAAAGATAAAATGTAAAACTTTTCAATTAAAAAAAAACACACAGTTTACATAACAGTGAAGTAACTTGGGTGAACCATGGAGCTTCTAGATAGTTTTCAAGGTCACTTTATATAGAATGCATTGCAGATAGTCAATTGTAGTGTAGGGCATGAATGACCAGGATCAAGGCCTCTTAGTCCAGGAATGGGTGGAATTGGTAAACAAGAGAAATTTATGAAAGCAAGGCCCCCTGGCCGTAGATGCCACCCACTCTTTCACAAAAAGCAGCAATGCCAAGATAACTCCCAGACTGAGCACCAGATCTCTCCAGGGGAGCGTTAGCCCATTCAGAGTCAAAGATGTCAATAATCTTAACTTACAATCAAGTTAGCTTTGCTAAGATTAAGTTACAGCTGGTTTCTCCCCATACTGTACTTTAACCACTGCATCAGCAGAGCTCCTGTAAGCTAACCCCTGGAAACTCATTGAAATGAACTTTTGTGTGGGAGTTAGTATTTAAGCACTAAATATAAGACAGTTATTTAAAGGAGCATGATGACACTGGTCTCTATGTCAATTTGCTAGCAGAAGGATTAAAATTCTCTGCAGATTCGATAGGAAAACATTATTAGTTTATTCATTTAAGATGCCATTTAATTCACATAATATGGTTCAATAAACTAAATATTAGCTTATCCAGAATACAAGATCTATTAATGTAAACCAAGAGGACTAAAACTGGTTGTTAGCATAATACAATTTTCATCAGTATTCAGTTTCTATTTTAGATTGTTTTGAGATAAGCCATATAATTGTTAATGATACTACAGGCAGAATACTGTAGATTTTACACCATTAAAAAAAGAAGAAAATATTACCAAGTAACAGCACAGATAAAATCTAAGCAAACCAAGGCAAAAATAAATAATTTTTGTGAATTATTTGCTTAGTTTTGTCTGTTATTGTTTTCTTATTTCAGGAAACATTCCAGGCAAGTTCAAATATTTTAAAATTATCATATTTTATTTTTTTTCTTAAATAATATAATACCATGCATGCTTAATCCTGCAACATTGAATATTAACTAAGGATCTTTTTGCATTGCATCAGTGAAAGGATCTCATTTAGTGTAGGAGCCAGAGAAAAGAATGTTTGTTTAAACAAATCATGGTTGCATTTCCCTCTTTTATTTTGCCTTGGCAACAAAACACATTACGGATTTTGTCTGCCCAAGAAATGTGGGGAGAAGAGGCCTACAGTAAAGCTGCCAATAGCTTCACCACAGAAACCAAGCCAAAACAAACCAGACCTTAATGCTACACTCCTATTTACTAATGCTTGTTCTCTGTCATTCAGTTTCTTTTCAAAGCTAAACAACACGCAAGGTCCAAAGTCTTTATAGGAGATGCATGACAAAGAGCAGTAGACATACTGTAGGTGCATACTTATGGCACTCTGCTTTAAATCTTCAGATGACTGTCCCAGTGGCTACATGTAAGATAAGATAAGATAAGATAAGTTTAAGTTTAAATTTATTGAATTTATATGGACCCAGATTGTTGGGGGCAATTAAGCTGACTTTGTAATAATGCCGCTTGGGGGGGGTGAAAGCCCTAATAAGTAGGCATATACATAGAATGAAGGCTACTGCTAAGCTTGTAAGCCGCCCTGAGTCTTCAGAGAAGGGCGGGATATAAATGGAATTAAAATAAATAAATAAATAAATAAATAAATAAAATAAAAATAAATATACCGCTCTTTTCCCGTAAGACTCAGGGCGGTTTACAAAGTATTTAAAAACGTCAATACAATACAAAAGTTAAAAACAGTTAAAAATAATTACAGATAAGATAAGATAAGATAAGATAAGATAAGATAAGATAAGATAAGATAAGATAAGATAAGATAAGATAAGATAAGATAAGATAAGATAAGATAAGATAAGATAATCTTGCTTGTCATTTTTTACTGTGGGCACAACGGCACACATTAAAAATGAAATTTTGTTGCCCGCTCTCAAAGTGAAACACATACATGACACACACCTAAACCATACTATATACAACATATGTATAGACCCATACCCCTACATATACATAACAATAAAGTATTAAACACTCTCCATCTTGAATATATAACAGAAGGAGGAAGCCTGAGAGTTCACAAGGTTAATGCTGTATGGAATGAAACTATGGCTGAATCTGGATGTTCTGCTACAGATACCACAAAGCCTCCTCCCAGAAGGTAACAAGGAAAACAGGTTGTGAAGAAGATGAGTAGTGTCCCAGATAATCTTACAGACCCTGTTCAGACAATTTTTCTGTGCTAGGTCCTGGATGGGAGGGAGGGAACTGCCAATGATCTTTTCCGCCATGCTCACCACTCTGCACCGCCTTCCTGTCTGAAGCAGTGATACTTCCAAACCAGACTGTGATGCTGTATGATAAGATGCTCTCAATCGTCTCCCTGTAGAAAGTGGTCAGGACAGGGGAATGAAGATGAGCTTTTCTCATGCGACACAGAAAGTGCAGGTGCTGCTGTGCCCGTTTCACCAGTTTCTCACTGTTGAGCAAACCAAGCCAGCCTACTCATTAGCTGCACACCCAGGAATTTGATGCTGGTAACCATCTCCAAAGGTGAATCATTAATGCGCAGAGAAGTGTGGCTGTGCCTGCCTTTTCTGAAATCGACAATGATCTCTTTGGTTTTTCTGGTATTTAAAACTAGGCTGTTTTCCTTACACCAGTTCACCAAACCCTCAACCTCCTTGCAGTAAGCTTCCACATTGTCATCATGAATAAGGCCCACTACTGTTGTATCATCTGCGAACTTCACAATATGGTTGGTGGCAAACCTAGCACAACAGTCATGAGCCAACAGGGTGAACAGCAGTGGACTTAGGATGCAGCCCTGTGCTCAAGAAAATGGTATTACAGGTATTTGTTCCAGTTCGGACATATTGGGGCCTGTTGGTAAAAAAATCAAGAATCCAGTTGCACTATATGTCTATTGCTTAATAGGCATAATATATACTGCTCAAAAAATAAAGGGAACACAAGATAAGACATCCTACTATTAAATACAGTACATTGTGTTGTTTAAGTGTTCCCTTTATTTTTTTGAGCAGTATATTTTGAGATTGACTTTCAAAGCCCTTAATGGCTTAAGAAGTATTCTTTCTCCCATTGTGAAACTCTGTGACTGCTAAGAACTGCAAGACAAGATGAGATGGCCTCTCTCTCCTTCCAGTAAGAGAAAAAATATATTCTGATTTGGATCCAGGATATGGAATATATTCCTCAAGAGTTGTATTTGCTCATATGTTAGCATTTAGCAATTCTGCAAATAACATTATACAAATAGTCCTCGAGTTACAAGTGTAATGGAGCCTGCACAATCCACTTGTAACTCGAAAACTCGTGGGCATGCCTCTTAATGAGCAAGGGAATTATCTCCTTCGAGGTACGGGATTCACACCCACGAGTTTTCAAGTGGACACAGGTGCAAGGGGACTTGCCCCATGATGCCTCCCCATTCAATTGAAGGCTTCGTTCCTATCCTCAAACCAAGGCTGGCACACATGAGCAAGCAGCTTACCTGAGCCATGGATGGAATTGGTTCCTGCACCTGGCTGACTCCAATTCAAGTTGGAGTTTCAAGTTTTTAACATTGTTTTATTGTTGGACTATTAATTAATTTAATTCTTTTTAATTCTATTTTTATCTTAATTTTATATTGTCTTTTAAATATTGCCCTGTAAACCACCCTGAGTCCTTCGGGAATAGGGTGGTATAGAAAACTAATTAAATAAATAAATAAAAAAATTCCATGCTTTGCTCAATACGCATTTAAATGAAGCAAATTCCCCCCCCCCTTCAGAATGGAAGCTTCTGGGGGCCATGATCTATTTTACAGACAATTTGTGTTTGAACTTGGACAATATTACGGCAACCAGGAGCTTCCATTGTCAGCATGAAAAGCATTTCCAAGCCGACTCTCCTTTCCCTCAAAGGGAAAGAAACCGCTGCAGAGAGGAGACAGATTTTGCAAGGTAAGTGAATCTGGCATGGCAGGAAGGGAGGGGGAAGAAGTTGTGGGGAGAGGGGAATAGTGTGAATGTTGCAGAGCCTCTGTAGTCACTCGTAAGGGTGAATGACTGCCGTGGTGTGGCAATATTCATAATTTTGGGATTTGCTCATATACACTAAGGGCGCTGGTCGCATAACTTCGAACGAACATGAAGTGAATGCTTGTAACTCAGGGATTACCTGTACTCATTTCTATTTACAATTAGTCTTTGCACACACAAAAATGTGACACAAATATTCTACGTTTTTACTCTGGCAGGAACTCAAGATGATTAACAATTTTAAAACAATATAAAATGCAATATAAAAATTAAACACATAGATTATTCATTACCAAGTTTGTTCTAATTATTTAACTATTAAAAGTTTATATTTTCGGATTCTTAAATTTTACTGGATTTGCAGATGGCAACTGTAGTGCCTTTACACCATAATTCAAGATTCTGCCAGCTGTAAACTTTTTGGAACAGATTGGACTTAAAGACAAATATCTATGCCTTTGTTTCTTGTTTTCATTATTGCAAAGTCGTCTCCAAAGTACTAGCTTAGTAGCTTCAGTATTATCACACAAGACAAAATTTATTTTTAAAGGAAATAGTCAACTAATAAAATCTCTTATCTACACCAGGAATACTGCAACCAATTTTGGTCACCATAGTCTAAAGAAAAGAAGAAATAGGGGAGACATGATAGCAATATTCCAGTATTTGAGAGGCTGCCACAAAGAAGAGGGGGTCACATTATTCACCAAAGCACCAGAGGGAAGGACAAGAAACAATGGTTGGAAACTGATCAAAGAGAGAAACAACCTGGATTTAAGGAGAAAGTTCCTAACAGTGAGGACAATTAACCAGTGGAACAGCTTGCCTTCAGAAATCGTGGGTACTCCATCACTGGAGGTGTTTAAGAAGACACTGGACAGTCACTTGTCTGAGATGGTATAAGTTCTCCTGATTGAGTTAGGGGCTTGACTAGAAGACCTCCAAGGTCCCTTCCAGCTCTATTCTATTCTGTTCTGTTCTGTTCTGTCCTGTCCTGTCCTATTCTAATTTTTAGAGCCCAATAATAGATATAGATATGGTCCAAATCATAGATTACTATCAGAATACCAGGAAAAAGAAAAGAATATTTATAGACCACATCATTTATTTTTATACTACAATTGAATAAATAATATTTATAGATATCTTCTTGAAATATATACAGTATGTTAGTAATCTAGTAATGCAATAATTTATATGTCAAATGACTCATCAGACAACAGTAGCTAGTTGTGATTGAAAAAGTAAGAAAGATTAGGTCTATATTAATCCTTTGATGGAGACACCAGGGAAATTTTAAAAAAACTGAAGAAGGCAATGACAATCCATATTTTGAACTATAGTTGACTATTGACAGTCCTGTACAGAATGATAAAAATTGCAAGCCAAAATCAGTTGAGCTCAGTGTTTGGAGAATTTTACATTTCCTATACCAATTTTAATTTATGCAATTAGAATCCATGAAGTTTAGCTTTTATTAAGGATAAAGAATTACAGCATGGATTAATATCTTTATATGGAAAAGAAAAAAAAAACTTTGCTCAGTTAAAATTAGTCAATCTATTAGATACATTATTAGCACTTTGAAAAATATGGTACTTGGATAGTTGCTGTATTGCTGAAATACTGTATTAATATGCCAGCATTCGATATGTGAAGAAAATATGTGATGTTGAAATGTTGGTTGTTACATTAATTGCAACGTGTCTGATTAATTTTTGAAGTCCTATTGATTTGAACTATTACACAAATTTTACATCTTTGCTTTTGTAATTAATGAATTATGAAAACCTATCTAATCTAGCTTGAAATAAATGCATATGTTCCAAAAATCAATTTTGTTCCTACTTTCATGCTAATTGTCCATAATTCAACTGTTCAGTTGCTGGCATAAAGTAAAACTAGATCTTTTTTCTTAATTTTTAATATAGATTTTTATTTAAATTAAGAAAAAGAATAAGAACAATAATAATAGAAACAATGGATAGTTTATTGATTGCTGTCTGTTTCATCGATACCATATCTGGGAACTATAATTTTAAAATAAAGCAGGGATTGTGTAATTGCCCTAGACCTATTTGTCTTTATGCATTTTTTTTTACCAAGAACCATTTTAATTTGGTTCCTAAATCATGACACCTACTCTATCTCTTTTAAATAGTTCAACATGAGTTCTGTATTTCTTTCCCCATTGTATTCACTTATTCATCTTCCATGCCAATCAGGATTTTAACCTATATCTCTAATCTAAAAATGGAAAGGAACTGGTATAGTATGCCAGTTTTTCTACCTGTTTTTTAAATGTCAAACTATTATGAAAATGTTGAATATATGATATGTAACATTGATGCTTTTGCAAAAAGCAAGAATACTATTTTTCCTTGAGGAGGAGGAAGAAGAAGACATTCACTGCTCACCCAAGAAGTTTCACCAGTTGAATCTTCTTGGATGAGAAGCGAAACATCTTCTTTTCCCCAAGGAAAAAGAGTCCAGTTGCGTTTTGCAAAAGCACTTTTGAGACAACTATGACCTGGATGACTGAGAATTTTCATAGACAATATGTGATGTGATGTACTTTTGGAGAGAAAAAAGTCTATTTCAGTTTCTGAAGAACACTTTCATCCCACAACCACACAATAGGACTGACCAGCTGATATTCTTCATTTACAG